>NC_081295.1:31539500-31848000 GCF_030435805.1 Mustela lutreola
GGGAAGGTGAAGGTGGTACCAGAAGAGGAGAAAAGTTGGTTCTGAAAAGAGTTAAATTTAATCTTGGACCTTCAGTGTGTAAATGTATCAGTAAAACATCTTAGAAATGTGAGGCCGATGATAGAAATTTGGAACTTGGTAAAATTTAAGAGATAGAGGTGCATAGTGTCTTGTGCTGCTTAGAAGATGAGTGCCAATGGGGGTGGGGGGGGGCAGGAAGAGACAGACTTTTGGTTTTGTGATCTTTGAGAATGTTGCCATCATTAAACATGGGATGGGTGTTGAAGCCAGATTGCAAAGAACTGAGAAGTGAGTAGGTGCAGAGAAAAGGAGAATCTAACTGTATTACAAATTCATAAAATAGCCTTAGTGAAGGGGGTGAGGGGAGGTGCTGACCTAGTAACTTTAGGAAGAAGAACAGTCTGTAAGACCAAAGGCAAAAGGAACTGCATACGAGCACTATATTCTAGTTGATAGATTTGATACTTAATAATATGGACACAAGTTAATTCTGATACTGCTATACTTGTATCTCGAATTGAACAATTCCAGTAAATATATATATATCCATAGTAAATGGATGGCAGATGTTGGGAACTAGGTTTCTCACTGCTGGAATGGGAATACACAAATAAGGAGAGGAGACCAGAAAATCCATGTACTGTTCAGTTAGAGTTAGAGGCATCAGTATGAGCTCATGGTTACCTTAACATCTCAGTTGCAATGAGTTCTCCTTGTGTTCACATCTTTGTATCTAATGCCATTCTCCAATAAAAGAACTAGGTCTCCTTGGAGACTGGGACAGGAAATATGCAAGATAGAGCTGGTGCATAGTGCCAATAAGTAAGGAATTGCTTTAAAAAAAAAAAAAAAAAAGGCCCGGAAACAAAAACACCTAGCTTAATAGGATTCCAAAGGGGACAGAAAATCCAACTGAAAGCTCTCAGTGGCCAAGGCTAGAAGAATTTGTACTACAACAACAACAACAACAACAAAAAATAGTATTGGATTATAATCCAAAGTATAAAAAAAAAAATCCATGAGTCCATACTGATAAAAATAAATTATTGAGTAAATGGGGGAAGAAGAGACAAATTTCTAATACAGGAGAATTTCATATACTTTACATAGCTAACTACATCGTCAGGGAAGCATAAATTTCTGCTTCTTAAGTATTCATTGTGCATAGTGACTTCCTTCTAATGTGTATATTATGAAAAGGGATGGGGGAAATAATTTTACAGTAGACTAACCCAACAAACACTACCTCAGTCAAGTGGTTGAGGTTATTTTCAACAGTGATAAATCACTAGTAGTGTGTACCTTTCATGCGATATGATGAAATGGTGCTTTATTTCTGTCATCCTTCCTTCCAAGATCCCACAACCCCAGTCTAAACTTTAAGTAAACATCAGACAAATTCCAATGGAGCGTCAAGCAACAAAATAATACTTGGGGGGGATACAGTACTCTTAAAACTGCCAAAGTCACCAAACATGGAAAGTCTGGAAAACTGTCACAGCCAAATGGAATCTAAAGCAGACGTGACAAGTAAATGTAAGATGGTCTTCTGGATGAGAGCCTGGAACAGAGAAAGGACACTAGCAAAAACTAAGGAGATCTGAATAAACTATGGACTTTAGTTAATAATGTACCATACTAATATCAGAGGTTAATAATAAGGGAAAACTGGGTGATGGGGGGTTGTTTTAGTCTATTCCAGCTGCTCTAACAAAATACCATAGACGGGGTGGCTCAAACAATACACGTTTATTTCCCACAGTTCTGGAAACTGGGAAGTCTAAGATCAAACAAAGTGTCTTCCTTGATCAGCTCCATGACTGGCGGTTTCCTGGCAGGCAGACAGTGGCTTTCTCATTGTGCTCTCACATGGCAGAGAGAGATTGCTCATCCTCTTATAAGAACTCTAATCCTGTCATGGGAACCCCACCCTCATGACCACCTAAACCTGATTAATTCCCTGAATTTGGAGGTGACTCTAAATACCATCACACAGGGGTTGTGATTTCAACATACGAATTTGGGGGGACATATTCAGTCCATAACAGGGAGTATATGGGAACTCCCTATCTTTTCAGTTCTATAAATCTAAAAATGTTCTTGAAAATGGTCTACTTTTAAAAAGCAGAAGAATATAATTTGGTAGAGGTTTTATGTGTTTCTGATTTTGAGAGAAATTTGTGCATTTTAGTAAGTGATGGGACAGATTTATTGGAGGAGGAATGGTTAAGGGTGCAAAAAAAAATATGAACTGTCAGTTGAGCAGATGAAAAACAAATGCACAAGTCATAGAGGTAGCAGTAGAGTGGAGGGGTGTACTTTCCTCCCAGGTTAGAAAAGGATTAGAAGATAGAAAATCAATATGCAGAGCAATTTTATCATGGAGTAAGAGAGAGGTTAACAGTATCAGGTGAATGTCAGAAAGTTAGGCGTCATAGTTTCAGTGTTAGGGATGCGTATTTGTTTTATGTACATTTTTTAATTTGTTAATTAGTTACCATTATGTAAGTACCATATGTAAGTTATATAAGTATACTTTACATCTTGTTTGTATCACCAGGATTTGTAAAACTCAGAAGCCTTAATATTAGGTATGTCTTCAAATAAAGGAGAAAGAAAAGAAAAGCTTAAGTATAAATTTCCTACTGTCAACTTTAAATGGTTTAGATTTCAATCTTGGCAGATGTTACCTATCTAAATTAGTTGTTAGGTTCCTCAGTTTACAAAATAAAACTTTTTGAAAATAAAATACATAGAATAAATGAAAAAAAATTTAAATCTCTGTGAGGTCTTAGGCTTTATACAAATGGAAGGGATCACAGAACAGATCCTCTAGAATGTCACTTGATTTAGTGAAATGTTGCATCATAATAACCTGAATACAGTTTTTTCCAATAGTAGTACTTAAAAGTGTACACTCACCATTTTGAAGAGATAGAGGATTGATAATTCAGCTTTTTCATTTGTACTTAGTGACAAAGAAGAGTAGTAACTGTGTGTATGTGTTTGTGTGTGGTGTGAAAAAGTTCTAGAGAACTTTGCACATATATTTATGCTTTTATTTAAATATATCTTTTGACAAAGAAATACCTATTTATTCTAGAAAGTATAGATTAGTAAAAATCCTTACATCTCAGATGACCACTATTAACATTCTTTGGTTGTATTATCCTTTCAATTATTGTATATATTTGGAAATACATATATTATATATATATTTCTGAACACATAAATAACTTGTGTTCCTTCTACGCTAAATTACTGAGAAATAAAACCAATACCATTCTAAAGTTGGAAAGATTTTAGAGATGAAACCTGCCCCATTATTTTTTAAGCTGCAGAACCCCTTTTTAATACAATAAGTATATAATTAAAGCTCTCTGATTGTAATATAGATAGGGGGCTAGGACTTCCTGCCACTTAGTTCTTTCCCCTTGACTGACAATAAACAAGTCTGGGTCCCTAAGCATCTCTAAGAGCACTTACTAACAATGATTTAGCTCTTATACACTGTGTTAAAGAAATTTTGGTTTAATTTACTTTTTCTTTTTCTTAGTTTAAGTCATTTTTTGTTTTCTGCAGTAAAAACTAGATTTTCATATGCCTTTCCAAAGGAATTTCCTTATAGGATGAACCATGTAAGTATATTATATAAAATAAAACTACTTGTCAAAGCTGTATATAAGCTAGATCCATTTTATGTTAGAATAAACTGTATAGTTTATAGGAAACTACAGTTTCCTATAAATGGCAGTTTCAAATACTATAAGAATATAAACTTTAATTCTAAATTAAAGCTGAATTGCTCCTACCTTAAAAAGAAAAAAACAAGACTACTTAATAGCATTGGTTATCAACCCTGGGTGCTGCCCATTAAATCACTTTGGGAACTTTTTAATAATGCTGATACCAGGGCCTCTGTAGACCAATGAAAACAGAATTTTTAGGCTTGAAACCTGGGGATTGGTATTTTGTAAAAGCTCCCAGGTGATACTAGTGTGTAGCTAGGGCTGAGAACTATTATAATGGAACAGTGTGAAAACCATATTTGAAACTTTAATTTAGAAGGTGAGTTTCTGTTAACATTTTTAATTAGGCATGTCCTTTTTCTACTTTTGAGGGATTTCATCATCCTGTATAAATTGTATATTTTTGTTTCATTTTCAGTATTCTTCCCTTTTATTGATGCGTAATACAATAAGAGTAACACATAAGTGGAGATAGTTGCATTTTTGCATTTGTTGAGTGTAAAGTGTATTAGAAAATCTGAAGTTTACACAGCAGCTTTTAAATTAAAAAAGTAAGAATGCTTATATGAGGCTGACTTTTCTATAATGATTAAAGTCCTTTATAGTCATAATTGCATGCACTGTATAGTAGTAAAAAAAGTAATTTTTATTGAACCTGTTCATTTTGATATATTGTATGTATATATGGATATTTTCTTGATTTAAAAACATTAGTAAAAATTTACGGTATTTTAATGTATAAATTGTTAGGTTAGACTAAGACTCACCTAATTTGTTTCACAATGACATTTATAATTTTTTTTAAACAGATATTAGAATGTGAATTCTATCTTTTAGAACTAATGGTAAGTATATTACTTCCTTGTGATTAATAGAATAAAACTTATTTTCAAATTTAGTGAAGTCAGAAATTCTTTAAAGAAATGATTTATAGGGAGGTGCATTTTTAAACCATCAAAATGATACATGATGGTGAAATCGGAGTACCTAGTAGCATCATCACCTATTACCTCTGAGAAGCCTGTAAAATAATTTGTATATCCCACTTAGGATGGGAAAATTTTTCTATTCTGTGGTAACTGTAATAAAAGAATACAAGCAAACCAGTCAGAACATGAAGCCACTGTAAATAATTTGCACAATTTGTGTATGTGTGTGGTGTTATTTAAAGATAGATTATGTCTTTGGCAGAATTCTGCTCCTCCAGTTGGGAATTACGGATTTATAGGCTAATAAGAGGTTTCAGTGTGTTGCAGATGTGACACTTTGAGTCTCTAAGGGAATGGATGCTGACTGACTGCCAACCGATTTACCAAGGTATATTCCAGAGAGAGCGCTGCCTTCACTATTATAGTAGAGTTTAGGGCTGCCATACTGCTTGCTTAAGAGAATAAGAGGGAAGCAAGCATGAGTTAGAGAAATACATTTTGAAATACACAATTACAAATCAGTTGGGTAATGATAAGTTTTTGTGTTGTAATAAATCTGTTTTTATACATACACATTTTTTAAACTGTTTCTAGGATTGTTGCTTGATAGTGTATCATCCTTATAGACCTTTGCTCCAGTATGTGCAGGACATGGGCCAAGAAGACATGTTGCTTCCCCTTGCATGGTAATTAGAACAGAAGTTATTCATAGTGTAACATGTTATTAGCTAGGAAGGTTGACAAATGAATGTGAAGTTTAGTATTTTTAAAGTAATTAAACTAGTGCCCCAAGATGATGTATATTGAGTGAAATACCTGTTTGTTGAATTTTAATTAACTATATTTATAAATGCTAAATTGATAAGGATCCTTAATTCGATCAATATTTCCATTAAAATTTGGTCTTATCCAAAAAACCCAGACTAATTACATAAAAGTTAAGACAGTTTATCTTTCAAATACAGTATTTTTTGTTGTTATTCAACAATATTACATATTAATTCATTGTATAATTTCTGGTTTCCTCTGATTTTCTAGTTTTTGAAAAATTGGGAAAATCCTTATTGTAATTTATTATAAGGTTTTAAGTTTTAAAATCTATTTAGCTTAATTTTATCCATTAAAATATGCTTATTCATTGTCATGTTCATGTATCCATCTTTTTCCCTTGATTGGTTTCACCTGTGTATCTATGCTTTAGTAATAATATAATGTACAAAGATGGAAAATCTGACCCTCTCTGGGGGGGAACTCTGACCCTCTCGGGGGGGAAATGTACAATCATACAAGGTAGTTCTGATTTCAGTAATAAAATGATTTACATTTATTTCTATAGGAGGATAGTGAATGATACCTACAGAACGGATCTTTGCCTACTGTATCCTCCTTTCATGATAGCTTTAGGTATGTAAGCATGGTATGCCTTTACTAGTAGAATTGTTACAAGCTTATTTAGGTCATCCCAAAAGAAATTTCACCCTGTTACAATTTGGATTCTTATGGTCCATGAAGTAATAGACTAATCCTTGCATGTGAACTTGTAATATTCTGAAATGCAACTCTCAGAAGTGAGAGTTATTGTCCTTCTTACCCCCCTTTCTTTTGGTAAGGGTTTATTTTTTGTTTTTTTTTCTAAGTCACTTAAGATAATTTTGACCAGTGTTTGAACAGAACGTTTTTGTTTAGGAGGAAAAGTTCAGAATTAAGCCTGCTCATATTACTTGTAAATTATATAGAATAACTGGGCCTGACTTTTATTCCCTGAGCTCAGTTAAGTCCTCAGAGGTTCAGTAAAGGAAACTTGTCGTTGTTGCCTTGCTGGAGGGAGAAGTTAGCTACCATTTTATTTATTTGTGAAAGGTAGTGTACTGGGTTAGAACACTGTCTTTGGAGTCAGATAGTCCTTGGTTTAAACTTAGCTTTCTTTACACTTGTGGGAAAAGCATTTAACCTTTCTGAGTTTGTTGCCTTAATTGTAAAATGTTGGGGATACTAACTCCATACAATTGTTGCAAATATTAAATGAGATATATTAGAGAACATCAGTAATTGGGACACCTGGGTGGCTCAGTGGGTTAAGCCTCTGCCTTTGGCTCAGGTCATGGTCTCAGGGTTCTGGACTCGAGCCCTCCATCAGTCTCTGCTCAGCAGGGAGCCTGCTTCCCCCTCTATCTCTGCATGCCTCTCTGCCTATTTGTGGTTGTCTCTCTCTCTCTCTCTCAAATAAATAAATAAAATCTTTTTTAAAAAATTTAAAAAATAGATTAAAAAAATAAAAGAACACCAGTAATGCCTGCCATATATTAAGCACGTAATAGTTTCTTTTCCCTTTGTTTTTCCTATCAATTTCCAGGATTCTGTCCTCTTGATTTTCGCCCATTCTTTTACCGGCAATTTCTGGATAAAATACACAACTTCTTTTAACCTGTACAGTACCATTCTCTGCTGCCATTCTCACCTTTTTTAAAGACTTGTCTCACATACCACCTCTTTAGTGACCCTCTCATCCCCAAACTTCCTACATCACCTCACTCCAGGTTTAGGGTTTTTCTCTATGTTTGTCCTGTAAATGGCATTTTCCACTGTATTTTATTTTATTTTATTTTTATTTTTTAAAAGGATTTTATTTATTTATTTGACAGACAAAGATCACAAGTGGGCAGAGAAGCAGGCAGAGAGAGAGGAGGAAGCAGGCTCCCTGCTGAGCAGAGAGCCCAATGCGGGGCTCGATCCCAGGACCCTGGAATCATGACTTGAGCCGAAGGCAGAGGCTTTAACTCACTGAGCCACCCAGGCACCCCTCCACTGTATTTTAATTACTCGTACTGTAATTTCAGTTCTTTGACCTCTTAATCCCTTCAGGGCCTACACAGTACTTTACAGCTTCATTTGGCTTGGGTCAACCTGTATGTCAGTTCACATTTGAGTCACTATTTGCCTAGAATGTCATCCCTTGCAAAATCATGCGGGTAACTAAACCAGGGAATATAACTCTTAAGAAGCTGGTGTGGGCTTAAGGTAGCCAAGCTGCTGGTAGGAATTATATTAGGTAAGATGAGGATGTAGATTGTTGTTTCTGGGTTCTTTTACTGTTTTTGTTAATTTATGTTGTGTGTAATGTATATATACTTGACCCTAGAACAAGATGGATTTGAATTGTGCAGGTCTACCTATTTTACACAGGTTTTCCTTATGCTGGTCTTAATAACATTTTTTCTTTAGCTTTACTTTATTATAAATATACAGTATATAATATATACACAAAATATGTGTTAATCAACTGTTTATCAGTCTTCAGTCGAGAGTAGGTTATTAGTAGTTAAGTTCTGGGAGAGTCAAAAGTTACCTGCAGATTTTTTTAACTGCAGAGGAGGCTGGTGCCCCAACATGTTGTTTAGTGGTCAACTGTAATTATATTGTATATAGTGCATTATACTTCTTTCTAAGCTCCTTTTAATTGTAACACTGAAATTAAATACTGGGGTGCCCAGTGTTCACCGGACTTGGTCATGCACTAATAACTGAAAACAGAAGCAATACACTGCTTTTAATTGAAATATCAAAAAATAATCAGTTGTTGAAATGTATCAGCATATTATTGGCCTGTGTGCGCATGAGTATATGTGTGTGTGAAACTGACTTCTGGGTGTATTTTGACCACTCCTTTAAGCCACTGCTCAGGGATTGCTTCCCTGCTCTAATTTCCTCATTGGATTTTTTTCTTAACATGCCCTGTCAGAGCAACTGTACCGTCCTTATTATACAGCAAAGAGGAGGAAATGTCAAGAACTTTAATATAGTCTAGTAATTTTTCTGTCTGTACTACATTAAGTTGATGGGATGGTCATTGGTAACTATTAGATGAATCTGTGTAATTTTTTAAAAAGAATGTTGGAAAATGCACATGCAAATTTTAAATGAAGACCTTATCTTTAGTTTTGAGTCCATACATTCCATATTTGTGGTTAAACATGGGCCTTTTTCTTTCATTTTCTTTCCAGCTTGTCTACATGTAGCCTGTGTTGTACAGCAGAAAGATGCCAGACAGTGGTTTGCTGAGCTTTCTGTGGATATGGAGAAGGTATTCTTTAAAATTCCCTTATTTGAGGGGTGCCAGGGTGGCTCAGTTCGTTAAGTGTCTGACTCTTGGTTTCGGCTCAGGTCATGATCTGAGGGTTGTGAGATCAAGCCCCATGTTGGGCTCTGCACTGGGTGTGGAGTCTACTTAAGATTCTCACTCTCCTTCTCCCCTTTATCCTGCTTGCACTTACTTTCTCTCAAACAAAAATTTAAATTTTTTAAAAATACATTAAAAAATAAAATAAAAATAAAACACCCTTAGTTAAATATAAACTTGGACATTTTAAAGTTATTATATTTACTTAACATGAATCTAAAGTCTTACTATGACCACAAGGCTAAGAAAATTTTTGGTAAAAAATATTAAGAAACATATTTGGCAAGAACAGTTGATGTTGACTGTTTTGGTTATGTTTCTCTTTTGGGTTTAGGCTTAAACAGAATGATAAGCTTTTGGTTTGCTGAGGTGCAAAACTGCCTCTGATTTCCAGGATTATTTTAAAAACTACCTAGAGACCCCTAAATACTACTGTAAACTTTTATAACAGCCTGTCTCTGACAAAGTGGGTTTTGCCCTTTTTTCTACCCTTTCTGTGTAAAATGTTGATAGCATTAGAATCAGTCCAATGTGAGGTCTACTCAGATGAGAAAGAGGGCTGATTTGGAAACTGGATATGACAGATGTATAGCTGCCAGCTTTTTGAGTACCTTAACTCGTGTGTAGAGTAGTTAACAGAGAAACCAAACAATGTCTTTCCTGCACTAGCTCCCATTAATTTGTTTGAAACAACTGGTTTTAGAGGACCGTACTTTGTAGTGGCATACCTCCTTCATGATTTAGACCTTGTTCCCAGTATATCACTGATTTGTTTTGGTTTAGGATAGTAGCAGATAGAGGGAAACCAACTGCGGAAATCGGTAAGGATGAACAAAGTATACATGTTAAAAGATGAGAGGGTAGAAGGAGAAGCTTACAGAGCAGTGCAGTAAAAATACTGCTTTCAAGTTTATCAGGATTGTCTAATAGAACCTGAATACTTAAGGACAGAGACTATCTTTTCACTGTTTTCTGAGGATGTGTGTGAGATATGTGTTCTTTATATACTAAATGTTGCTTGATATTGCCACTGAGAACTTCTCAAATATTTACTTCTAGATTTTGGAAATAATCAGGGTTATTTTAAAACTATATGAGCAGTGGAAGAATTTTGATGAGAGAAAAGAGATGGCAACTATTCTTAGTAAGATGCCGAAACCAAAACCTCCTCCAAACAGGTACTTTGTAGACATTAATTACTGATTTCACTTATATATTTCATATATATTTTTTCATATATTATATTTATTCTTTTAATGAAATTGCTTCCAAAACTTCATGATTTATGTAACTTTTTAAAAAATCTGATTTGGTAGATTGACAATGCCTCATTTTAAAAAATACATTAATCTGATTATCTGTTAACTTTCCCTGATGCAATGGCAGGTCTCTTACAGGTATCCCTCAACATATGGCTATATACAGTTCATAAATTTAAACAGAACAGAATTTAGCCTAGTTCATTTGAAATTCAGGGATAAAGAATTCTGTGGTATCCTATGTCATTTTGACTCTCTGACCTCCCCCCCGCCACACACAGTACTGGCTTTTATCCAGTTTTATAAATTTCAGTAGCAGTTTTCAAAAACTTAGGTGATTGATCTATTATTGTAAAGATAAATAATTTTTTCTTTTGAGCTACCTGAAGATCCACGGCACATAGTAACATGATTTTGGTAACTGAATCACTTGTGCTAAGAGGGTTTTCTTTGTGTGGTTTTTTTTTTTTTTTTTTTTTTTTTTGTACAGGATCTTTTTATTTAGTTCAATGGTTCTCAACTCTTGGTGTATATCAGATCACTTAGAGTAGGAAAAAAGATCAGAAGGGAAATAAAGAAATGCTACCCATCTTAATGATCAAGAAAAATAATTATATAATATTAAGATAGATTTATAGGTTTGATAAGTTGATGTTACCATTTAGAAAAAATTGATACTTACACAAGGAGCTGTTTAAGGCAGTCATTCAAACAGCTACCTTTGGATACATTTTTTGCAGAAATTCCCTGAGTGATTCTCCACTAGTGGCAGGGCCTGAAGCTGCAAGATGATGATGGACAAGATAAGGCAATAATCCTGTTGCCACACTGGTATTTTCAGTTTTAGTTATTTTTATTTTAAGTATTCAGCATTTTCCAAGAAATTGCCATTTTTCTTTCTAACTTATATAAGTTTGCTGTATTTACATGTGATTCTATTATGCATTTGGACAATAATATTTTGAGAAGAACACTTCTTGATTTTCATATTTAGTAGGAATGAGATTTTATATGTAAGATTTAATTTTACAGGAAATTTGTTCAGAAGAAGCTCTAATCTCTATGTTGAGTGATACCTGTAATGACAGTAACATCCCATACCCTTATTTAAATTTTTTCAGTGTATATGGACACTAACTTCCAGAAAGTTTGTTTTGTGTGAGGGCACCAAGTTAACATAAGAATAAAAATATAAAACCAAATGTTAGTCTTCTGTATTTTAATTTTCCATCTCTTGTCTTAATGATCAGGAATGCCTTTGTTTTGTGGGTTGTACCATAGAGTAACTAACTTTAAAAATTAGTTGGCTTATTGGGATGTTGAAAATGAGTCTTTTAATTGGTATAAAATCTCTTTCTTCCCCACTTGAACAGTGAAGGAGAGCAGGGTCCAAATGGAAGTCAGAACTCTAGCTACAGCCAATCTTAAAACATTCCGAAGAATTCCGTAGTGGACCAGTTGGAAATAAACCATTGGACAGATTTCAGTTATGTCTTCAATGGAACACAAATGAAAACGAATAGCTTGTTTCTGTCAAGCATATTGGGAAGTGATTTTATTTTTGCAAATAAGTTTTTCCTTACCTAATTTGATTCTAGCACATAATTGATTAAAGTCTCTTGATTATAAAAGCATGAAAGGTTCTAAGGGGACCTACAGACAGACTTACATAAACATTTCAAAATTAATAGCTTTTGATTAGTATAATTTTTCTTAATTTGGATAATAGAAATTATAGCTTTTTAGTAAGCCACGAAACATGAAGCATAATCTGTTTAAAATTCTCTTTGGTCATTGAAGGACCAAAAAAGGACATTAAAAAGTGAAATATTTGAGGGGTTTTTTCCCTCCTTAAGTTAACTTTAAAACTGTATTTAAGGAATCAAATCTTACAAAATCCTGGAAGATTTTGGTAATGATGTTGATAATTTCAGGGAAATTAATCAAGTACCTATTGATTTAAAAGTGTATTTTATTCAATAGTTTTAGTATCTTGCCATGGAAGATACTAGCCCAGCCTAGCAGAAAAGTGCAATATGTATAGCATACTTTGACATTTTAAAAGTTATATTAATTCCGTAACCATTTTGAAATGCTGGGCAAACTTTTAAAAAAAGAATCCTACATGATGTTATTTGTATTTGATTCACAGTTAATCAGGCATTTTGAAAGCTAATTGGATAAAACATGATAATATGGTTGAAATTTGGTAACATTTTAATGTTAATTTTTACTCTACTGTGAAAAGTTTTTATATGACATACATACCCTAGTTTATTTTTGTGTCTTAGTGTGGATTTACAAATTTACTACAGGTATCCTGAGCCAGGAACACAATCAGGTTTCAGGCCAGTTTGATACTGGCTATTCTTAATTCTCATGAGTGTAGGACTTTGGACTAAATGTCATGTCAGTGGGCCTGTGCTGTCTGTGGAACTTAATCATTTTCTTCAGATTTAAGGAGAGTGATAAAATTTGGAGTCAAAGGATATTGATGTACAATTTAAGGATTAAATTTTTTTATAAATCAGTTGTGAACAATGGATTATTAAATTAAATGTTGACTTCCTAGTATAAAACTGCAAGAATAAAAAGTAAAGTTCTCCAGCTATATTGACTAGTGTCTTGAATTTATCTCTTTGAATCTGCCTTATGTTTTCTGAGAGCCTTCTTCCTTTAGATCAGTATCAAAGTCTTCTATAGTTTGTCAAGTGGGTAATTTCAAATGGCTTATGAACAGACTCTGGAGTTTGCTTCCTAATGGGGAGGGTTAGATAAGTTGGAAAGGAAGATTATGTGTAAAGTCAGTACCAATGATAAATACAGGTCTCGTAGGCTTACAGGGCAGGATAAGAAATGAAGAGAAAAGCTGTCCTCAGGTCTGAAAGAATTAAGGTTGGATTTGTGTTGGAAGAGCAGACTGATTATATATCACAATCATTGACTTGACCCTAATTTTTCACTTAAGCCCACCTTTATTTCAAAGTTTTCATTTTGAAAATTAATACATGTGACTTGCAGTTTTGTTTTCAACCTCTTGTTACAGAAAATTTAAAACAGATACAAGAGTGTAAAATAGTGTAACGAACCTCCATGTATCATTACCCAGTTTCAACAATGATCAGTTTATGACCCATTTCATTTCATCTAAACTCACATCCACTTCTCATATAATAGGCATATTATTATTATTTTGTTTAAAGATTTTATTTATTTATTTGACAGATGAAGATCACAAGTAGGCAGAGAAGCAGGCAGAGAGAGGAAGGGAAGCAGGTTCCCTGCTGAGCAGAGAGCCCGATGCGGGGCTCCATCCCAGGACCCTGGGCAGAGGCTTTAACCCACTGAGCCACCCAGGCGCCCCTGCATATTATTATTATTTTTTTTTTTTTATTTTTTTTTTATACTTTTTTAATTTTTTATAAACATATATTTTTATCCCCAGGGGTACAGGTCTGTGAATCACCAGGTTTACACACTTCACAGCACTCACCAAATCACATGCCCTCCCCAATGTCCATAATCCCAACCCCTTCTCCCAAACCCCCTCCCCTCGGCAACCCTCAGTTTGTTTTGTGAGATTAAGAGTCACTTATGGTTTGTCTCCCTCCCAATCCCATCTTGTTTCATTTATTCTTCTTCTACCCACTTAAGCCTCCATGTTGCATCACCACTTCCTCATATCAGGGAGATCATATGATAGTTGTCTTTCTCTGCTTGACTTATTTCGCTAAGCATGATACGCTCTAGTTCCATCCATGTTGTCGCAAATGGCAAGATTTCATTTCTTTTGATGGCTGCATAGTATTCCATTGTGTATATATACCACATCTTCTTGATCCATTCATCTGTTGATGGACATCTAGGTTCTTTCCATAGTTTGGCTATTGAGGACATTGCTGCTATAAACATTCGGGTACACGTGCCCCTTTGGATCACTACGTTTGTATCTTTAGGGTAAATACCCAATAGTGCAATTGCTGGGTCATAGGGCAGTTCTATTTTCAACATTTTGAGGAACCTCCATGCTGTTTTCCAGAGTGGCTGCACCAGCTTGCATTCCCACCAACAGTGTAGGAGGGTTCCCCTTTCTCCGCATCCTCGCCAGCATCTGTCATTTCCTGACTTGTTGATTTTAGCCATTCTGACTGGTGTAAGGTGATATCTCATTGTGGTTTTGATTTGTATTTCCCTGATGCCGAGTGATATGGAGCACTTTTTCATGTGTCTGTTCGCCATCTGGATGTCTTCTTTGCAGAAATGTCTGTTCATGTCCTCTGCCCATTTCTTGATTGGATTATTTGTTCTTTGGGTGTTGAGTTTGCTAAGTTCTTTATAGATTCTGGACACTAGTCCTTTATCTGATATGTCGTTTGCAAATATCTTCTCCCATTCTGTCAGTTGTCTTTTGATTTTGTTAACTGTTTCCTTTGCTGTGCAAAAGCTTTTGATCTTGATGAAATCCCAGTAGTTCATTTTTTCCCTTGCTTCCCTTGCCTTTTGCGTTGTTCCTAGGAAGATGTTGCTGCGGCAGAGGTCGAAGAGGTTGCTGCCCGTGTTCTCCTCAAGGATTTTGATGGATTCCTTTCGTACATTGAGGTCCTTCATCCATTTTGAGTCTATTTTTGTGTGTGGTGTAAGGAAATGGTCCAATTTCATTTTTCTGCATGTGGCTGTCGAATTTTCCCAGCACCATTTATTGAAGAGGCTGTCTTTTTTCCATTGGACATTCTTTCCTGCTTTGTCGAAGATTAGTTGACCATAGATTTGAGGGTCTATTTCTAGGCTCTCTATTCTGTTCCATTGATCTATGTGTCTGTTTTTGTGCCAGTACCATGCTGTCTTGATGATGACAGCTTTGTAATAGAGCCTGAAGTCCGGAATTGTGATGCCACCAACGTTGGCTTTCTTTTTCAATATCCCTTTGGCTATTCGAGGTCTTTTCTGGTTCCATATAAATTTTAGCATTATTTGTTCCATTTCTTTGAAAAAGATGGATGGTACTTTGATAGGAATTGCATTAAATGTGTAAATTGCTTTAGGTAGCATAGACATTTTCACAATATTTATTCTTCCAATCCAGGAGCATGGCACATTTTTCCATTTCTTTGTGTCTTCCTCAATTTCTTTCATGAGTACTTTATAGTTTTCTGAGTATAGATTCTGTGTCTCTTTGGTTAGGTTTATTCCTAGGTATCTTATGGTTTTGGATGCAATTGTAAATGGGATTGACTCCTTAATATCTCTTTCTTCTGTCTTGCTGTTGGTGTAGAGAAATGCAACTGATTTCTGTGCATTGATTTTATATCCTGACACTTTACTGAATTCCTGTATAAGTTCTAGCAGTTTTGGAGTGGAGTCTTTTGGGTTTTCCACATATAGTATCATATCATCTACGAAGAGTGATAATTTGACTTCTTCTTTGCCGATTTGGATGCCTTTAATTTCCTTTTGTTTTCTGATTGCTGAGGCTAGGACCTCTAGTACGATGTTGAATAGCAGTGGTGATAATGGACATCCCTGCCGTGTTCCTGACCTTAGCGGAAAAGCTTTCAGTTTTTCTCCATTGAGAATGATATTTGCGGTGGGTTTTTCATAGATGGCTTTGATGATATTGAGGTATGCGCCCTCTATCCCTACACTTTGAAGAGTTTTGATCAGGAAGGGATGTTGTACTTTGTCAAGTGCTTTTTCAGCATCTATTGAGAGTATCATATGGTTCTTGTTCTTTCTTTTATTGATGTGTTGTATCACATTGACTGATTTGCGGATGTTGAACCAACCTTGCAGCCCTGGAATAAATCCCACTTGGTCGTGGTGAATAATCCTTTTAATGTACTGTTGAATCCTATTGGCTAGTATTTTGTTGAGTATTTTCGCATCTGTGTTCATCAAGGATATCGGTCTATAGCTCTCTTTTTTGGTGGGATCCTTGTCTGGTTTTGGGATCAAGGTGATGCTGGCTTCATAAAATGAGTTTGGAAGTTTTCCTTCCATTTCTATTTTTTGGAACAGTTTCAGGAGAATAGGAATTAGTTCTTCTTTAAATGTTTGGTAGAATTCCCCCGGGAAGCCGTCTGGCCCTGGGCTTTTGTTTGTTTGGAGATTTTTAATGACTGTTTCAATCTCTTTACTGGTTATGGGTCTGTTCAGGCTTTCTATTTCTTCCTGGCTCAGTTGTGGTAGTTTATATGTTTCTAGGAATGCATCCATTTCTTCCAGATTGTCAAATTTATTGCCGTAGAGTTGCTCATAGTATGTTCTTATAATAGTTTGTATTTCTTTGGTGTTAGTTGTGATCTCTCCTCTTTCATTCATGATTTTATTTATTTGGGTCCTTTCTCTTTTCTTTTTGATAAGTCGGGCCAGGGGTTTATCAATTTTATTAATTCTTTCAAAGAACCAGCTCCTAGTTTCGTTGATTTGTTCTATTGTTTTTTTGGTTTCTATTTCATTGATTTCTGCTCTGATCTTTATGATTTCTCTTCTCCTGCTGGGCTTAGGGTTTCTTTCTTGTTCTTTCTCCAGCTCCTTTAGGTGTAGGGTTAGGTTGTGTACCTGAGACCTTTCTTGTTTCTTGAGAAAGGCTTGTACCGCTATATATTTTCCTCTCAGGACTGCCTTTGTTGTGTCCCACAGATTTTGAACCGTTGTATTTTCATTATCATTTGTTTCCATGATTTTTTTCAATTCTTCTTTAATTTCCCGGTTGACCCATTCATTCTTTAGAAGGATACTGTTTAGTCTCCATGTATTTGGGTTCTTTCCAAACTTCCTTTTGTGGTTGAGTTCTAGCTTTAGAGCATTGTGGTCTGAAAATATGCAGGGAATGATCCCAATCTTTTGATACCGGTTGAGTCCTGATTTAGGACCGAGGATGTGATCTATTCTGGAGAATGTTCCATGTGCACTAGAGAAGAATGTGTATTCTGTTGCTTTGGGATGAAATGTTCTGAATATATCTGTGATGTCCATCTGGTCCAGTGTGTCGTTTAAGGCCTTTATTTCCTTGCTGATCTTTTGCTTGGATGACCTGTCCATTTCAGTGAGGGGAGTGTTAAAGTCCCCTACTATTATTGTATTATTGTTGATGTGTTTCTTTGATTTTGTTATTAATTGGTTTATATAGTTGGCTGCTCCCACATTGGGGGCATAGATATTTAAAATTGTTAAATCTTCTTGTTGGACAGACCCTTTGAGTATGATATAGTGTCCTTCCTCATCTCTTATTATAGTCTTTGGCTTAAAATCTAATTGATCTGATATAAGGATTGCCACTCCTGCTTTCTTCTGATGTCCATTAGCATGGTAAATTCTTTTCCACCCCCTCACTTTAAATCTGGAGGTGTCTTCGGGCTTAAAATGTGTTTCTTGGAGGCAACATATAGATGGGCTTTGTTTTTTTATCCATTCTGATACCCTGTGTCTTTTGACAGGGGCATTTAGCCCATTCACATTCAGGGTAACTATTGAGAGATATGAATTTAGTGCCATTGTATTGCCTGTAAGGTGACTGTTACTGTATATGGTCTCTGTTCCTTTCTGATCTACCACTTGTAGGCTCTCTCTTTGCTTAGTGGACCCCTTTCAAGATTTCCTGTAGAGCTGGTTTGGTATTTGCAAATTCTTTCAGTTGTTGTTTGTCCTGGAAGCTTTTAATCTCTCCTTCTATTTTCAATGATAGTCTAGCTGGATATAGTATTCTTGGCTGCATGTTTTTCTCGTTTAGTGCTCTGAAAATATCATGCCAGCTCTTTCTGGCCTGCCAGGTCTCTGTAGATAAGTCAGCTGCCAATCTAATATTTTTTCCATTGTATGTTACAGACTTCTTTTCCCGGGCTGCTTTCAGGATTTTCTCTTTGTCATTGAGACTTCTAAATTTTACTATTAGGTGACGGGGTGTGGGCCTATTCTTATTGATTTTGAGGGGCGTTCTCTGAACCTCCTGAATTTTGATGCTCGTTCCCTTTGCCATATTGGGGAAATTCTCCCCTATAATTCTCTCCAGTATACCTTCTGCTCCCCTCTCACTTTCTTCTTCTTCTGGAATCCCAATTATTCTAATGTTGTTTCGTCTTATGGTGTCACTTATCTCTCGAATTCTCCCCTCGTGGTCCAGTAGCTTTTTGTCCCTCTTTTGCTCAGCTTCTTTATTCTCTGTCATTTGGTCTTCTATATCACTAATTCTTTCTTCTGCCTCATTTATCCTAGCAGTTAGAGCCTCCATTTTTGATTGCACCTCATTAATAGCTTTTTTGATTTCACCTTGGTTAGATTTTAGTTCTTTTATTTCTCCAGAAAGGGCTTTTATATCTCTCGAGAGGGTTTCTCTAATATCTTCCATGCCTTTTTCGAGCCCGGCTAGAACCTTGAGAATTGTCATTCTGAACTCTAGATCTGACATATTACCGATGTCTGTATTGATTAGGTCCCTAGCCTTCGGTACTGCCTCTTGTTCTTTTTTTTGTGTTGAATTTTTATGTCTTGTCATTTTGTCCAGATAAGAGTAAATGAAGGGGCAAGTAAAATACTAAAAGGGTGGCAACAACCCCAGGAAAATATGCTTTAACCAAATTAGAAGAGATCCAAAATCGCGAGTGGGGAGAAAGGGGATAAAAAGAGGTTCAAAAAGGAAGAAAGAAAAAAAAAACAAAAAGAAAAGAAAAGAAAAGAAAAGAATTTTTTAAAAAAGAAAACACCTAAGAAAAATGTAAAAAAGAAAAATATATATATTAGATAAACTAGTAAAAAATCGTTAAAAAAGAAAAAGGTAACAGTTAAAAAAAAAATTTTACCCGAAGGCGAGAAAAAAAAAAATGAAAAAGAAATAATCAAATTAACTGCAAGACTAAAAAAAATCCCAGGAAAAAAGCCATGAGTTCCGTGTTTGGCTTTCTCCTCCTCTGGAATTCTGCTGCTCTCCTTGGTATTGAAACCGCACTCCTTGGTAGGTGAACTTGGTCTCGGCTGGATTTCTTGTTGATCTTCTGGGGGAGGGGCCTGGTGTAGTGATTCTCAAGTGTCTTTGCCCCAGGCGGAATTACACCGCCCTTACCCGGGGCCGGGGTGAGTAATCCGCTCGGGTTTGCTTTCAGGAGCTTTTGTTACCTGAGCGCTTTCCGTAGAGTTCCGGAGGACGGGAATACAAATGGCGGCCTCCTGGTCTCCGGCCCGGAGGAGCCAAGAGCCCAGGGCCCCACTCCTCAGTGCGCCCTCAGAGAACAGCGCCCAGTTACTCCCGTCTGCCTGACCTCCGGCCGCGCTCCGAGCTCACCGAGCCTGCGACCGGTTCAAGGTAACACCGAGCTGCGAGCTTACTGTCGGCTCTGTCTCTGTAGCCGGCTTTCCCGTTCCAATACCCGCAAGCTCTGCGACACTCAGACACCCTTCTGTGACCCTGCGGGACCTGAGGCCACGCTGACCCCGCGTGGGTTTCGCCCCGGTTTAGCCTCTGGAGCGATGTCCCTCAGCGGAACAGACTTTTAAAAGTCCTGATTTTGTGCATGGTTGCTCCGCTGCTTGCCGGGAGCCGGCCCCTCCCCCCGGGGTCTATCTTCCCGTCGCTTTGGATTCACTTCTCCGCCGGTCCTACCTTTCAGAAAGTGGTTGTTTTTCTGTTTCCAGAATTGCTGTTCTTCTTCTCTTCGATCTGCCGATGGATTTTCAGGTGTTTGCAATCTTTAGATAAGCTATCTAGCTGATCTCCGGCTAGCTGAAGCAGTCTCAGCTTGCTACTTCTCCGCCATCTTGACTCCTCCATTGAAGCAAATCCAAGATACCATATTTCATCATCAAAGTATTCCTAAAGGTAATGGCTCTTAAAAAACTAAGTGTTATACCTGAACAATTAGTTAAAAAAGGGGCACCTGGGTGGCTCAGTGGGTTAAGCCTCTGCCTTCGGCTCAGGTCATGCATGGTCTTAGGGTCAGGGGATTGAGCCCTGCATCTGGCTCTCTGCTCAGCAGGGAGCCTGCTTTCTCCTCTCTCTGCCTGCCTCTCTGCCTACTTGTGATCTCTGTCAAATAAATAAAATCTTTTAAAAAATTAGTCAAAATAATGTTAAATCTAGTCAGATCTAAATAAGGATAAATTATTGCAATTGATGAATCCTCTAAATCTTTTTAAATCCATGGATTCCTCCTCCCATCTTTTTTTTTTTTTTATGTTCAGTTAGCCACTGTTTAGTACATAACTAGTTCTTGATGCGGTGTTCAGTGATTCATCAGTTAAATATCACACCCAGTGCTCATCACAGCACTCCTCAATACCAATCACTCTATTACCACCACCCTACCCTATCTTATTTTTTAATTTCCCCTTTTTGGCTTGATTACCTACTAAGAGTATCTCTCCATATGGATCTTGCTAATTGTATTAATGAGGTACCATTTAACACACTCCTTTTTCTGTATTTTCTATAAATTAGTCATTGAATCTAAAGGCTTGATCAAGTTCAGATTTTTAAAAAATATATTTTTTTTGGTGCAGGTAGACTATTGTGTAAGGTTCTTTTATCAGAGGGCATACCATACCTGGTTGTCTTTCTGTGACTTATCAGCCATTGATGACATGAATTGTTTTTAAAAATCAAATAGTAAAAAAAAAAAATCAAATATTACTATAGGCTGCACTGTCTAGTGTCATAGCCACTAGCTACATGTGGCTGTTGAACACTGAAAATGGGGCCAGTCTGAACTGAGATGTGCTATAAATGTAAAAATAGTGTTAGATTTCAGTACTTAGTACAAAAGAATGTATACTATCTAGTGTTTTTAACTATTAATATAAATGATAGGATGATGGGACCAAACAAAACAGTATTGAAGTTAATTTCACCTCTTAAAAATGTAAGACAATTAACGATCACCTGAATGGCTTGCATTATAATTGATGGACTGTGCTGCTGCAAGGCAAGGAAGATGTTAGACCCCTGACCCATTCTCCCTTACTGCTCATTCCTGCTCCCCAGAGCAACTTTTAGTTATTTCTTTGTTGTTGTGTTACTTTCCACATTTCCCAATAATAAGCATATAATTAATTACAGCATTTATTGAGTACTTAGGTGACAAGAATTTTCTCTGCTTTCTATATTATGAGATTGAATTCTCAGAACAAGAGAAGGAAACTCAGGAACAGATAGTTAACTTACCCAATCACAGGTCAAGTATGTGACAAGAGCTTGGATTAGGTTCTAATTCTTAAAACATGGGCAGCTGGGCTCCAGGGCCCATGTTATTAATGACTTTACTGCCCCCTCTGTTTACCTTCCAGTTTTTTAATTCTTTTTTCAATTGTAAAATTATCTAGTAACTTCCTACTCTGGTAGATGAAGATTTCACTTTCTTATACACCCCCCTTTATTCTGTTTCCCCACCAGCCAGGTTCTATACTAAGACTTCTATTCCATAGGGCGCCTGGGTGGCTCAGTCATTAAGTGTCTGTCTCGGACTCAGGTCATGATCCCAGCGTCCCGGGATCAAGCCCCACTGTCAGGCTCCCTGCTCATCGGGAAGCCTGTTCTCACACTTTCCCTGCTTGTGTTCCCTCTCTTGCTGTGTCTCTATCAAAAAAAAAAAAAAAAAAAAAAAAACCAAAAACTATTCCATCGCATTCCCAATTTAATTATATAATTTTTGTTAAATTCATGTAAAGTGTACATAGTAACAAGTTCTGTAGTGTACTGTGTTATATTTCCTTTGAGAATATTTTTAATCTTTCTGAAAGGAGTAATTGCCTTGTTGTAATTTGCTCAATTTGTTTTACATCTTTTGTTAATTTATCACTGGAATAATTTATTACTCATTTATTCCCTAAGTCACTCATAAGAAGACGTTCTTCCCCCAAGTCCTTCATCTTTTTGTTTTGGTATCCAAGATATGGGGAATCTACTTACTTTTCTTTGCCTGCCTTTGTTTTAATGGGATACATCCTCTAGTTGCTTCAGAAAAGGTGCTTTTTAAGTAGCACCTTGTTCTTGCTTGAGAATGCACTGTGTTATCATTCTACAGATAGTCATGTAGGTTTTCCGGTCATTTTAAAATTTTCTTTGCTTCCTGCATTAGCACTTTTTCCTTGAAGTTCCTTTTTTCTGTTTGGTCATAATTTTTCAAATTAGAATCTTGCTTTAATTGTCTCAAGATCCATATTTGAGAGACCAAGGGAGATAATTGGGAAGTCTGTGTGCATGAGTAGGACTTTACAGAGGTGGGCCTTATTACACCACAAAACATTTTCATTATTATCCCACCCCTAACATCCTATTCTAAAGCTCTTCTTTGCCAGTGGGTCACTTTTTCTAGAATGAAAGCTGGCTTTATCTGTGGTGGTACAAGCCGGACTGTTCAGAGTTCTTGGAGGCAAGTGAGGTCAGGGGTTTAGGTATTTCATTATTCAGTATTCAGAGTTTCATTTTACATTCCCACCTGCAATTAGGGATCTCACTGCCATTCTTGCCACCAGATGTTTAACTGGAAGTTTCACCTCCCTTCTTTATCTGTTAACTGAATGCAAATAGCAACCCAAAATACCAGCTGCCTATAAACAGGTAACATACCATACAGATCCACAAAGCAGCAATAAAGCATAGTATTAAATATTTAGCATAAATTATCTGATACAATCTTCAAGACAGTACTCTTAATCCCATGTGAATACACTTTTTTTTTTTTTTAAGATTTAAAAAAAATTTATTTGACAGACAGATCACAAATAGGCAGAGAGGCAGGCAGAGAGAGAGAGGGGAAAGCAGGCTCTCTGAGAACCAGATGCGGGACTTGATCGCAGGACCCTGTGATCATGACCTGAGCCAAAGGCAGAGGCTTAACCCACTGAGCCAACCAGGAGCCACCCAGCTCCCCCCAACATGGATACACTTTAACCAGATCCTACCATTGTAATACTTTTTATTAATTTTCTCTCCTTTCTGGGGGGCGCCTGGTGGCTCAGTCGGTTGAAGTCAGCCTTCAGCTCAAGTCATGATCTCAGAGTCCTGGGATTGAGCCCCACATTTAATCAGATTAAAAATATTCTCAAAGGAAATATAACACAGTACACTACAGAACTTGTTACTGTGTACACAGAGGGACTATAAATGAAGGAAACCTGAGACACTTTAATTCAACTCTGAGCCTGTCCACGTGCTACTTTTTCTAGGACCGCTTCCTTCTATCCCATTAGGAGAACAGTATATACAGTATTTTAAAACATAATTTGGCTGTTCTACATTTCTAAAACTTTTGATCTACCTTTGCATTAGCAGAGTAAAAGGGGTATTCTCCCATGACTGAAATAAAACAGCCACTTCTTAAATGATGTATTAAATCATATGCTATATGTATTTTGAGGCATTCATTACCATAGAATTTAGTAATGATTTTACTCTTAAGACTTAAGTGTAAAGGTCGCTGCAACTTCAGATACATTTGTTAAATTTTAATTTCAAAATAATGAAGCTTGTCTTTTTATAAATTTGAATATAGAAAATAAATTATTCTAATATGAACCCTTTGCTTGTTCATAAATACACAAGTGCATTTATGTTTGTGTTAATAGGATACTTTATTATAAGTTTTTTTTTAAGTACCAGGAATCCAGGATATTATAATTGTAAAATCTGGTTTAATTTCCTCCAAGTTAGAGATACTAAGTTCCTATCCCATTCTCACAAAGGTAAAATAGAGTGTTTAACCAACAAACATGCTAAATTAAAAGTCTATGCTCTCTCCCCAAAGGAAATTATTCTGAATCTGGTATTTATTCATCTCCTAATTTATACTTACACTATATAGGTACATCCATATATGTATAGATAGCAGTACTTGGCAGGTTTCACATTTCTGTAGTATACTTCTCTCAACATTCCCTGTGCAAGTCATGTTCATGTGTACCTCAGTTTTTCCATTTTTATTAATTCTCATCAGCTGTGTCTGTTAAGCCCACCCATTTTCTACTGGGTTTTTTAATTTCAGTTACTGTGTTCTTAAATTCTAGAATTTCTATTTGATACTTTTTTGTAGTTTTCATTACTTTAATAATTTTTGTCATCTAAGTTATTGAATATGTAAGTCAGTTATTTTAAAGTATGAAAATTCCAACATGCGGATCATCTTCAAGGTGGTCACATCACTTTTCTACTCCAGATTCCCCTTGTAATACCATTTAAGATAGGTTTCTCTATTGTGTCTTTTTTTTTTAATCTTCTAAAAAATTTTTTCAATCATGAGGTCTTACCTACTGCTATTTCTAATAAATTTTAGAGAATTCTGAACAATGAATATGACAAACTGTAAGGAATGTTTGTGGCTTTGGCTCAGGGGTCTGTAAGCTGTGCCCTATGGGCCTAATCTTCCCTGCCATCTAGTTTTGCCTGGACTTTGAGCTAAGAAGGTTTGCCATATTTTTAAATGTTTGAAAAGTAATTAAAAGAATATGTGGCAGCACATGAAATATAAAATTCAAAGCTAAGTGGCCATAGTTTTGTGGATATCCAGCCACACACATTCATGTATGTACTGTCTGTGGTTGCTTTGTGCTATAGTAGCAGAGTTGAACAGCTGCAATAGAGACCTTATGGCCCACAAACCTAAAATATTTATTGTTGCCAACCCCTTGCTCTAGATAATGACATCTCTCTCTAAGAGAGGACTTACTGCTGGTAGGCCCTTAGGTTAGCAGGAAGATCACCTTAATTCAGTCAGGGATTTAGTTGATTCAAAGCCATTCTTAAATTTTATGAGGGTTGGTCAATTTCTGGTTCTCCTTTGCTCTGAGGGTATCGTTTCCCAGGGGTTCCAACTAAACGTCTGGTGTATCTACCCAGGTTCTCATTCCTCGATGGGCCACAACTTCCCTTCTCTCTGAGATCGTGGCTCTTCAAATCCCACCTTAGTATATATGTTCTAGTACATTTGTTTCTATAGATAAGATCAGTTTGATTGATCTTATCAATGAAGATCAATGAAGGAATTACTAAAGCAGCAAGGGTTTGAAGGGCTATGCTCCCGAGAGCAGGAAAGCTGTAGAGGATGACCCAGTATGGAGGGGTGTGCGTGCATCAGTGCATGTGTGTTTACTTGCCAGCTTCTCTAGTTCTTATAGGGAGTTTGCTAGAAACTAGACTGACATTCTCAGAAATAGAAGTTCAAGGTGGTCACATCACTTTTCTACTCCACATTTCCCTTGTAATACCATTTAGGACAACCAAGTCCTAATAATTACTTCTTAGGCCTTATATGGTCTGAATGACTGCCAAAATGAGACAAAAACATTTGGGGGTGAAGAGGTACAGAGGAAAGAAACAGAGTTGTACCGTCAGTGCTCTAAGGCATATACTCATCCTAGTGAGAGTCCTTTACATTTAAACTCCCCCCCCCCATTTTCCTTATTTGTAATTGAGATATAATTACAGAAGATATGTTTTCTTTTTTTTTTTTAAGATTTTATTTATTTATTTGAAAGACAGAGATCACAAGTAGGCAGAGAGGCAGGCAGGGGGGTGGGGGGAAGCAGACTCCCTGCTGAGCAGAGAGCCAGATGTGGGGCTTGATCCCAGGACCCTGAGACCATGACCTGAGCTGAAGGCAGAGGCTCAGACCACTGAGCCACCCAGGTTCCCCTAGAAGATATGTTTTCAAGTGTTCAATGAGTTTATACTCTGGTTTCTCTTCAGATCACATAAATCTTTCGCCTTTTAAAATGAGTTTTGATACATGTATGTACCAACACCTCACTCGAGATCTAAAGCATTTCCATCACCCTAGAAATTTCCCTCCTTGCTGCTCTTTCCAGTTAATCTTGCCTCCACAGAAGCAATCATTTTGCTATTTCTATCTTTTTTCTTCATAGTTTTTTAAAAAGATTTTATTTATCAGAGCGCACAAGCAGGGGAAGAGGCAGAGGCAGAGGGAGAAGCAGTCTCCCTGCTGAGCAACGAGCCCAAACTTGGGGCTTGATCCCAGGACCCTGGGATCACAACCTGAGCTGAAGGCAGATGTTCAACTGACTGAGCCACCCAGGCATCCCTGTTATTTCTATCTTTATAGATCATATTAATTTTTTTGTTATAAATCATATCACTACCATGGTTACAACACTACCGTAAGCCTTTTAGATGGTGTTAATGTATTTTCATTGTTTGTATTTCACCTATTTTTCTGGATCTCAGATTCTTGGTGTTTTAAGACAAAGTCTGCTTTTAAAAATCTAACTTCTATATACCTCTGCTAGACATCAGACCTCTTCAGAGAAGAATCACATCTTTTTTATTATCTTTTTAGCATTTGTAATATTTAGCATCGGATCTAAGCCAAGGAAATGTGTTCAAGAAATGATTACTAGCTGTTTTTATTTTATTTAATACATTATGGGTGAAAGATATATCCATCAGAAATATCTGTACTATATATCATTATAAGAAAAGAAATTTTATGAATTTTCTAAAATGGGAAAATTTATAAATATATTATTATTAAAAAATAACTTGTTTAGTTCATAGCCTCTTTACTGAACAGAAGCTATGCTAACACAATGGCCATACATTATGATTAGGTACTGTAAGTATCCTGGGCTTGGGAATACTATTGTACTATACTAAACTATTTTAAAAATTCATTTCTAGAATCCTAACCCTAACCCTTTTTTTTTTTTTAAAGATTTTTTTTTTATTTATCTGACAGAGATCACAAGTAGGCAGAGAGGCAAGCAGAGAGAGAGGAGGAAACAGGCTCCCTGCAGAGCAGAGAGCCTGATGTGGGGCTTGATCCCAGGACCCTGGGATCATGACCTGAGCCGAAGGCAGAGGCTTAACCCACTGAGCCACCCAGGTGCCCCTAGAATCCTAACCCTTAATACTCCCATGGCAAGTCACATACATTATTTCAATCCTCAATAGCCTTTGAAAATAGGCAAGGGCAAGTAGTATTCTCAACTTAAACAGTTAAAGAAAAGATACAACAAATAACTGAGTTACACAAAACCCTTTCCAGTGATGCCAGGGTTTTGTGTAAACCTTTGTACATTTCAATATCATAAGCTGCATATACAGAAGGAAAGAGCCAACTTGGTTTTCTTTTTTTGTTTGTTTTTAAGAATTTATTTATTTATTTGACAGAGAGAGATCACAAGTAGGCAGACAGGCAGTCAGAGAGAGAGAGAGAGAGGAGAAAGCAGGCTCCCTGCTGAGTAGAGAGCCCGATGTGGGGACCTGAGCCGAAGGCAAAGGCTTAACCCATTGAGCCACCCAGGTGCCCAAAAAGTGCCAACTTGTATTCCAAAAATCAATTTCCGTGTTTCTTCTCTGAAAATTCATAGGTTGCCCATTCCTTCCATCCTCCAGCATAGTGTTGAGCACTGAAAACATATATCAAGGTTAGTGCTATAAAAATTCCCTTCTGCTTTATAACACAAAGTTGATAGGAACTTTAGAGATGTAGAGATGCCATGACTACTCTAGCCTTTAAACCTACATGAAAGACTGTTACTTTTGAGTAGGATGAAAATATAGAGGCTTAGTCTCTATCCTATTACTAACACAGTATTAGAAGACATTTTTCAGTCGACCAGTAAAAATATAATACATATGAAACATTGCTATTATACACACTCTTGAATACAATTTTATACTTCATTTATGCACCTGTTAAAGCCCAGAGATACTGCCGTGTCCAAAGCCTTCTTGCTTCTCACTCCGGCTAAACAAGAAAACACCAGACTGTCTGATTTGGATGGTTTTACTTCGTTGTACTTCTCTTTGAAGTCTTTCGGGTTCATCTGTAGAGCTTTACCTACCTCACCCACTGAAAGAAAATGTTAAGAATTTCAATTAAATCTTAGGTACAGTATATTACTGAATATATACTTTTGTGAGGAATTAATTCAAGTCACACATCACTTACGTGGAATGTTGACGGACCCGGGAATTTTCCCGTACTCGACAATTTCCCATGGCTCTCTAACATCAATTAACATAATTTTTTTGGAATTCAAGAGGTTTTTAAGTTCCTTATAAGTGACATCTTTAAAAATAGCTGTACAAAAGTTATAGCAGCTTCCCTTTATTGACTTCAAACCTGGAAAGAATAAAATAATTTCGGTACCTTCAAAGTAACATTGCTATTAATATCTGGAAGGCAGGTCAAAGAATTTCCCCCCTGATTCCAGTCAGTTCTTTTACTTCACTGACCTGTATATGTATTTTGTACACAGCCTGACAGAGCCACAGGAAGGCTACCCTCTTGCCCTCCATGCTGAATGGCTGGCCTTGTGCCAGCTCCATATTCTACTTTCTCCAAGCCCTTAATTAGGTGGAACTTATAAATACACATTCAGCATTTGGTACCTGAATCCTGCAAATAACTTGTGAATTTAATCATAATCCAAATTACAATGTTAAGAAAATTTCAATTTCCCCTTGCAAGTGAAGATGTGGGAACCTTACATTTGAAACTACACTTGTAAGTACTTAAAGGTTGTTTCTATCTGTTAAATAATTGGTGGGGCACCTTGGCTGGCTCTGTCAGAAGAGCCTGTGACTCTTGATCTCAGGGCTGTGAGTTCAAGCCCTATGCTGGGTGTAGGGATTACTTAAATAAAAACTTAAATAACTGGTAACATAATATGGTACTGGGTCATAACCTATAAAATAAATCCATGGGTCCACACTGATATAAGGATATAATTGAATAAATGGGGAGAAGGGATTATTTCAATTGATAAATGTAGAATGAATGATGAAAAGAGAAAATCACCATTAGGTTAACAAGTAATAATTATTTCAGCGAGAGCCATTGACAGAAGCTAGAGTTAGTAGGTGAAATTTTGATTAGAAATAGGATAGTATCTCCCCCAGGAAATACGTACTAATAACAAAAGGAAACACCTGAAAGATACTACTTTAACCAATTATTCAAAGATCACTTCACTAGTAATAAGAAATGTCAACATGTATACTTTGATAGGATGCTCAAAGAAGAGCACATCACTTCCTTAGTATTTTTGCCAAAATACATACCCTGAATCAAGTCAGAAGAAAATCTCAAACTCAACCTACAAAATAACCAATACTCTTAAAAAAGTGTCAAAGTTATGAAAGACAAAAGCTGTGGAACTGTCACAGATTGAAGCAGACTAAGGAGCCATGACGATGTAATAACATAGAATCCTGGATTAAATCTGGGACTATAAAAGACCTCAGTGGGAAAACTAGTGAAATTCAAATAAGGCCTATGGATTAGTTAATAATATTATGTTAGTATTACTTTCCTGATTTCAGTAACTGTACCATCTAAGATGCTTACGTTAAGGGAAGTTGGGTAAGAATAAAGGGAACTCCATTTTATTTTTCCAACTTTTCTAAAGGTCCAAATTGATTTTTTAAGCATGAAAGAAAACCCCGAAGATTTTTAAAATAAAATAAAATTTTAAAAAATTTAATAATCATATTTCACAACAAAATGACTGCTATAAAGTAAATAATAATGCTCAAAGGTTGTTTAAAATATGAAATATCTGGGGCGCCTGGGTGGCTCAGTGGGTTAAAGTCTCTGCCTTTGGCTCAGGTCATGATCCCAGGGTTCTGGGATCAAGCCCCGCATCGTGCTCTCTGCTCAGCTGGGACCCTGCTTCCTCCTCTCTCTCTGCCTGCCTCTCTGCCTACTTGTGATCTCTGTCTATCAAATAAATAAATAATAAAAAAATCTTTTAAAAAAATGAAGTATCTTATAAAGTGAATTGGTATAAACAGTATAAGCTGGCATAGAAAGTTTTTTTTCTTAATTTTTAATTTAATTTTTTATTTTTTTATAAACATATTTTTATCCCCAGGGGTACAGGTCTGTGAATCACCAGGTTTCCACACTTCACAGCACTCACTATAGCACATACCCTCCCCAATGTCCATAATCCCACCCCTTCTCCCAACCCCCCTCCCCCCAGCAACCCTCAGTTTGAGAAGCAGACACACAACATACCGTAATCTATGAGAATTCAGTATTTGGTAACAATTATATTTCAAAATAATGGGGATATTTTGTTCAACAAATATGCAGGGCAAATAGCCAGCCAATAGGAAGAAAGTATAAGCAGGCTATTGCCTCATTCCTTACATGTAAATACATATAAATTTCAATCTAAAAACTAGTATCTTAGAAGTACCAATAGAAAACATGAGCAGATAATTTAAACCTTGGGATAAGAAGACCATTCTAAACACGGCAAAATCAGAAGCCATAAAGATTTGACCTCATAAATATGCTAAATTTATATATGGGAAAAGAACAATGAATAACTAGAAGACACGTGGCAGGCAGGAACAAAATACTCATAACACAAAAAAGACAAAACATTAGTATTAATAGAGCTTATATAAATAGGAAAAGGACAAAATTCCCAATAGAAAAATGGCCAAAACAGGAACAGGGAATTGGCCTGAATAATACCAATGATCAATAAAATGTAAAAAGATGCCTTATCTCACTACTTATTAAGGAAATGCAAGATAAAAACAAAATTTTTCAAATTTTGCCAGATTTGTAAAAATTAAAAGGGATTGATAACATCAAATATTGGTAAAGGTATGAAGAAATGGGTACTCTTTTACAATGTTGGGAGTGTGTAATGTCATAACCTTTTGAAAGGAAAATTGAGCAGGAATAACACTCTGTGTATATTTTTTACTTCACAATTTCACTTTTAGGAATCTATCTTCCTACAGGAGTATTAACATGAATGCATACAAATGTATATTTGTATAAATATATTCATGGGCAGCATTCTTTGTAGTACTGAAAAATGGTAAGAAGCTGGAAGTCTATCCATAAGGAAATAGTTGTAATGGCATATTATTTAATGTAAGTTATCCAAAATATAGTATTAAATTTATAAAACTAGTCAGCACTAGGTATAAACCAGGGGTTCCCAGACTTTCTTGGTTCATCCTTTAATGTCTTAGTAAATTTTCTGCAGTGTGCATAGGCCAAAAAAACCAAACCAAAACAAAAAACACACACAGAAAAACACTTCATGGTTCTATTTATTAAATAGTTAAGAAAATCCAAAAGTGAGTTTTGAAAAACCGCATTTCCTTTGTAAAACCAAACACTGCACTATTTTCATTTGTCTTTCTCACTGACAGCAAAAGATGGAAAAATGGACAAATATAGTAGTTAAGAAATTCAGGTTTCCTAGCAATTCCACTCCAAGGTATGTACCCAAAAGATTTGAAAACAGGGACTCAAACTCAGACACCAATGCTCATAGCAGCATTATTCACAATTATTCGTAATAGCTAAAAGATGGAAGCAGCTCAAGTGTTCATTCAACAGATGAATGGATTAACAAAATGTGGCTTATACATACAATGAAATATTATTCCGTCATAAAAAGGAATGAAGCTCTAACACATACTGCAGCTTGAAACTAAGACATGGAGAACACGCTAAGTGAAGTAATCCAGACACAAAATGACAAATATTTAATGATTCCACTCATGAAATATCTAGAACAGGTAAATTCATAGAAAGTAGGTTAGAGATTACCAGAAGTTGGAGGGAGGGGTGTTATTGCTCAATGGGTTTGAGTTTCTGTTGGGGGTGATGAAAATTTTTGGAAATACAGTGGTAACGATCCCCACAATGTTGTGAATACAATTAATGCCACTGAATTGTACACTCAGAAATGGCTAACAGACACATGAAAATATGTTCATCATCATTAGCCATCAGAGAGATTCAAATCAAAACCACATTGAGATACCACCTCACACAATTAGAATGGCCAAATTTAACAAGACAGTAAACAATATGTGTTGGAGAGGATGTGGAGAAAGGGGACCCTCTTACACTGTTGGTGGGAAGCAAGTTGGTGCAGCCACTTTGGAAAACAGTGTGGAGATTCCTTAAGAAATTAAAAATAGAGAGGTGCCTGGATGACTCAGCTGTTAAGCATCTGCCTTCGGCTAGAGTCATGATCCCAGGGTCCTGGGTATGAGCCCTGCATCAGGCTCTCTGCTTGGCCGGAGGCCTGCTTCTCCCTCTTCCAATCCCCCTGCTTGCTTGTCTTCCCTCTCTCGCTGTCTCTCTCTCTCTGCAATAAATAAATAAAAAGTCTTTTAAAAAAAAGAAATTAAAAATAGAGCTACCCAATGACCCTGCAATTACACTACTGGGTATTTATCCCAAAGATACAGATGTAGTGAAAAGAAGGGCCATCTGTGTGCCCCAATGTTCATAGCAGCAATGGCCACAGTTGCCAAACTGTGGAAAGAGCCAAGATGCCCTTCAACAGACGAACAGATAAAGAAGATATGGTCCATATATACAGTGGAATATTATGCCTCCATCAGAAAGGATGAATACCCAACTTTTGTATCAACATGGATGGGACTGGAAGAGATTATGCTGAGTGAAATAAGTCAAGCAGAGAAAGTCAAGTATCATACGGTTTCACTTACTTGTGGCGCATAAGGAATAACATGGAGGACACTGGGAGAAGGAGAGAAGTGAGTTGAGGGAAATCGGAGGGGGAGATGAACCATGAGAGACTGTGGACTCTGAGAAACAAACAGGGTTTTGGAGGGGAGGAGGAGTAGGAGGAGAGGTGAGTCTGGTGGTGGGTATTAAGGAGGGCACATATTGCATGGAGCACTGGGTGTGGTGCCTAAACAATGAATCTTGGATCAATGAAAAAAATAAAATTAAATTAAAAAATTTTATAAAAAATGGCTAAAATGGCAAACTTTATATTTATTTAATATTTAATATTATATAGAATATATATAATATATAATATAAATATATATTTAAAATATATTTACATATATTTTATCAAAGCAAATACAGTAAAAAAATAAAAATACAGATTTCCCCATCCTCTTCAGATTTTGAATAGTTGGCTCATGTAATCTATAAGATTCTATCTTAAAATGCCTGGGATAAAACTATTTCTCACTCAACTTTTTTGTGAATTCCCGGAATGCAACAAGTCAGCCAGCTGACTTGATACAGTTCCTCGTTGTTAGGAATTGGAAAACTACGGTAATTTAAAAAATGGTTAAACTCAAGTCTGTGGTACTTCACCACAGGGAAACAAATATCATCTCGGCATGTAACTTGTGTAACCGAATCAAAGATAGTTATGTTTTTCTTAGATATTAGAGCCAAACTGACATTCAGTTTTCTCTATGCTTCCTGTTGGGGTGTGTGTGTATGTAGGGGGCAATGGAGAGCACGTGTACAGTCAATGAGGACTAGATTTCCTAGCTTTCTATGGCACAAATATTCTCTTAACGAGTCTCTGCCCCCCCCAAGCCTCTCATGGTGTGAGCCTCAAGTCCATACTAACTCTTGAGTGAAAGCTATAGTGTATTTTTGGGGCACCTGGGTGGCTCAGTAGGTTAAGTCTCTGCCTTTGGCTCAGGTCATGATCTCAGGGTCCGGGGATCGAGCCCCACGTCGGGCCCTCTGTCTGTCAAAAAAATTAAAAATTAAAAAAAAAAAGCTATAGTGTATTTTTTGTACAAGGCCTCTACTTGTAAATCAACCGCTTCATCTATTGCGTGATCAAAGAAACAGCGATCAATTCCTACACTGAAGGAAAACTGGCTGTTTGGGATTTATTGCGATGATGTGTGATTCTCTTGAGGGATTCTCAAGAGTAACACAGGCTATATGTGATTTTCACATTTTTGAGGCTCATTTTTGAATAAACTCCAGTTTGGCTTTTCCACACTGGTCAATCTAGCCTTGCCTGGATGTTCCCTACAGCCTACGTTATAAGACACAGTCTGAACTCCTTAGCATGTTCTTTCATGTCCTTCAATCTACTTTACCAGCATAATTTACCAGACCTTCTCCTCCTCCCCATTCCTCCTCTGCATCAAGAACCCTACCCTCCAGCTACATCAAAAGTAGACATGTGCCCCAACTACCTTTTTATAATGGAAAGAGCAGGGATTTTAGAGTCTGATAAACCAGGTTCAAATCCTCCCTTGTCCACTTAGCTCTGTAGTCCTGGGAAGATTACTTAAATTCTCCAGGACTTTGTTTCTTATTTTTAAAACAGTAATAATATTACTTAACCTTTCTGAGTTATTGTGAGGTTTAAGCAATCTCTATGGTGCAATCTTCAAATACATGTTTTCACCTTCCTTCATGATATATGCACACGGTTCTTTCTGAAGGGTTCTTTTCTTCCTTCCTCTTCTCTACCTGGCACACTTTTACTCTCCTTGAAGACTCTGTTGAATACCACTTGTCACCAACCCAACAGTTCCACTTCTAAGTATCTATTCTAGTAAGTTACTTGTAGAGATACACAAAGAGCTGTGTACAGTAACTATTGAAGAAGTTTTCAGAACGGCAAAAAAATGGAAACCAAAATGTCCATCAAGAGGGGACTGGTTAGGGGCGCCTGGGTGGCTCAGTGGTTAAGCCGCTGCCTTCGGCTCAGGTCATGATCTCGGGGTCCTGGGATCAAGCCCCGCATCGGGCTCTCTGCTCAGCAGGGAGCCTGCTTCCTCCTCTCTCTCTGCCTTTCTCTCTGCCTACTTGTGATCTTTGTCTGTCAAATAAATAAATAAAATCTTAAAAAAAAAAAAAAAGAGGGGACTGGTTAAATAAACTGTGGTAATACATACTATGGACTATATGCAGTAGTTAAAAGAGTTATATGTACTGCCATGGAAAGTTTCTGAATACCTAAGTGAGAAAAGAATTCAGAAAAGTATGCACGATAGATCACATTGTATGACAAGAAGTAACTAATGTCAATGAGAATGTGGAGAAAAGGGAACCCTCATGCACTACTGGGAATGTGAATTGGTGCAGCCACTGTGGAAAACATATGGAAGTTCCTCAAAAAATTAAGAATAGAACTACCATATGATCCAGCAATTCCATTCCTGGTATTTATCTGAGCAAAATGAAGATGCTACCTTCAAAAGATATATGCACCACTGTGTTTCCTGCAGCATTATGTGTAACAGCCAAGATATAGAAACAGCCTAAGTGTCCATTGATGGATAAATGGATAAAGAAATTGTGGTACATGGAGCGCCTAGGTGGCTCAGTGGGTTAAAGCCTCTGCTTTCGGCTCAGGACATGATCCTGGGGTCCTGGGATCCAGCCCCATATCGGGCTCAGTGCTCGGTAGGGAGCCTGCTTCTTTCTCTCTCTCTGCTTGCATCTCTGCCTACTTGTGATCTCTGTCAAATAAATAAATAAAATCTTAAAAAAAAAATAAAGAAATTGTGGTACATACACACACACACACAAATATTCAGCCATAAAAAAGAATGAACTCTTGGCATTTGAGACATGGACCTTGAGGGCATTACCCTAAGTCAGATCAAGAAAGATAAATACCGTGTGATCTCATATGTGGAACCAAAAGCAAACAAGCAAAAAAAATAAACAAACCCTCCAAATCCAAGTTCACAGATACAGAGAACAGACTGGTGGTTGCCAGAGGCAGGGAGGGGTGGGGCAGGAGAAATGGGTGAAAGCAAAAAAGATAAAAAATTTAAAATATGTACTTTTTTGGGGCGCCTGGGTGGCTCAGTGGGTTAAGCTGCTGCCTTCGGCTCAGGTCATGATCTCAGGGTGCTGGGATCGAGTCCTGCATCGGGCTCTCTGCTCAGCAGGGAGCCTGCTTCCCTCTCTCTCTCTCTGCCTGCCTCTCCATCTACTTGTGATCTCTGTCAAATAAATAAATAAAATCTTAAAAAAAAAGTTTAAAAAAATAAAATAAGTACTTTTTTAAATTAAAAAAATAAGAATTCTCATCTTCATAGGGAGACAGAATGTAGGCCTCTTGGGGGAGAGTAAATGATTTTTAGGAAAGATGAACGGCCTCTTAGAAGAATAAATGGGAGGTATGCCAGTTTGTGACAAAGATTGGGTGTGGTGTTGAGTTCTAGTCTCCTTTCCTGTGATGAGTCAATCATCCTTGGTTGGTGAAACTCTTGGGGAGGGGATTTATGAAATTGAGTTCCTTTTGGAGGACTATCTTAAGGCAGGTAAGAGGAGTTCAGAGAAATCCTCTCTCCATATTTGCTGTTTTTCAAATGCCTGTAGCTTAAAAAAAAAAAAAAATCAACCTACCAACCCAAATTTCAGTGTGAGATAAAATGATGACCTACCTTTATTTATTTATTTATTTATTTATTTATTTGACAGAGATCACAAGTAAGCAGAGAGGCAGGCAGAGAGAGGGGAAAGCAGGCTCCCTGCTGAGCAGAGAGCCTGATGCAGGACTCCAATCAGGACCCTGAGATCATGACCTGAGCTGAAGGCAGAGGCTTAACCCACTGAGCCACTCAGGTGCCCCTGACCTAAAAATATTTAAAATCGCATCAAATTAGACTATGCAAATTGAAGATCCAGTATAATTCAGAATGGTCTGATACATACTGCATATACATGTTTAGAAGCTTGCTTTTCTAAAATTGTCAGGTCTGTTTAGTAAGAAGAAACTTGTAGGAAGAAGCTTTTTCTTTTTTTTTTTTTTTTTCAAACAGAAAACTTAAGGAATTTAGGATTACTTTTAGAGGCGCCTGAGTCGCTCAGTCATTAAGCATCTGCCTTCAGCTCAGGTCAATGTCCCAGAGTCCTGGCATGGAGCTGCTCATGGAGACCCTCATGGAGTCCTCCGCTCTGTGGGAAGCCTGTTCTCCTTCTCCCACAACCCCCTGCTTGTATTCCCTCTTTCTCTGTCAAATAAATAAAATGTTGTTTTTTTTTTAAAGAAATTTAGCATTATTATGATATATCTCTAAGTTCTAGATTCAATTATTCTTTGAAAAAATTTTTTAAATTTTTATTTATTGATGTAATATCTACACCCAGTGTGGGGCTTAAACCCATGGCCCCAAGATAAAGAGTTGCATGCAAGTTCTTCCAAGTGAGCCAGCTGGCACCCCTATTTTTTGAATTATTTAATTTCAATTAGCCTAATGCAATTTAATTATTATATGTTTAAAGAAACTATATATAGAAGTCATACACATGATTTGGGTTCTGAATGTATTTTTTCATAAATTTAGCTTCTTTTCTATATTATAATATAGTATAGTTTTGTATTATATGTTCTGATTTAAAATACTGAGCTAGGGGTGCCTGGGTGGCTCAGTGGTTTAAGCCTCTGCCTTCAGCTCAGGTCATGATCTCAGGGTCCTGGGATCGAGCCCCACATCGGGCTCTCTGCTCAGCGGGGAGCCTGCTTCCCTCTCTCTCTCTGCCTGCCTCTCTGCCTACTTGTGATCTCTCTCTATCAAATAAATAAATAAAAATATTAAAAAAAATAAAAAATAAAATACTGAGCTAAATTTCACTTAGAGGGGCACCTTGGTGGCTCAGTCTGTTAAGCGTCTGCCTTCAGCTCAAGTCATGATACTAGGGTCCTGAGATCGAGCCCCACACTGGGCTCCCTGCTCAGTGGGGAGCCTGCTTCTCCCTCTCCCTCTGTCCTACTCCCTGTTTGTGTGCTTGCTCTCTCTCTCAAATAAATACAAATCTTAAAAAAAAATTTTCCACTTAGAAATAGCGTACCATCACTTCCTACCAATTCAGTTTGGTATTCTTTTTATAATTTCAAACAAAATTTTGATGGGAAAAATGTAACTATTTGAAACATAAAAGTTTTTGCTTAATGATAACAACCATAATGATGGCAACTCACTCTTGCCACAACTATAAAATAAATTCTCTGGTTCATCTGTAATCCTCTTTTGGATGCTGACACCTTAGAAATCCCACATTAGTATCTGTTGAATACCAAAAATTATTTCTAGGGATACCTGGGTGGCTCAGTCGGTTAAGCTGTGCCTTCGGCCCAGGTCATGATCTCAGGATCCTGGGATCAAGCCCTGCATCATGCTCCTTGCTCAGTGGGGAGCCTGCTTTACCCTATTCTCCCCACTTGTGCTCTTTCTCACAAATAAATAAATATAATCTTAAAAAAAAGAAAATTATTTCTAGAGACCATGTAACAGTGAATATAAACAACCCACAACCAAGAAAGAATACATTAGAAATAATGATTGTTACTCCAGAGAGAAAATATTAGTAAGAACATTTGGTGTGCTTCCTTATCGAACGTGTATTTGGGTTTGGTGTGAACATTTTATGACTTCCAATGTAATCACTTCAATAAATATTTTGACTTTTTGAGAACCACTTGCAGCAAAATTTGAAAAGCAAGTGAACAACCATCCTATGGGATATAAAGATTATTTTAGGGACTCTAGGGAGTAAAAGATTAAAGGGAATCTAAAGATTCTAGGGAATAAAAGATTAAAAATGGAAATTTTAGATACAGCAATGCATTTATCAGATGAAGCGGTGAATTTAATATGAAAGGGGAATCCATATACTATCTTTGAGCTTCTCAAAGTTACTTGTCTTCTCAACCTCCATTACTACTCACTCACAGTATTTTCCCTTAAATAGCCGCTCGAGTCGCCACGTCCTCTGACTGTCACCTTCCCCAACCTCCCTCCTTTTTTAAAGCATCTTCTACTGCTGCCAACTGATTCATATTGACAAAGCACTTCCGTGTTTTCTGTTGTTCTTTGTAGGACTAGGATTAAGTAAAGGCCTTTACACAACCTGACTATTACCCCAAAATCTACTTAGAACCTTAGAGAGGTCAGAACTCAGGGGAGAGACAGGACAGGATGTGGTAGATGAAAGTTGACTCACTTCAGGTCACCACAAAGGTGTGTGAGTACAGCTCAGTGTACATGACTTAGTAGGTCAGGTTTGGGATCCTGCTTCAGCCCTGCATAAGTCTAAACAGAAGCAAAGAGGAAGGTGAGAATAAAACTAGTAGAATAAAACCTGAGGGGATACTTTCAGAGAATAAAGGTAGACGGCAAGTTTTTGTCCTCGTGGAAATGTAGGAGACAAAGGACATTTTCAGTGTTATGGGGAGGGGCCACTGTTTCAGTAACAAGCACTCATGTTAGCAGCCTCAAGTCATTAAGAAGACAAGACTTGACAGTATTCTCTTTGGAAAGTCTAGGCTGAAAGATTAGAAACCCACCCTGGCGATTGGAAGCAATGTAAATATTCATACAGGGAATAGTTAAATTAATTATGAAGCATAGCATGCAGCATTTACAAGCATTTACCTACATTTATTGACTTGGAGAGATGTCCATATTGCTAAATGAAAAAGCTCTCCCTTTAAGATCGATACACACATAAGATACAATACTTATGTTTTATAAATGTCCAGAAGAACACCTGGAAGTAAACAAGAAACTATTTCTGGGGAGTGGGATTGCAGGGACAGGAATTCTGAGGCATAAATTAAAAAACACCAACACCTACATATTATATATGTAGTATTTTTAAGTGTACATTTATCTAGACTCATAGAAAAGTGTTCAGAAGGATGTATACTCAACCACATTTGGCGAGGAGGGTGGAATATGGGAGCGTGTATAGAGGGAACTGTCAGCTGTTCTTTATTGTCTGTTGGAATATAATGGGAATATAATAATGTATCACTAGCAGAATTTTTTCTTTAAAGATTTTAAGTCATCTCTACGCCCCACCTGGGGCTCCAGCATAACAGCTCTGAGATCAAGGGTTGCATGCTCCACCAATGAGCCAGCCAGGCACCCCACTAGTAAAATTTTTTTAATGAAAAGGCACCTTTTCTCTAACACTTTCTCCAACTCGGATAGAATACTTGCTTTTTCCATTGCAGTCTCCTGGGGCTCTGTGTGTGGTCATTGTTTACCTGTGTCTGTCTCTCCCTAAAATGGTGACGTGAACTGCAGAGGCTGTATCCCCAGCAGGAGGTCTGCATTTCTAGGCGCTCAATAAACAACATATTTGCATCGAAAAAGCACATTTTAAACTACAGAGGATGCACCAAGAGTGCAAGTGGAGTAAGTGGTTGGGAGAGTTGGGGACACAGTGTCATTCCACGGTCTCTGCAGCTGCATCCACAAATAAAAATTGTGGTAACGGAGAGACCAGGTAAATCAGAACGAAGGGACTGGAAGCATGCTCTGAGTCATGCACGCAACGCCTCCACGAACAACCTTCGTTTCTCCGGCCGGTTTTGCCGTCCGTAAAATTAGCAGTGGTACTTTAATAGCTCTAAGTGTTACAGTTCTAGGTGACTTGCCACGGAGCTCTGAGCGCGGCTCCCCAGTGGGTCACAGGTGTAACTCGCAAAGCTGGGCTCATCCTCAGTCTCCAGCAGAAACTGGCCCTGTTGCTCGCTCGTCTAGTCGCCAACTGACCTTCACTGCCCAGTCCCGCACCAGTATCTTCCTAAAAGCCTCTCCTACGCGAGCTCCCTGGAGCAACGCTGACCTCTCTCCCTGCGTCCCCCGAGCACCCCCAGACCCAAGTAGCCCGGAATCGGAAAGAACGAGAACGGAATGTAGGTGCTATATCTTCCCAGGAGCCAAGAGTAATTGGACTGATTTTTAACTGGAAGCCGCAAGCAGCGAGCACCCCCACCAATGCCATTCCTTCCCCGAGCCCGAGGTTAGACGCTCTCTCTTTACCCAGGGACCACCGAGCTCACCCCAGAGAGCAGCCTCCGCGGACGCCAGGATCGGCCGGCGCGCGCTCCGGAACAGCGGCAGCTGCAGGACCATGGCCCGCTTGCGCCCACCGGGCCCCAGACTTCCTCCTCTGGCTCCTCCTCCTTCTTCTTCTCCGCGGCACCGCCCTCCCCCCGCCCCCGCCCCCCGCCCCGCGCCGAGCTCTTGAGCGCCCCCGGGACGAGTGTGGCCGAAGCGGGGAGTTATCGCCGAGGGAACCGTTCCCTACTCTGGAACTTTAAATTGGAAAGTAACTCGAGGGTTGGGGCGCGCCTGGGTGGCTCAGTCGGTTCGGTGTCTGCTTTTGGCTCCAGTCATGGTCATGATCCCAGCATCCTGGGATGGAGCCCTCACTGGGGCTCCGGGCTCCGCGGGGAGCCTACTTCTGCCTCTCTCTCTGCTTGTGAGCCCTCCCCCTGTCAAGGAAATAAATCAAATCTTTAAAAAAGAAGCAGAGTTGAGCTTGCTTTTTTTGTTTTGGATTATTATTTTTTAAGGAGAGACGAAGCTTAAAAGTGGAAATTAGAAAATATACCAAAGATGAAACTAAAAGATTTTTTTAAAAAGATGTTATTTATTTATTTTTGAGAGAGAGAAAATGAGCCGGGGGAGGGGGTGCAGGCTAGGGGTAGAGGGAGAAGTGTGCTCCCCATGGAGCTGAGAGGCCCTAGCCCTGCTCATTCCGGGACCCTGAGGGGAAGGCAGATGCTTAACCGACTGAGCCATCCAGGCGTCGAAATTTAAATATTTAAAGTAAACAAATTTTTCCAACTTACTTTATAATGGGATTCTTATAGATTAATTTAAAGGGAATTACATGGACGCTTTTCTAAGAACTGCTCTTAACTCCAATAGCTGGTTCAACTAATGTCAGTATTAAGATAATCTCATGCGATCATCTTTCCCCCACAACTCTGATACTTGACTACAATTGACCACAGCTTGCCGGAGTTAGATCCAACTATTTTATAAAATGCCTTAGTTTGCAATTGCTACTGTAACAAATTACCACAAATTTACTGGCTTCAAACAATATAAATGTATTATGTACAGTTCTGTAGGTGTCAGCAAGCCTGTGTTCCTTCTGAAGGCTCTAGGCAGAATGTCTTTTATTGCCTTTTTCATCTGCTAGAGGCTGCTGGCATTCCTTGGCCAGTGGTACCCTTCCCCATTTTCAAAGCCAGCAACTAGCATCTTCAAATCTCTAACTCTGACCTCTGCTTCTGTTGTTGCATCCCTTACTCTTCGTCTGACCCTCCTGCCTCCCTTTTTTAAAGACCTTTGTAATATCTTGGGCTACTTGGGTGATCCAGGATAATTTCCCTATCTCAAGATCCTTAATTTAATCATATCCGCAATGTCCTTTTGCCATGTAATGTAACATGATCACACGTTCCAGGAATTAGAATACCTTGGGGGTGGGGAGTGTTGTTCAGCTTACCACATAAAGTTTATTATTGGGACGCCTGGGTGGCTCAGTGGGTTGAGGCTCTGCCATCGTCTCCGATCGTGGTCTTGGAGTCCTGGGATCCAGCCCAGCATCACATAGGGATCTCTGCTCAACAGGGAGCCTGCTTCCTCCTCTCTCTCTGCCTGCCTCTCTGCCTACTTGTGATCTCTGTCAAATGAATAAATAAAATCTTTTTAAAAAACGTTTATTATTACTGTGGTTCATTTCCTTATTTTAAATTTATTCTCAATTTGGTCCCCCAAATTGAGAATAAATTTAAAAATTGAAAGTTATATTTAACTGCAAATTAATTTACAATGGAAATTTTAAAAAATTAACTTCTAAATGATATTATTATTTTTTAAGATTTTATTTATTTATTTGACACAGAGAGAGAGAGATCACAAGTAGGCAGAGAGGAGAGAGCAGAGAGCCCGATGCGGGGCTCGATCCCAGGACCCTGTGACCATGACCCGAGCCGAAGGCAGAGGCTTAACCCACTGAGCCACCCAGGCACCCCCTAAATGATATTATTAAAGTATGTGTCCAAGGAATAATTTCATTAAGCAGTCTAAAATTATTCTGTTTTCAATAATTAAATAATTAATAGCACCACTTCAGATTTCTATGCCAGTGTCATCACTTACCATTATGTCTCTCCAAATTATTTGGAGTTTTGCTATAGTTTCTATATGATCTATGTTGTGGATTAACTTTGAATTAAAATGTCATCAAATTCATGGACTTCCCATGGCATCCCAAAGCTGTCTTGAATACATCAAAACAACAGACAGTCTGAACACAGATATGGAAACAATGAAACAAAGTGCTTGACCTCAATAACTCACATTCAATTTGATTTATACTTTTGCAACAGCACATATCATGAAACAATTTTTTTTCCAATGTTCATGACTAAGTATTTGAGATATATTTTTCTGCAGGATTTTTTCTCTCAAAAGGTGAATAGCTCCTCCCTTACCTAGCACAGTGCCAGACTTGGTTTATTTAAGAGTTCTCATAACAAAAATTCTTGTCAAGAAAGAGCCTTGATTATTGTTCTTTGGACAGGTGTCCAAGTTCTTCTTTCAGAGAAGAGTCAGGAAGGCTTAAAGTGAGATGAAGGGAGAAAAAATAGTTTAACTTTTCTGGGAAAGGTCTACCAGTGTTGAGTTAATATGCACCATTAATTCTCCAGCAACTCCTTTTATTTCTTGGCATAATGAAAGTGAAAGGCAACTTGAAAGGAGGAGATTTTCCCCATTTCTTTCTAAGTCACATCAAGCCTCCAGATATTTGACAAATCAAATGAAGATTAGGAAATATTTTTCCTGCAGCTTTTTTTTTTTAAATGTGTTTCTATCAAAACTTAAAATAACTATCTGTTGACTCAGCATTTCCATTGCTGTCTACTAATGATTATTTGCACAAGTAGGCAAAGATAAAGATAAAAGTACATCAACAGAAAACTGGGGAAAAAACGATACATCCATTTTAAGTTTAAGCAACTAGACAAAAGAATGAGGTTAATGTAGGTTTATGTCCAAGATATACTTCAAATGAAAAAAAAATCAAGTTGTAAAATAGAATGTAGACAGCTAGAAATCAAGATAGTTTTGGAATTTTATCATTTCCAAAAAAAATTGTATGGTATTTGCATAATTGCTGTTTCTTGTCCCCTTTTAAAAAAAAAAAGATTTTATTTATTTATTTGACAGAGAGAGAGAGATCACAAGTAGGCAGACAGGCAGGCAGACAGAGGAGGAAGCAGACTCCCTGCTTAGCAGAGAGCCAGATGCAGGGCTCTCTCCCAGAACCCTGAGATCATGAACTGAGCCTAAGACAGAGGGTCAACCTACTGAGCCACCCAGGCACCCCATCTTTCCTTTTGAGAGAGAGCGAGCAGGAACAGGAGAGGGTGAAAGGGAGAGGGGCAGACAGAGAGGGAGAAGCAGACTCCCCACTGAGCTGGGAGCCTGAGCCACCCAGGAGCCACCAGGCACACCTAATTCTTAAATTTCTTTGTTCTAATTCAGTCCTCTCCCTTTTTAAATTGGGAGTCCAATATATGATACATTTTTTCTTTTTCTTTTTTTTTTTTTAAAGATTTTATTTATTTGTTTGATAGATCACAAGTAGGCAGAGAGAGGAAGGGAAGCAAGCTCCCAGCTGAGCAGAGAGCCCGATGCAGGGCTCTATCCCAGGACCTTGGGATCATGACCTGAGCGGAAGGCAGAAGCTTTAACCCACTGAGCCACCCAGGTGCCCCTATGATACATTTTTTTAAAAGTTCGTTTACACCAATGCAGTTTAGTATGGAAATTTAGATTTTTGCAGGTTTGCATATCTTCTTTTCCTCCATGTTCTTTTTCAAATCTGATGTTAAAATAAATAAAAACTTCGATTTGTGATGTAGACAGTTTTGACTTAACAATTACACCACAGTACGACATGTTCTTATTTGGGGAATATTTTTTTTTCCCTAAAGAAAAAAAATTCCCCTACTCCAAAACTTGAGTAGTGATCCCTATCCCCAGCACCGTAACTGGCAAATTTGTACTTAGTTACATTTGTCGAATGGGTGGTTTCCATAAATACAATGTGAACACCTAGTGACCTCCTTTGCTAAGTTCTGTACATAGAAGTAACTATTTCGTAAGAAATTAGAGATTTTACGGGGAAAACCAGAGTTTTTTAAATTTAACCTTTGGTATCTTGGACTATTAACCCAAGGTTCTATCATTAGGCCACCTGTCTCCTGGTTGAAGAGTTGTGAAGGATTACAAAACTCTTAGGACTCACGCATAACTAGAGTGGATGTTTGCAACATCATTAAAATATTTTCAAAACGATTATTTTTACTAAACAAATGCAGTGTGCAAACCAATTTAACGGATAATCGAGCTTCGAAGAGCTATAGGTGAAGGTCAAGAAATTTCTTGTCTCTGTAAGTAAGCTAGGACAGGTAAGCCGATAATAATGAAAAAAAATGCGAGACAACATATGACAAATGTCAGATGTGATTTTATTGCGGTGTGACGGAGAGAAGTCAGAAGCTATCCCTTCAGGCCTTCAGCAACAAGTGGGATTTAAGCCCGACTCCGGGAAGCCCTTGAACTGCTCACACCCGAACACCGTCCGGACGCAGCCGGGAGTTCCTTGCGGTTATCCTCCGATTAGCCGGCCTACGGGGCTCTGCAGATCCACAGAACGCAGGCGCGGCGACACCGGCCCCGGGGTGGGGGTGGGGGGCGGTCCACGCCCCACTCCCGTGCGCCGCGGCGGAGAAGGCGTCAAACCCCGCCCCGGACGCGGGGCAGGCACACGAGGCCCCGCCCCGGCCGACCGGGAGGTCAGCCGCGCATGCGCAGTCTCTTGTGGTTATAGACCCGGCGGCTCGGCCCGGCGTGGTGAGTCCGGGCTGAGGGGCTGGGGTCGTCGTAGTGTCTCGGTCATCGCTTCCTTTACCCCAGCCCCTTGTGGCAGGACAGGCCTGGGAGAGAGGCCTCCTACGCGCCCCGGTGTTGCCGATCCGGGGGTTCCCGGCGGTCACCGAGGGCCGCGTGAGTGCGGCCCGGCTGGGCGCCGGCGGCGGCGCCGGGTGGTTTGGGCGGGAGGGGTTCGCAGGGAGGGGCCCGAGTCTCCGCTGTATCGGGAAGCAGGCGCTCCCCGACGCCCTTCCCGCCTTCCTCCCGCGCGCTCTGCTCACTACCCATTTGCTCTTGAGAAACTTGGGGTGCTGTTGTTAGTGACGGGAGGGTACTGTTAGGAGCCCCGGAGAAGGGCTGCTGGGGTCCAGGTCTCCATCCACCTCTTCCTGGCTCCGGGACCTCTGAAGTCACTTAACCTCTGCGGCTCTCAGATTCAAGTGTGAACTGGGGGCAGTCTTAGGAGCCCGTCTCGTAAGGTGGTTGTAGCACTACGTGAGGAAGTATCCTGGAGTGCTGAGAGCCGAGCGTGATGCACGCCCAACGTGTACAAGTGCTGTTCATCTTCTTGAGCCTGGTACTAAACGGAGAGTGTGTCCTCCTCCTCCCCACGGCGAAAATAATTGCCCAAGAGTTCAAGGGTAGGGAAAAAAGTTGTTTTTTTTTTTCTTGAGACTATGGGCTTTTGTTTGTATAGGATGTTAAAAAAAAAAAAAATCAAACATTTCTAAACAACTTAGTTGCGCATCCTACAGCAGAGAAAAGACAGATGTTAGAGTAATACTGAAATTGAAAACTGAACAGTTTTGTTTGGGAAACCGCGTGAAAAAAAAGGGCCAGAACTTACTTGTCCTGAAAAGAGTTAACATATCAGGCCTGAGACTGCTCTCCTTAGAAAGGCCTGCTTGCTTGTTTGGCGTCTGGAAACAAAATAGTTCATGCAGTACCCTGTGGTTTATGCCGAAGTTAGCAGCCTCCAGGAAAACCCCAGCCCTGTGAGTCTGTGATGGGCTTCCCTGAGCAGAAACATTGCACAGACGTTGCTGGACTTTCCTTATTGGAAGGAAGAGTGTGCTCTGTTTGACCCTTTCTGGGAGGAAGAGAACACAAGGAAGCCTGCACATAGATTCCTGCAAACTTCATTTGTGTCTTTTCATTATGCTCAGGTTGTATGTCCATACTCCATTGCCCTAATAAAAGTTAGCCTTGAGTACAACTACGTGCTGAGTCCTGTAAGTCCTTCCAGTAAATCTCCAAATATGACGGTGGTCTTGAAACTTCCCACACACAATATTGGTGATAGAAAGTACTTGAAGCTTGAGTAATTAGATTTTAATTTTGTCTCTTTTTGCCTAAAAAAAGGAAAGAAAAAGCTATACAGATAAGTGATTGCTAAATAGTGGGTTACTATCCAAAATTATTTCTCTGTTTAGACATATTGCAGGTCTTAGAAAAATCACTGGAAATTGACTGCGTTGGCAAGTGAAGTTTGAGTCACTTTTACAGACCTTTCATAGATTGTGGTCAAATACCTTTTCTTTTTGTTATTCTGCAAGCAGTATCTATGGGTTGATGTCTGTCTTTATCAAGATAAAGATGTCTGGGAAGCTGGGGAAAGCTATGGCTGGTTTCTCATGGCCCATTTTTCCTGGATTTTTTTTTTTTTTTAAAGTTATGCCTGCATTTTCAGGACATCAAGTTGAAATAGTTGGAGGTAAGTCTGTAAATTTGGGGTTGGAAAGAGCAGATTGCCTTCTGATTATATCTTTTTTCCCTTGATAAAGTAGAAGACTAGATACTATTTTGAGAAGAAGGGAGATGGAGGAGTTAGACGTTTAGAAGAGTGAGGAAGGTTTCAAATGGCTATGTGAGGAATAGGTAAATAGGTTTTCCAGAAAGTGTAGTAGATAATGTCATGTCTCGATCCATTTGAGATTGAGATTTTGATTATGAATTTAGCGGACCCAGTCACCTTTCTTACAAAATTTTCTCCAGCTTGTTTGGATGCAGACGTAGAGAAAGTGGTTAATTGGATTCATTTAGGTTTGGGGTTCTGTTAGGGGGGTTTTGTGGTAGTCCTTAAGGCTGGGCACACATATTTTGTTCTTTCTGTATACATGGTAAGGTTACACTCTTTGTACACATCCCACATCCCACTCCCTTACCCGCATGTCTACTCGAAGTTGAATGTGTGGAATGAGTTGCTTGGGCTGGTAAAATACAAGCAGACGTGACATACATCATTTCCAAGTGAAGCTTTAAGCACCAGCACTCCATTTGCTACTTCCCCATCTGTGCCTTGCTATAGTGATCATCTCACTTGGTGAGATGCAGCCTCTCCCCAGCCTGGGCACTAAAGGTGAATAGGAGTGGCTGAAGAGGCAAAGCTGGAAGAACTTGAATGTGTGATTAGAACTTGAATTAATGATTTTGCAAGGTAGAAGCTATAGGGGTTTATAGCTAATAAATATAACTATATATATATAGTTATATAGTGGAAGTTTGGAGGGAGAAGGCAATCAGAAATGAAGTGCTCGGGGCGCCTGGGTGGCTCAGTGGGTTAAAAGCCTTTGCCTTCAGCTCAGGTCATGATCCCAGAATCCTGGGATGGAGCCCCACATCGGGCTCTCTGCTCAGCGGGGAGCCTGCTTCCTCCTCTCTGCCTACGTGTAATCTCTGTCTGTCAAGTATATAAATAAAATCTTAAAAAAAAAAAAAAAGAAACGAAGTGCTCAAGGAACTCAGAGCCCTCGTGCGTCTCTCACCCTGAAGGCCATAATTTGTTGCAGTTCCGTTCTAGAGTGATGACCTCTGGAGTTAAAGAAATGGCTCTTAAAATGGTAAACTAAAAAGCTTCCTTATGCGGAATGTGGTATAACTGAATCAAGACTCAGAGTTATTTTTTTATTCATTTTTGAAGATTTATTTATTTTAGAGAATGTGTGTGCGCGTGAGCACAGGGAGGGGCTGAGAAAGAGGGAGAAAACCTCAGACTTTCCACTGATTGAGGAGCCCAGCAGGCGGCTCCATCCCATGACCTTGAGATCGTGACCTCAGCCAAAATCAAGAATTGGCCACTCAACCAAGTGAGCCACCCAGGCACCCCAAGATTCAGAATTTATTTATTTATTTATTTATTTATTTTTAAGATTTTATTTATTTATTTGACAGAGAGAGATCACAAGTAGGCAGAGAGGCAGGCAGAGAGAGAGAGGAGGAAACAGGCTCCCCGCTGAGCAGAGAGCCCGATGTGGGACTCGATCCCAGGACCCTGAGATCATGACCTGAGCCGAAGGCAGCGGCTTAACCCACTGAGCCACCCAGGCGCCCCAGAATTTATTATTGAGTTGAAAGATTCTTCCATCTTAATCAACAAAAGCAAATAAACAAATAGCCACGAAAATTACAGTGTAGCTTAACCGTAGAACAGATGATATTAGGTAGGATTTAGGCTAAGCTTTAACAGAGACACCAAATACAGTGATTTTTAAAAAATGCTTAATTTCTTTTTAAATGATTAATTTTTAATCTAAAATCTTAACAATTAACTTTGGATTTTTTAAAAATATAAAGAACAGAGGTAAGTAACAGCTTGAAGAGACAAGTGTGGGACATTATACAATGTTGCTATTGAAAGTGTGGTCTGTGAAAAAAAAGAAAGTGTGGTCTGTGGGGGCACCTGAGTGGCTGAGTTGGTTGAGCGTCTGACTCTTGGTTTCAGCTTGGGTCATAATCTCAGGATCCTGAGATCAAACCCCCTGTTGGGTTCCTCACTCTGTGGGGATTTTGCTTGAGATTCTTTCCCTCTACCTCTCCCTCTGCTTCTCCCAATGGTCGTGTGCATGCTCTCTCTCTAAAATAAATCTTAAGAAAACAAAACAAAATAAACACACCTGGTTTTTGGACCCACAGCAATGGCTTACCATTGGGAGCTTGTTAGACAGGCAGAACCTCAGGGCCTGTGCAAGACTTATTGAATGAAAATCCACATTTTAACAAGATCTTTAAGGCGACTCATATGCTCTGGCCTGATTCTTAAAAAAGCCAGTGTCTTAGGAAAGTGTAAGATGGGAAGAATAGCTGTGGATTAAAAGATGCGAACAGTTAGCATGACATAACCAATACAAAGTGCACACCTTGACTGAATCTTGATTTTTAGAAAACAAGTATGGAAGATAATTATGAGTCAGCTGAAGAGGTTAGAATACGATGGAACCTCAGAATGGGGAATTACTGTTAATTTTCTTAGATGTCATAATGATGTGGCTATATATAGGAAAATGCTGTTATTCTTAAAAAAGATACAAACTCTTTGCAACTTTGAAATAGTTCAGCAGAAACAAATATACTCACATGTGTGTATTTCTCTCTCTGTCTCTCTCTGTACACACTGATACTTAGGTAAAACAAATGGGGCAGATGTTCTAGATGTGGAATGTAGGTAGTAAGTATATGGGTGTTTATTATATTGGTCTTTTACCTTTTCTGGAAGTTTAAATTTTTTCATAATAAAAACGTGGGGAAAAACCCCACAAAAAATGCAGTATAGCTTAAAACAATTTCTGTCAGTCATTGCTAGGTCATACGGTGCAGGTAGAAGGGCTCATGTTGTATTGGGCACATGGCTTCCGTCCCTGGTCCATTATGGCTTTTCCAACTTCTGTTTCCTAGCTGGTGGGACAGGAGTAGAGGCAAGGAGACCACATGACCCAGAAGGAGCACTGATTCCCTTGATCAAACCTTTTGGGTTTTTTTGTTCGTTTGTTTGTTTGTTTTTCATCCACCTGGACATCATGTATTTGGAGGGTAATTGGCAAAAGTCAAATGTAGTGTGCGTCTGTATATTGGTTTATAAAGATGTCTTTGGTTTCACCTGATGTTCTCTTCTTATTTTGATGTACTAGGGCCCAACTAAAACTGAAGTCATTTCTATTTTAATATACATTAAGTAATATACCTAAAATTTTAATTTTGAGGATTAAAGTGTATTCATTTCCCCCTACCCCCAGCCTTTTCAGTAAGTAACAGATGCGGGTGAAAGAGCCTTCCAGAGCTTTGCCTGAGAAAGCCAAAAGAACTAAAAGGCCTGCTCTACCTCATGATGAAGACTCTTCAGACGACATTGCTGGTAAATTGTGACCTCTGGCATCCTGAATAGTGTTGTGGAAAATAACCATATGTTTTTAATCAATAAGTCTTTTGCTCTTTATTTCCACTATTTTCTGCATGAACTGTAAAATCAGCTTGTCTAGTTCCAAAACATCTGGGTGATATTTTTATTGAGATTTCGTTTCGTTTATAAGTAACTTAGAATTGGCATCTTTTTGTTGTTTTCTGTTTCTCATGACCTGTTAAAGCCAGGCCTTCAAGCCTTGGGAGGGGGGGGGGTAACTGGGGAGTTGCTGGCCTCAGGCTCACTTTTCTTTTGAGCTTCATGCCTTCTGTTTCAGCTTTTCTGAGAATTTTCCCTACTTTCTCCATTTAAAAAGACGTTTTTAATTTTTATTTCCACTTTTAAATATTTTTAACTTGGATAATGTTTCAGGATAGATTGTTGTATTGAGGGAAGTCTGATGATGACAGCTTTGTAATAGAGCTTGAAGTCCGGAATTGTGATGCCACCAACGTTGGCTTTCTTTTTCAATATCCCTTTGGCTATTCGAGGTCTTTTCTGGTTCCATATAAATTTTAGCATTATTTGTTCCATTTCTTTGAAAAAGATGGATGGTACTTTGAGGGAAGTCTGAATTCTATCTTTAAGCATTTGTTTCATTCTGTGAATATGATTTTTTTCTCAGGGATTCTGATGATTCTTATGTTAGCTCTTCCCTGCCTGTCTTCTAGTTATTTTTTCTCAAATCCTCTGAAACTCCTACTTCCTTTTCATTCTGCTTGCTCTTTTCCTTTTTATCTTTTACAGTGTTTTCTGTAGTGCATCCTTTTTAGTTTTATCATCCTTTTTGTGGTTTTATTTATTTGTTCTTCCATTTCTATCCTGAGCTCTGCCAGTCACTTCCTACTGTTTTGCCACCTCATGTGGGAACATTTGCTTCTTCTGTTTTGTATTTTTGTTTCATGGCGGTGATTTCTGTGCCATTTGTTTTTCCTTTTTTTTTTTTTTTTTTTTTTTAATATTGGATAGAAATTGTGGCTTTAATTTTTCCTTGATTTCTCATTCTTTGATGTAGGGTTGCCTTTCTTGGACCAGGTAGTTTTAGAATATTTGTGTAAGGAGGAGGGCCATAGCACTGTCGAGACCAATTGGAGTTTTGAGTTTCCACCCAACAGGATGATACAGCCCTGAGGTTTTTTCCAGAATCTCAAGATCTCTTCTCCCCTCCTGTCATAGAGACAAGACTGTTTCTGGCAAATTTGGCTTCTTTGTTTCTCACTTAGTGAATTAGAAATTGCCTTCTTTTGCTTCTTAAAACAAAACTGGCTCTAGGGGCTCTGCTGCCAGGATTGTTGCAGCCCGGAGATTTAGGTTTCATTCTGCATCTGTGAAGCATGCGGGGTTCTCTGTGAGACCTACCGCTGCAGTGTGCTCTCTGCTTCCTTCTCTATGCACTCCTGTTTGAGCTCTGCTGTGTTGTGCGGGGAGGGCCCTGCCACTGGATTTATGACATGGGGCTTCAGAAAATGAACTGGGCGTTTTTGTTTTCTACTCTTGTTGACCTTGGACAATTTCTGGGAGGAAAATAGGGAAGTGTTGATTTTATTTTTTATTTTATTTAATTTAAAGATTTTACTTATTTATTTGAGAGAGAATGAGAGAGAGCAAGCACGAGAAGACGAGGGTCAGAGGGAGAAGCAGACTCCCTGCTGAGCATAGATCCTGATCTGGGGCTCAATCCTAGGACTCCAGGATCATGACCTGAGCCAAAGGTGGTCGCTTAACCAACTGAGCCACCCAGCTGTTGACTTTAGACTATCATTTGTAAACTAGAGGACTTTCCTGTAAAGTTTTTTAATATTTAAAGTGAAAAACATGGATTTTAATTTGTTGTTTTTTTATTTGTTTATGTGAAACAACTCTAGACTTTAATATATTTATATATTTTATTCAGGAATCTCAAGAAGACTTATTTGGCAGATGAAATTTACACAGTTGTATGATTAAAGAAATTACAGAAGACTGAGGAAATTTTATTAGCACAGAAATTTTTTTTACATCCCCCCCGCAAAGATTGTGAATATTATTTAAACACTGGTTAACTCTTGTAAGAAAACATAAAATTTTGAAATTTACTTATAAAAAGTATGTATGGTTGAGACATTTAAAAGCTCATAGAGTTAATTTGGACTCCTAGAACCTTTTTATCATGAATTCACTTGTCTCTGGATTCATTAACTATTTCAGTTTTGTAAGTCTGAATTGTAGACTCAGAGAATAGTTAAGTTGTGTCCTGGCCAGATCCCACCTCAGAGATGATATAGAAAGTGTATGGAATGATTTTTAGCCTTAGAAATTTAAACGATAAAAAACTCAAAGCATTGATATCTAGTAACCCACTTCTAGGTCCTGTATTTGTGTGGTCATCTATCAGTCTTCCTCAGAACACCCCTTTTTTTAATGGCAGGTGTCCTTGCTTTTCAAATATAGGACTCTGGAATTCCTCCTTTTGTGTCTATTCTTATAACTTGATTTTGGTTTTGGTGTAAAATTAGAAGTCCTAATCTTTCACCAGATTTACACATTATTTTTGTTGAAATTATATTTTATAATAAGTCACTTGTCAGGAGTCACATACTTAGGCTTGAGGATGAAGAGAACTAATGCTTCATCTCTCACTAGTTAACTAATAGGTGAAAAGGAGTGCTCTGCACTTGGGAAGGAAATGGAAAAAGTTGAAATGTACATACTCCTGCCTCCCTCTTCAAGTTACTCAGTCTTTCCTTCGTTGTTTACTTTTGGTGGATAGTTGTAGTTCAGGTGTTTGAAATAGTTGAGGTGGAAAAATAGAAGTGTTCAGGTATTTGGGAGACGTGGAAATGTCATTGTGCCCTTGGGAGAAGAACACGATTATCTGAAGAAATAAAAACATATTAGTTGATTTAGTTCAGTTGTCTCCACACAGTGCACCCGGTTCGACTCTGTTATAAAGGATAATTAAGGACCATGCAGAGTCACTTGTTATTTGGAAATATTCGTTAAGGAGAATTCTTGTTCCTGTAAATTATGCCATTGTTTGTTTCTCTTTCTCCTTTCTCTCAATAGTGATGAAAATAGCATCTGAGCAGAGGTAGGCTCTGTGAAAAGATTTTGTGTGTATATTTTATTTATTTATTTATTCAAAGATTTTATTTGACAGAGAGAGAGATTAGTAGGCAGAGAGGCAGGCAGAGAGAGAGGGAGAAGCAGGCTCCCTGCTGAGCAGAGAGCCCGATGTGGGACTTGATCCCAGAACCCTGAGATCATGACCTGAGCTGAAGGCAGAGGCTAAACCCACTGAGCCACCCAGGTACCCCTTTGTGTGTATATTTTAATGAGAAGGAAAATATTCAAACTGCTTGACCTGCTCACTAATAATCTATCTATCTATCTATTTATTTATTTATTTATTAGACTCTTTATTTTTAAACTAATTTTTGTATTAATAGGAAGGTTCAAAGAGATATACAAAGGGGTCCCATTCACCCTTCACGAAGACCCAACATCTGGTTGGGTGATTAACATCTGATTTAACATCTGGTATCTCCTTTTTTTTTTTTTTTTTAAGATTTTATTTATTTATTTGACAGACAGAGGCTTTAACCCACTGAGCCACCCGGGCGCCCCAATATCTGGTATTTCTATAGTACAACGTTAACACCAGGAAAATGGCATCCGTACAATCCTTAGAACTTATTCTGATTTCATCAAGATATGCAAGACCTCGTGTGTGTGTGTATCTGTGTCTATGTGAGTGGGTATAACTCTGCACACTTTTATTACATGTGTAGTTCTGTATAACCAACACAATTGAGAGACTCGACTGCCCCATCACCACCCCCAAGATTTACCTGTTTATAGCCACACTCCCTGTTATCCATCCATGGTCCCTGGCAGCCACAAATCTGTTCTCCAAATCACCAATCATGTTATTTCACAAATGCTTTATAAATGAAACCATACAGTATGTATCCTTTTGAGTTATTTTGTTTTTCGGATCTCTCTTCTTTTTAGTTACAGCATTTTAATGCTACTGACTTTTGCTTACTGATGCTAGCTCTTCGGTTTAGCAAAGAAGATGTTCCCATTTCATTTTGTCTCATTCAGCAGGTTTCACTTGCCAGCATGTAAGTCATGCTATCAGTGTGAATCATGTGAAGAAAGCAATAGCTGAGAATGTGTTGTCAGTTTGCTCAGAATGTTTAAAAGAAAGAAGATGCTGTGAGGGGCGGCCAGTACTTCCCTCTGACATTTGGTTGTGCCTCAAGTGTGGTTTTCAGGTGAGAAAATTGATTTTTATCTGTGAGTTTGTCTTAAATATTTTTCTTTTTCTTTTTTTTTTTTTTTAAGATTTTTTATTTATTTATTTGACAGAGATCACAAGTAGGCAGAGAGGCAGGCAGAGAGAGAGGAAGGGAAGCAGGCTCCCCGCTGAGCAGAGAGCCCGATGCGGGGCTCGATCCCAGGACCCTGAGATCATGACCTGAGCCGAAGGCAGAGGCTTTAACCCACTGAGCCACCCAGGCGCCCCTTAAATATTTTTCTTAAATGCTTATTGTAAGTTGGACTATTGGTAATGTTTAGAACTTAAAATAAATTTATTCATGTTCAGATAGACTTCTCCAAGGTTGAACTAAGAAACATTTGTTAAGGTAACATTTGTTAAGGTTATCTTCAGAAAGCAATCACGTGTGGTTTAGAAATACTTTGATAGAGAATCCAACCTACTTGCAGTAGTTCTCATCTCTGGACCTGCCTTTACCTATTTGTATTTACTTAAGAAATAGATCCAAGATTTTTTGTACATCTTACTAGATTAATTTTTTTTCTCTCTACAAAAGGATTCTTAAAAAAAAAAACAATTTTTTAACATCTTAGAAGCTATTAATATCTGTAATATATTTTTTTAATTTTTTTATAAACATATAATATATTTTTATCCCCAGGGGTACAGGTCTGTGAATCGCCAGGTTTACACACTTCACAGCACTCACCAAAGCACATACCCTCCCCAGTGTCCATAACCCCACCCCCCTTCTCCCAATCCCCCTCCCCCCGGCAACCCTCAGTTTGTTTTGTGAGATTAAGAGTCACTTATGGTTTGTCTCCCTCCCAATCCCATCTTGTTTCATTTATTCTTCTCCTACCCACTTAAGCCCCCATGTTGCACTTCCTCATATCAGGGAGATCATATGATAGTTGTCTTTCTCTGCTTGACTTTTTTCGCTAAGCATGATATGCTCTAGTTCCATCCATGTTGTCGCAAATGGCAAGATTTCATTTCTTTTGATGGCTGCATAGTATTCCATTGTGTATATATACCACATCTTCTTTATCCATTCATCTGTTGATGGACATCTAGGTTCTTTCCATAGTTTGGCTATTGTGGACATTGCTGCTATAAACATTCGGGTGCACATGGCCCTTCGGATCACTACGTTTGTATCTTTAGGGTAAATACCCAGTAGTGCAATTGCTGGGTCATAGGGCAGTTCTATTTTCAACATTTTGAGGAACCTCCATGCTGTTTTCCAGATTGGTTGCACCAGCTTGCATTCCCACCAACAGTGTAGGAGGGTTCCCCTTTCTCCACATCCTCGCCAGCATCTGTCATTTCCTGACTTGTTAATTTTAGCCATTCTGACTGGTGTGAGGTGATATCTCTTTGTGGTTTTGATTTGTATTTCCCGAGTGATATGGAGCATGTAATATTTTTTAATAACATTTAAGATGTCTATAATTTTTTTAAAATGAGAGGAATGCTTATTACCTTACATAGTTCGTAAGTAAGAACCCTTTAGGATTAGTTAATTCAATGAAAAGAGCACTGAAAACTGAAATTTCTTCCATTTTTCTTTTGTCCACCCTCAATTTCATAGCTGCTTTTTATCGCCAAATATGGTTCATGTGTTATATGTCATACAGCAAACCTCAAAGGCCAGAAAGAGGGCAAAAAGGACATCCCTTTCCTGTTTTGTTTTGTTTTTTAATTATTTTTGTTAACATATAAGGTATTATTTGCCCCAGGGGTACAGGTGGCTTACACATCTCACAGCACTCACATAGCACATACCCACCACAATGTCCATAACCCCGCCACCCTATCCCTATGCCCCCACACCCCAGCAGCCCTCTGTTTTGTGAGATTAAAAAACTTTTCCCAGAAACATCTAGCAGACTGCCCCTCATGTCGCATTGACCAGAACTGGATCTCATTTCTTTACTTAGCTGGTCAGGGAAATTACTGTGATTGGTCTGAGTCTCATTAGTTGCCAGTGGGTTTGGGTGGAGGTGTGGACAGTATTAGAAAATATGTTTATGGGGGGGGGCACTGATCTGCAAGGATGCTTGGTGCCCCACAGTGTGTAAGGCAGAGAGTATGTTCATTTTTTTTTTTAAAGATTTTATTTATTTATTTAACAGACAGAGATCACAAGTAGGCAGAGAGGCAGGCAGAGAGAGAGGGGGAAGCAGGCTCCCCGCTGAGCAGAGAGCCCGATGTGGGGCTCGATGTGGGGCTTGATCCCAGGACCCTGGGCTCATGACCTGAGCTGAAGGTAGAGGCTTAACCCACTGAGCCACCCAGGCGCCCCAGTTCATTTTTAAATAATAGGGAAATGAACTCAGCCCATGATTGTTCTAGGCAAATACTATGTTACAAAAAGCAAGTTAGCCTCTTTGCAAGAAATTAAACTTAATGAGAATCTATATTATTTTCTGAAACTTTTCTCTCCTGCTTGAAATTAAAAACCAAAACTTTTCTAATCATGAGTATGATTTAAGTTTTTTTTTTAAATTTTTTTTAAAGATTTTATTTATTTATTTGACAGAGAGAGATCACAAGTAGGTAGAGAGGCAGACAGAGAGAGAGAGAGAGGGAAGCAGGCTTCCTGCTGAGCAGAGAGCCGGATATGGGACTCGATCCCAGGACCCTCAGATCATGACCTGAGCTGAAGGCAGCGGCTTAACCCACTGAGCCACCCAGGCGCCCCTGATTTAAGTTTTGATTAACTTGAAACAAACCAATATGTAAATGGTACAAATAGCATTCTGTTCATCTTTAGGGATGTGGTAGAAACTCAGAAGGCCATCATTCACTGAAGCACTACAAGAGTTGGAGAACAGAATCTCATTGTATTACAGTTAGTCTGAGCACATGGATTATATGGTAAGTTGGATTTTCTTGCCGCTTGTGTCCACTACAAAAAAATATCATTTTCTTTGAGCTTTACAAGGTAAACTATTTAAAGATATTATACCCTCTTGTGTTTTTTATCCTGAACACAACCTGTGGAATACTTTAAGAAAATTCACATTACCTGTGAATATAAAATTTAAATAAGGAATAATTTAGTCATCCCTCTACTTTTTTTTTTTTTAACATTTTTTTCATAGGATAAAGAAACGTTCTTCCTAGTTGATTTCTCATAATCAACTTGCTAAGACAGGAATTCCAGAGTACTAGGAAAGGAAAGTGCTTCAAAAGCAGTCAAGTGGTTTGGTGATTCCCTGGAGGGGAAAGGGTAAGCCTGGGTGATTCTACTGCTTAATCCTGGCTGGGAACAAAGTTCAGTTTCCTCCTTTTACATATAAGGACACTGAGTATCATTTACTTTTTTATAGTTACAAAGTAAACGTCCAGGCACTAAAACAAGTCTTTGATTCCCTAGTTTCTTACTAGCATGGCATACCTGCTTCAATGGCGTAAATGGATACTGTATCAAAAAGCTTCCCAGCTTTTTTTTTTTTTTACAAAAAAAAATTTTTTTTTTTGTTAACAATTTTCTTTTTTAAATGTATATATGCATCTTTTTCAACAGAAATTCTCTAAAAATTTCAAAAGCTTTCAAGTTTTCCTTGAATGAATTTTCAGAGGTTTTCACAGAAATGCTTGAACTTTGTGTTTTCACTTCTCAGATCTAAAATTAATGTAGCAATATTTTGGCTTATAGAAGAAATCATCATCTTATAATATAAATTCATGACATGGGTCAGGTGTTGCTGCAGTTGTGTTTTTGTTGTTCCCAAGTAATAATATTGGGGGGAATGAGGAAAGCATAGAGACAGATTACTATGTAAATGATACATTGGAGTAGGGGAGAGGAGGAGGAGGATGCCTGGTGTGGCCGCTGAAGAACTACTTCTCTGCAGCCTGAGTGGAGCAGTGGTCTCCGACAATGGGGCCCATCACAGTCTCCAGGAAGTCTTGTTAAAATAGACTGCTGGGCCTCGGACTAGAGATTCTGATTTCGTAGTTCTTGGGTGGGACCTAAGAATTGCATTTCTAACAAGTTCCTAGGATTGCTGATGCTGCTGGCCTGGGGACCACAGTTTGAGGACTACAGAAACAGAGGAAGGTGGAGGGAGAGTTGAGTGGCACCTGGTACAATAGGCTTATTTCAAGTGAGTCTGTGTCAGAACTTCTGTTGTAGCTCTGAGGACCAGAATTATGGTGTGAATCATGATGTCATTTCAGAAAAAAAAAAACCCTCAAAAAAACAAAAAAACAAAGCCCACAAAAACCAAAACAAGTTACCTAGCATAATAGTGTTGTTAGATTTAACTTTATTGATTTTGTAATTTTATTTTTATGCTTAATTATTTAATTTTGCTTTCATAGATATATAGACCTATAAGGACAATCAATTATTGATCATTTTGTGAGTAGACAGTTAGATATGTATTATAATGAAAATAATTTAAGTCATATTTGAGGAAAAATTTTAAAGGAAGAAATTCAAGCTGGTCATATGCATTTACAGAAACTTAGAGGTTGGGACTATTTTCTTTTTCTTATTTAATTCTTTTTTTTTTTTTTTTTTAAGATTTTTTGTTTTTTATGTGACAGACAGAGATCACAAGTAGGCAGAGAGGCAGGCAGAAAGAGAGGGGGGGGGGGAAGCAGGCTCCCTGTGACTCAGGGCTCGATCCCAGGACCCTGGGATCATGACTCGAGCCGTAGGCAGAGGCTTTAACCCTCTGAGCCACCCAGGTGCACCCCCCCCCGCATCTAATTCTTAAACCTTAAAAAGTTTAACAATTTTTGGGGTGCCTGCATGGCTCAGTCACTTAAACGTCTGCCCTCGTCTCAGGTCATGATCTCAGGGTCCTGGTTCCTGGGTCCTGGGATCGAGCCCCACATCAGGCTCCCTGCTCCTCAAGGAGTCTGCTTCTCCTTCTGTCCCTTCCCCCTTCTCACGTACGTGCTCATATTCTCTCTCTCAAATAAATAAATAAAATCTTAAAAAAAAATTATAACAATTTCAGTAGAAAACTTTACTAATTTCGGTTATAGGCCAACTTGAACTAGGAAAAAAAACTTGGAAACCCTAAAAAAGAAAGGAATGTGGTAGATTTGATTTAATTATGGCTAATAAAGTGTTGCTCAGTAGTGGATTTAATGCTGCTTTAACAGGTAGTAATTATTAGCGCAGTGGCTTCTTACCTCTGACTTTCTTCAGAATCACAGAGGTGGAATGAAAAATCCATTGGTACCATTCATTGGTCCTCTGTTAAATCAGGGCTTTTATATTGTTAAATTCCATACGTGATTCTTACGCCTGACCAGTGTTAAAAGGCACTGGTTTAGCACTTAAAGTTAACATAGAAGATGACTGCTTTTATTTATCTTTTTACTTTTTCAGGTGAGTGCTTTTATTAAAGTACTTAAATCTTGGTTGAAAGGTATAGCATTTCCCCTATACTTTTATTACCTTGCTGATTTGTGAGCCCTCCTGTGTTCTAGTTTCTCATCTGTAAAAAGGAAGTATTATACTTCTGGAGAGCCAATTATTTTAAAAATGATAATACTCTTTTGGCTGTTGTGAGGAATTAAATCACAAAATGCATGTAAAGCATTTACAGTAGTTCCTGACACAAGTAGAAGCTCAATTAAAATTTTTTTTGGTTATTTCTAATGGGAACAAGTAGAATTAATTCATGTTGAGCTGTCCTCTTTTCTCCAAATCCACTGCCATTGTGTAGTTTTTATTTACATTTTCTTTTTGTATTCTTAAAGTGACAATATATTTTATAGCAAGTAAGAATTAAATTATAGCATCAGTAAAAATTTCTTGACATTTCAATATTTTGCAAATGAGCAATTTTTATTATTTTTGGCAATAGTTACATCAGTAAATTTTGAGGGTTTATAATAGTGTGAATCTGGTAACAACATTGTTTGAATTCCATCATGGTCTATTAGAAAAGATATTCTGGGAATGTTTTCTGTGGTTTGTTTCCTTCACAGGTTTATCTGTGTACCTATGTATTTCCTTTTTTCTTTTCTTTTTTTTTTTTTCTTTTTAAGATTTCATTTATTTATTTGACAGCGCAAGTAAGCAGAGCGGCAGGCAGAGTGAGAGAGAGAAGCAGGCTCTCTGCTGAGCAGGGACCTCGATTGGGGGCTTGATCCCAGGACCCTGGAATCATGACATGAGCTGAAGGCAGCCACTTAACCAACTCGGCCACCCAGCTGCCCCATACATGTGTATTTCTGTATGCAAGCAATAAAGTAATATTTGTATTTTTGTATGAGTAAATATTTGACTGAATTTTGAGTGCTGTTTAAAATAGGAACCCAGACCTAGTTTGTAGCCATTAATCTCAGGACCACTAGTAATTACAAGAAGATTGTGAATATGTAGTGTGTTGGCATAACACTTAATATTTAGGGGTGCCTGGGAGGCTCAGTGGGTTAAAGCCTTTGCCTTCAGCTCAGGTCACGATCTCAGGGTCCTGGAATGGAGCCCCGCATCAGGTTCCCTGCTCAGGGAGCCTGCTTCCCCCTCTCTCTCTGCCTGCCTCTTTGCCTACTTGTGATCTCTCTCTGTCAAATAAATAAAATCTTAAAAAAAAAAAAAACCCACTTAATATTTATAAAACACTTTCAATATATTCAAATATATGTTCTTATTTAACCATTGGATCTTATGAAGATATGTAAGATATTATGAAGCAAGTAATGATAATACATAGAAAAAAATTTTATTAATACTATATGCACTAATGAGTAAACTTAGTAGAGGGCAGCTTTCTAGAAAGAAATGTGCTTTTGAAAATCTTTGGGAACTCTCTTCCCAACTAAGCCCCAAATAACAGTTAGCCAGTCTTCCCCTCTCTATAAGTGGCATCTCCATCACTTAAGTATTCAGGTCAGAAACCTAGTACTTACTTTCTTTCCCTTTCTATTTTTAAATCCTTTAACAAATGTAGACAAAATGGTATAATGATATCCTCCATACCTGTCAACCAACTTTAAACATTCCCAACTCTCAGCAGGTCTTTCCTCTAGACCAGAATTTCTGGATCTCAGGACTGTCGTCATTTGAGCTGACAGTTCTTTGCTGTGAGAGGACTGCCCTGTATGTCACCGGAGGTCTAGTTGTCTACCTAGCAGCTTCCCCCGTTGTGACAATGAGACGTGTCTCAAAACATTACCAAATGTCTCCTGAGGGGCAAAATTGCTCCTCTTTGAGATTCTCCAACTTATCCTCATCCACTTCCCCCTTTCCATGGCAGTTTTTATTATTTTTTAAAATATTTTATTTATTTATTTGACAGAGAGACACAGTGAGAAAGGGAACACAGGAGTGGGAGAGGGAGAAGCAGTCCTCCCGCCAAGCAGGGAGCCTGATGTGGGGCTCCATCCCAGGACCCTGAGATGACATGAGCCAAAAGCAGGCATTTAACGACTGAGCCACCCAGGCGCCCTGGCATGGCAGTTATTTTTATACCTCTCTGTTTCTACCTGTAATTTCCATAAAATAAATCTGTTCATTTCTCTCTTGCTTCTACCCTGACCTTCTATTCCTGATTTTTTCCATCTGACATTTGCCAGAATTATGTTTTTTTGTTGTTTGTTTGTTTTTTAATTTATTTGACAGAGAGAGCCACCCAAGTGCCCCTCCAATCTGTATTTTAAAAACATCACTCTTGGGGCATCTGGGTGGCTTAGTGGGTTAAGCCTCTGCCTTTGGCTCAGGTCATGATCTCAGGGTCCTGGGATTGAGCCCCACATCGGGTTCTCTGCTCGCCAGGGAGCCTGCTTCTCTTTTTCTCTCTCTGTCTGCCTCTCTGCCTACTTATGATCTCTGTCTGTCAGATAAATGGACGAAATCTTAAAAAAAAAAAAATACAGATTGGATCACATCACTTCCCTGCTTAAAAAACTCCTCATGGCTTTCCCTTACACTTAGTATAAAGTACTAGAACTTTAATTTGAATAAGGCTCCGTATGAACTCTCTCCTGCTCATTTCTCTAGACTTACCTAATGCCCCACTCTACGTATATTACCCCCCCCATTTTATTTATTTACTTATTTTAAAAAAAAATTATTTATTTATTGGACAGATAGAGATCACAAGTAGGCAGAGAGAGAGAGATGAGGAAGCAGGTTCCCCACTGAGCAGAAAGCCTGATGTGGGGCTCGATCCCAGGACCCTGGGATCATGACCTGAGCTAAAGGCAGAGGCTTTAACCCACTGAGCCACCCAGGCACCCCTACACCCCCCCCATTTTAAAGACAAGACTGGGTAAATATCAACTTTACTACTTTATTACCTGGTGTGCAAAATTATTGAAGATGATTTCATATTTACTTACATATTTATATTTTTTTCAGGTGTTATGAATGTGATGAAAAATTATCAACACAGTGTAATAAGAAGGTTTTGGCTCAAACAGTTGATTTTCTCCAGAAGCATGTTTCTAAAACACAAACAGGTAAGTTAAGCAGTTGCTAAAGAAATTTGTATTAATGTATAATAGTTTATATTTAATACAGAGAGTTTATAAGTTCATAAGTAGTACCTTAGATTTTACTGAGAGCTCTCCACACAAGTGCCATGCATCCTTAGGTGGTAATCTTGTGATGTGATGTTGTGTTGTATTTACGTAGCTAATATGAGAAGCTAGACAGGGTAGTGACTGGATCGTGGGCTTCTGAGTCAGACCAGTGCTGAGTTTGAATTCAGGCTCCACTTAAATTTCTTACTATCTGTGTGTCCTTTACTTCTTAGTTTGCTTACTTTAAAAATTAGGATGATAATTCCAATGTGTGCGGTTACTGTGAGCCTTAGAAATAATGTTTTCTGAAAATTTAGAAATGGTGAATGTAAAAATGCTTGCATGGTGCCCAACACCTGTTTATGGAGTGATATCTGCTCTTCGTTATGTAATCATAGTGTGGTTCTGACACTAACCACCAGGAGTTAGGCTAACCTTGCAGGTTAAGGGCTTGCTTAGTCCAACTCAAGATTAAACTCACTTTGGACACCATCCTCAAGCTCCCGTGCTTTCAGGCTGTCCACATTTCTGACAAACTGGCTCTAAATTTAGGGGTTCCCACTATCCTTCTTAGATTGTATAATTTGCTAGAATGACTCAGAGAACTCAGGAAAGTCCTATAGTTAAAATTATAGTTTTATTATAACAGGAAAAAGATACAAATTAGGACTAGCTAAAAGAATAGACACATAGGGCAAGAACTAGAAAAGTCCCAAGCATGAATCTCCTGTATCTTCTTGTGGAGTCAGGACACTGCCTGACACTGCCTCCTGGCACACTGATGTTTATCAGACACACAAAGTATTGTTAACCAGGAAAGGTATCTAGAGCTGTGGTGTCCACAGTTTTTAGTTGGTGTTTCATTGGATAGGTACCACTGCTGGAATCATTGGCCACATGGTTGAACTCAGTCTCTGGTACCTCAGCCCTCTAATCACATGTTGGTCTTTCTGGCATGGCTAGCTGCCATCCTGAGTACTCTTATCAGCATAAATTGTCTAGGGGCCCACCAAGAATAAGAAAGACACTCCTGTCCCTCTGGAAATCCCAGGATAGAGGGGTTACTTCTCAGGTACCTGGTTACTGAGAGGCCAAATCCTTTCTCATTCAATAGTAATGTATTATATATTATAAACTTCGTTAGTTATGTGTGTTGTTGTCTAACATATAAACTATGTATAACACATGTTAATCTAAATGAAGAGTGTGTAGGGAAGCAGTTTCTTCATTCAGAAATATTAAGTGCCTACCACATACTGGGTTTTATACTTTATTCAATATTAATGATAAAACAAAAAACAGTTTTATATTGCCCTTTTGGAGTGTACAGTATAGTGGGACAGACAGACCAAAAATATGTGTATGTATTTCTGATGAGCACAAAGGAAAGAAGAGATTGCAGGGATAGGTAATAATCTAGTGGTCACAGTGATCAAAAAAGGCCAGTGGAGCTGGAGTGTGGTTTGCTGGGAGAGAGTAGAACGAAATGAAGAAGTGAGTGGGGAAAGAAAATAAGTGTGAGTTCGTGAAGGATACTGTAAGGAATTCCTTGGTAAAGAATTTTTATTTCATCGGAAGTGTAATGGAAGCTCTTAAAGTGTTTCGAGCGGGGGAGTAATGTCATTTCATCTTTTTAAAATAGCATTACTCCGATTTCTGTATGGACTGTTGGAGTTGAGAGCAAAGGTGAGGAGATCATTAAGAAGGTCAGAGGAGGTTGTTGTGGTAGGGCAAATGAGAACCCAGGAGGGGCACTGGTGGAAGGTGGGTGGAGTAGATATAGAGGGTGTGGGAGAGTGGGGAGAATCCAAACTCACCTCAGGGTTTTGGTATAGGTGAATGGGTGAATGGACATGATCATTTTGAAACACCTTTGGTGCAGAATTGAACTGCTTAGTAGGTGGCATTCAGAAACTGAAAAATAAAATTAAAATATACAGTCGTTAGCTATATTTTCTATAACCCAACATACAAGCATTTTTGTTAGCTATTGCTCAAGACAAAAATGGCAAACAAATTGGCAGAGGAACTGGAGGAGGTAAACATGGGTTCCAGACAGCAGTAGAAATGATTAATTTTTTTTCACTCATTTATTTATTCAGCAAACATGTATTGAAACATTACTCTGTCACAGGCATACTAGTCATAGCTCCAATTCTGCTCAAATAAAGAACCAGGAAAATATGATGATGCTAGACATTTAACACTTAAGGAATGGCTTAGGGTCTTAATGCTGCCTCCTGAAGACTGCACATTTAATGTGCTTTTTTGGCCATGAGAAGGTATGTGGCTATCTGGGGGTGGCAAAAGTACAATTACAGAAAATATTTTATCTGGATTTTTTTTCCATCTTAGAGGTTCTTTGAGATTAAAAATAAAGCCAGTCTGATTTCATTCCATTTCTATTGGAATAGAATGAATAGAAATCCATTCCATTTCTATTTCTTGAGTATTTATTATCATAAAGGATATAAGGTAGGGAGCATGGAAAGATATGGTCAGTAGAAAGAACATGGGCTTTGTCGGGGTGTGGGTTCTGGCATTCAAATTTGACTCTCTCAGTCACTGGCTCTTTGACCTGGGGCGGGTTACAGTTCATCTGAGCCTCATTTTCCTCAGCAGTTCCTCCCTCTTTCCCGTGGTGTTTTAGGGAATAGAGATTGATGAGTTTTTATCCTCAAGAACAATAATAAGTAGAATAGAGTTGTATTTTGAGTGATGTTCAAACAGAGTCCTTCAGAAATTCAAAAAGGGTTGAAATGTTCAATCGAAAAGAACAGAGAAAGAATTGCGAATGAGTTGGCTTTCAAGCTGACCCTTAAAGGAAGAATTTGGGGTAGGCAGAGACGAGAAAAGCAATCATTTCAGGTAGTGGGAAGCACCAGTGTAACCCTTAATTGTGTTTGTGGAACCATGGGTAGCACCTGGGACAATGGGAACAGGTTCTTGAGGGAGTTAGAGAGTGTGTCAAGCCTTCAAAGTTAGGGAAAGACATAGTTCTCAATTCAAGGTTTCCTGAGGTTCCAGGTCAAAATGTCATTATCTTTCTGTTCCAAGCTACAATATCTCTCAGGCAAGTTTGATTTTAAAATAAGATGCATTGACATTCTAGAAATAAGTTTTTTGGGATAGTAATCTGCAATATTCTTTCTTGTGTGAGGCTTTATTTTTATAAAATACATTAAAAACCAGATCTGAAAGTTCTGTTGAGGTTTGTAGGAATGCCGATTATGATTATGCAACTATTTTAAATGATAATTGTGAAGACTGTAGAAATATAAAAATGTATATGGTAATTTAACAAAAATATGAAACTAAATTGTGTTTTAGGAGGGAAGATAAGAATGTTTTTAAAGGATTCTGTTTATATTTTGCTCTAAGAAAAATAACTGCTGAGCAAAGCCTGTACCTGTACTTTACAGTCTGAACAGTTTTGTTTCTAATACATCTAATTTAGCTACTCTGTGCAGATAATCTCAGCCAATGCCCCAACCATTTGTAAATACCACCAGCTCAGTGAATCTCAGCTTTTGGTCTCAGTAGCCCTTTAGATTCTGAAAAAATAAGCGAGGACTTAAAGCGTTTTGCTTGGGTAGGTTATAGCTATCAATATTGATCACATTAGAAATTAAAGTAAAAAATTACAGTATTTATTAAATCACTTAAAAATAGCAATAATTTCCATGACATGTTAACACAAATAATGTTTTAAGGAAAGATAACTTTTTTGTAAAGCAACACAAACTTAATAAAAGGCATTGTTTTACATTTTTGTAAAGCTCCTTAGTGTCTAGCTTAATAAAAATAGTTGCATTCTCCTAACTACTTCTGTATTCAGTCAATGATACCATGGTGTCTACTCTCTAGAAAACTGCATTATATAACTGAGAATGAATGGAAGGAGGAAAAAAAAACCCAAATAATGTCCTAGACTTATTATGAAAATACTTTTGACCTTATGGACCAGGGAAAGGAAGAGAGTGTCTTCAGATCCACTTTTAGAACTGCTGAACTAGCATATTTCTGTCTGCATTTTCTGTCTTCAACCTTCTTTGCCCTGAGTTTCAGCTCACACCCTACTTCAAGGACACTGTCCCAGTCTTTTACCTTATCTTTCCTACTTCTGTGCAGCATACTTCAGAATCTAATAACACAAGGTTTTGTGGTGTTTAGTTTTCCTGTATGTGTGTCTTTTTAAAAATTTTTTTAAAAATTTAAATTCAGTTAATTAACATGTAATATTGGTTTCAGAGGTAGAGTTCAGTGATTCCTCAGTCTTATATAATACCCTCTGCTCCTTACATCCCGTGCTCTCCTTAATGTTCATTACCCACTTTATGTGTCTTTCTATGAAACTGCACGTTCCTTGAGGATTGTACCCTGGCTTATATTCTCTTTGACTCTCAGTGTGGCTAAGCAGTAAATACTTGCTGAATTGAACTGAGCTAGCATGTGATGAGTTTTTACTGAAGAAGTAGGAAAAGCTTTGCATTTTCACCAAAAAAGCCCTATTAATCTCAAAATTATCTTATTTATTCATTCAGCTTTTATTATACTTGAGCTTCTACCTTGTGCCAGATGCTGTGCTAGATATCGAAGATACAATAGTGAATGAAACAGATCTATTTCTGTTTCTGCTATTATCGATCTTCTGGTCAAGTGAGGGATATTGCCAAATCACACTTAATTGGTTAATGATTGCTTACGTACTGCTGTGATGGTACAAGTGCAGGGGACTATGAGGATACTTCTGAGTAGTAGTGAATGTAGGCTGGCTATTTTTATTTCGAGACAGAGCTTTTTTTTTTTTTTTTTTTTTTTTAGTTTTATTTATTGCAAGAGAGGAGTGGGTGCATGAGCAGGGTTGGGGGGCGGGGAGAAAGAGAGGGAGAAGCAAACTCCCCACTGAGTGAGGGCTCAGGATCCTGAAATCATGACCTGAGCCAAAGTCCGATGCTTAACTGGCTGAGCCACCCAGGTGCCCCTAGAGCAAGAGCCTTCAGAGCGAGGAGCTGAAGGATATGTAGAAATTAGGTAGACAAAGAGGAAAGGGGTGTATGTTCAGGTGGAGGAAATAGCTCATTGATAAGGGAGCTTGATTTGTTCAGGGAATTCTATAGAGCTGTAGGTTGAGTTTTTTCAGCTGGGGGGTGGTGAGGGGGTTAGACTAGATGTAGGTAGAAACAGATCTTGAAGGGCCTTGTAAGTTTAGAGTATATCCTGTAGGCAGTTAGGAACCACTAAAGGATTTTAAGTGGAGAATTGAATAATTAGTTTTGTATTTTAGAAAAATCACTAACAGTAACATGGAGATAGACAGAAATGCATATATATATATATATATATATATGCCTACTGAGTCATGTGGCAGTATCAATTTAATATGACTGAAGATTTTCTGAGGCTAATGGTTCACTAAGAGTTTGTGGAATTTTGAAAATAGACAGGTGAAGTAATTATTATTTGCTTCCAAGGTACAGGAGTAGCAGGGCAGACAAGTTTTTTCTTTTTACTCTTCAAAGATTAAACTTTTCAGCTGTAGAAATGGGCAAATTACATTAATACTACATGACTGGTTTAGGTAATTGCATTAGGCAGTTGAGGAAACCCCAGTGCAGGTTCCCAGAAGAATGCTTACAGCTGTGTAGATTTCACATCTGATGCTAGGATTTGCTTTAAAAAAAAAAAAAAAAATCTGTCTACATCTCCCCCTCAAACACATACCAGAAAATTGAAAACAAGTAAAATCCCCATATAATAAGGTCACATATAAGATTTTTAAAAAAGCAAGAAAACTTTACTGTGAAAACCAAGAAATATGTATTATTAAAAAGTGGGTCACTGTTCTCTTCAGGTTCATGAGATATGTCACTTTGATAGTCTTGTAAATATCTTGTAAATATTCTACAATTACTTAATGAATATAGATAGGTATTCCTGAAAAACTAATAGCATTGAATATTGATTTGCTTTTTATGAACTAGATGGATGATTGACAATCCCATATTGTTTTCTGAGTAATATTGGCCCATAATTTTTAATACGGGGGGATGCCACTTTCAAAGAGCTTAAAGAGGGCCTGAAATATATTCTGTTAAATTCATTAAGCTTATGCTTTTGGTATAAAAAGATACAAGTTATGTTGGTTCTTTCAGTTTTATTAGGAATAAGTTTGCTGTATCTTTTTTTTTTTTTTTTTTTTTGGCATGTTTGAGATCTGAAATAATGTGTCTGAGGATAAATAATATTGTGCCCTTTTATAGTAACAATTTGAATATAATGTGGTACTTTATAGCTTTTTGTAAAAAAGGAATACATTTTGTTTTGCTATAAAGTGACCATCAAACATCTCATAAATTTATTTGAATTTTCAAAAATAAGTACTAAAAATAGTTAACTTTCCTTTGTAAAAGAGGTTAGGGACAAAAAGATGTTGGGCATTTAAAAATAACTTATTACCCCTAGGGATAAAAATCCACAGCTTTCCATCCAAACTACAGAACACAAAATTATCTGAGTGACTATTTTCTCAGTTCTCTCAAAGATAGTACTAACTAGTTCCTTTGTGAATACACAGAGAGAAGTTAATTGTATACAGTGAGTGCCTCGGGCATTAGGGCTTAATTCTTTTTAGGAACCCTTTGAGAAGGCTGCTATAAACTTTAATAAGGTATAAATTCACACCAAAGACATCTGGCAATTGATTACATCCAGCCTTTGCTAAAGAGTAGTGGCCTTTTCTTTCATATCACCACTAGCATTTCGTGTCTTAAGTTATCAACTTATTAACCTTATAAACCATTGTTACCCAGACAAATAGTAGATAATAGTGGTTAAATTTGTGGATTCTGAAGCCACATTGCCTGGGTTTGAATCTCCTGTCACTAAAAACTGTGTGCCTTAATTTCATCATCATCTCTACAGTGGGGGCAATTATCAGATATAATAATGCTCTCAAACTCTTCCTTTAAAGAAGCAATTTACAAAATAAGTTTACTTTCCTTGTGCTCGTGGGAAATTCAGGAATCACCAGGGTTCCCTTTTTGGTTTAACCAAAGTAATTTACAAATCACTAAGGTAATTTAAAAATATTTATAACTTTAAGAAAAGGTAGACATTTAATATTGTTTGGCAACAGTTTGCAACGCTGTGGATGGAACCTAGGGGGTATTATGCTAAGTGAAATAGTCAGAGAAAGACAGTTATTATATGATCTCACTGATATGAGGAATTTGAGAAACAAGACAGAGGATCATAGGGGAAGGGAGGGAAAAATGAAACAAGATGAAAACCAGAGAGGGAGACAAACCATAAGAGACTCTTAATCTCAGGAAACAAACTGAGGGTTGCTGGAGTAGAGGGGAGTAGGAGGGATGGGGTGGCTGCGTGATGGGCATTGGGGAGGGTATGTGCTTTGGTGAGTGCTGTGAAATGTGTAAGACTGTTGATTCACAGACCTGTACTCCTGAGGCAAATAATACATTATATTTTCAAATTCCATTTGATTTAAATACCAGAGAAATGTGTTAAATTACAATAAAATGGTAATAACAGAAAAAAAATATTGCTTGGCAACAAATTTACTAGTCACTGTTTTCATTTTTCTCCCATGAAAGCTGCATCTCTTTGTACTTGCTCTTTATTTCTGTAGGTAGTTTTTTTTTTTGAATTTTGGACAGTTGAGAAACACACCTTAAATTTTGATGACTGTTGTAATGCTGCCTTCCAGAAAGATTATACAGAGGGTATAGTTGACAAGAATCCCTATTTTCCTGTATTTAGCTTTGTTTACAGTTTTTAGGGGTTTTATTCTTTGGCAATAATGAAGTTTGAAGTTTTAAATGTCATCATTACCAGATCCATCAATCTTTCCTGTAAAGATTTTTTAGTCTCTTGGGCCATGCTTTGAAAGGCTTTTATACTCTGCGATTATAAAGATATTCACCTACAATTTCTTGCACATTACATTTTAATATATGTCTGGTTTGATATTTTTTAATTATTTTTTTTAATTTTAATTTTTATTTTTTTTTGTTTGATATTTTTAAATTTGATTTTTAAAAAATCATAGGAACTTTGTATTGGGGTCATATTTGTGATAGGAAAATTTGAGCTACATAAGATTACTTTTTAGATAGTCTTAGCCAAGTCGTTGAAGAAAAAAAAAATTTTTTCTTTTCTGGTTCTGTGATCACCCAGTTTTCTATCTTGCAAGACCTGAGGTATCTATAGAACCTATCAGGTCTATTCAGTTAACCAGAAACTCTTTGAGTACTCAGATTCAAGGCTTAAAGGGAAACGACAGAGATCTAAAAGAGCTTTAATAATTATATCTGGAATGCCTGAAGCTTTCTCTTGATGTTCTCTGTCTTCTGGGTCTATGTTTATCTTATTACGAAAGTACAGTATCTGATGACAGTGTTGTAATATAAAAAGATAAGGAGGGTAAGCTAGAGTAAATCCCTTTTGATGTAATAACCTTATAACCCTGAAAATCTTTGATGAATCTTTCTAATTATGGGCATTTCATGGGTTCAGGTAAAAGTTGAGAACAAAATAAATCATTGGTAATCAAATTTTGTATAGTTTGTCTTTTTTGTTATTGCTGTAACAGCCTAATCCTTTCTTTTTTTTTTTTTTTAAGGATTTTATTTATTTATTTGGCAGAGATCACAAGTAGGCAGAGAGGCAGGCGGGGCCGGGGGGGTGGGGGGACAGGCTCCCTGCTGAGCAGAGATTCCCAGGACCCTGAGACCATGACCTGAGCTGAAAGCAGAGGCTTTAACCCACTGAGCCACCTAGGCAACCCCAGCCTTATCCTTTTAATTATACTGTACTTCAGAACACCTTGAAGTTCAGTCCTTAATGCATTTAGTTCTGCGTTTATAAAGGAAGAGTTCGTAAAGTGAGAATGACCTGAAATCCCTGCCAGATTGAGAAAGCATTGTTGTCTCTATAAACAAAATGATCGGTAATCATTCCTCATTAATAATGCATTACTCTTTATTAAAACACACACACATGTCAGTATGTCAAATTTTTGAGAGACTGATTCAGATGCCCTTGTTTTATTTAAGATTTATTTGAGGGGTCAGGGGCAGAGTCAGATGCTTAATGACAGAGCCATCCAGGCGGGTCAGATACTCTTAAACTAGAATCTTAAATTCTCAGCTGATACTTTCTTAGTGAGCAAATGTGAGCATATATACTTAACTGCTAAAAGTTTTGCTAAGATGTTATGAATCTGAGGTTCAGTATCTCTATGTTGGCTGTATATCAGTCTTTACACTCATCAGTCATAAGCAATCAAATATAAACACTTGCACATAGTGGCTCATATAGTACCTGAGACAACAGAAATTTAATAAATCGGTTGTATTTGAATTGTTACATTTTATAAATGCGCTGTTTAGTAAAACAAAAAACTTGCACTTTAAAACACATTTAGGGGTGCCTGGGTGGCTCAGTCATTTAAGTGTCTGACTCTTGATTTCAGCTCAGGTCATCATCTCAGGGTCCAGGGATGGAGCCCCAAGCCCCGTGTCATGCTGTGCTCTCAGCAGGGAATCTGATTGAGATTCTCTCCCTCCCTCTCTCTACACCCACCCACCTCAGCACTCACACACACTCTCTTTCTCTCAAATAAATAAGTAAATCTTAAAAAAAATTAAGCACATTTAAATAGTTCTTAGAAAATGTCATTTTATTTTCTAGTTAAATTATCTGATCTATGTAATATTTAAGTCTAACAGCACAATTGTGAATATGTTCTCACAGACTTACATGTAGAAGTCAATAAACAGACCCTTGCCACTTGTGTGAAGTAGCTATTTAACCATGAAATAAACTATTTTTATTGCGATTGCCCTGTGGCTATGTTCTTTCTGGCAGCGCTGTCCATATTTGGTGGCTCTGCATGGAGAGCCAGGTGGTGCTGAAAAGCATCGCACAGTGAAGCGTGGATATATCTAGGTTCGACATTTGTCATCCCTTACTGCTGAAGGGAAGGGTAAAATCTGTTTTTCCATATGTTTATGCTTTTTTTTTTGCCCGCAGTTTTGTCCAGATGGTCTTATGAACATTGTTTACTTTAGGATGCTATCCCAGATGTTTTGAAAACTGATGGGTAATGTGGTACACAGATACATAATCATTTGCATGTTACAGTTTTTAAAAATGCTATTTGTTCTTGTAAGAATAAAGTATAATTTATTTCTGGAAGTATTTTTCAAGTGAACGATTAATGTATTAAAATACAAAAATATGAAAAATATTACATATATATGATTAGCATATATAGTATATATGATACACATATAGACATATATACTACATATATACATTAGTATCATCTGCAGTTTATTTTCCCCAACATTTTTTTCATGTTAATAAGCAAAAAAAAAAAAAAAAAAAAAAAAAATTCTGGCAGCTTTAACTGAAGGAAGTACTTTTTTTTTTTTTTTTTAAAGATTTTATTTATTTATTTGACAGAGAGAAATCACAAGTAGATGGAGAGGCAGGCAGAGAGAGAAGGAAGCAGGCTCCCTGCTGAGCAGAGAGCCCGATATGGGTCATGACCCGAGCCGAAGGCAGCGGCTTAACCCACTGAGCCACCCAGGCGCCCCTGAAGGAAGTACTTTTGAGGAGTGTTTTGTTCAGGGTTGTATATACCTTGGTATGTAAGACGCTTGCCTTCCTATCTTTTATAATTCTTCTCATTGTACATAAATCAGGAGAAGAAATTAGGTGGTAAAATGGCGATAGATTTATAATCAAAAGATTATCATATGACTTTGGGCAAATCAGTTAACCTGTTGGAGACTGTGTTTTTTAAATGTAAAATCAGAGTAACAACCTTGCCTAAAAAGATTTGTTAATTACTCTAGCATCTGAAATCTCTTCAAAGTCACTATGAAGCCATCTAGTGGCAGCAGCAAGAACGAGAGCTGAGACCAGCTGATTCTAGGCTCGACTTGGAATCTCAGATGTAATGACAAGGTGGATGGCTCGCATGTGCACAGCCAGCCAGGGGCCATATGGGGCCTCCTCTTGTTTGTACAGTGCTTCTTAACCACTGACTGGCTTTTTTCATTTTTCATTTTACATCCAGTTACAGGCTTGAATACTGTCTTGCTTTTTCCTGCTTTTCCTTCTCTGTGTGCCTGGTTTCTGCCCTTGAGTAACCTTTCTATTGATTTTACCAGCCTTTGCCCCCCAAGTTCTAGTATGGAGTTTAATTATTACTTGTTTTAATATATGAAAGACAGGAGAAGAGATCTATCTTGCTAGTTCTTTTCTGTGTTAATTCAGAACTCCAGGGTTCAGAGTCCAAAACAACTCTTCAGTATCTGGACACAGACATCCTGTAACAACCAGTCATGTTTAAAGAATAAGCCAACAGGAGAACTTGTTGGCTCAGTCAGTTAAGCAGTCTGACTCTTGATTTCAGCTTAGGTCATGATCTCAGGGTCTTGGGATCGAGCCCCGTGTAGGCTCTGTGCTCAGCAGGGAGTTTGCTTAAGATTCTCTCTTTATCTGCCCCTATTGCCTGCTTGTGTGTGTGCGCACTCTCTCAAATCTTAAAAAAAGAAAAAAAGAATAAGCCAACAGATACAAAGGGAAAAAATGGGTAATAGGGTTTATGGGAAAATATTACATCATGGATAAAAGTTGCTAAGACATGAAAGAAAAATATTTTCCGGGGTTCCTGGATGGCTCTGTGGGTTAAAGCCTCTGCCTTCGGCTCAGGTCATGATCCCAGGCTCCTGGGATCGAGCCCCACCTCCGGCTCTTTGCTCAGCAGGAAGCCTGCTTCCTCCTCTCTCTCTCTTCCTACTTGTCATCTCTGTCTGTCAAATAAATAAATAAAATCTTTAAAAAAAGAAAAAAGAAAAATCTTTTCCATGCAGTAGATTTACTTAATGAAAAAAACCCTTAGAAACCACCGTTCATTTTTCTCAATGAGGTATGAAAACCACACAGTCAATATAAAAGGCAAGACTCATATTAGCAGTTCTGAAAATCAATTAGAAATAAAAGCTAAGCTTGAGGGCAAAAACCCAGGAAGTTACAGGAAATGATTAAAGAGAAGAAAAAAGTGAGGGCAGATAAACAATGGATGTGAAGTATCGCTTATGAAGGTATGGGTTTTGGCACAAGTAACAATTTTGGGTAGACTCTCTAGGCTGTTTTCACCTACTTACATAGTGCTTACCTTGCCAGGTGCTTTGCAGATAGTCGTTCTGCATTTAATCCTTATGAAAAGCTTATTAGAAAGTTTATTAACCCCCCTTAATGGATGCCTTTTTTTTTGGCAAAATTCACAAGTGCTGAGTCAAGCTTTATTTGAACCAACAGGATGCGTATAACATCAGTCTGTCCTACCTTAGATTACACTTTCTTTTTATGGTGTTTGCTTTCTGCTTCTGTTCCTGAAAAGAGGGTGACTTCCAGCCCCGTTCCTCTCCCTCAGTGCTGTTATGTCGAAGGGCAGGATGGGAGGGGTGTCTTAACTTATTTACTCTTAAGAACACATCAGAAACACGGAGGGCTGAGGTGCTACTGAACCTGTTTAATCTGGTATGTTTTCATTTATATTGAATTTTTCTTATATATGATCTCTCCAACATTACACCTTTATGGCAGAAAGAGCAGTAGTGAGACATTTTCTGATCTCCCTCAGTCTGACTGGGGAGACAGTCAAATATTTAAAAATTAATTAGCAGTGCAAGGCAGTATGTCACATTAGATGAATAAAACACATAGTTGCAAAGAACTACAAAATCTGAAGGATGAAAGGAATTTAAAAATGATATTTTGGTTAGGGGCCCCTCGGTGGTCAGTTGGTTAAGCGTCTGCCTTTGGCTCGGGTCATGATCCCAGGGTCCTGGGAGCCTGCTTCTCTCTCTCTCTCTGCCTGCCCCTCTGCCTATTTGTGATTTCTCTCTCTCTCTAATAAATAAAATCTTTTAAAAAAAGAAAAAGAATACTTAGGTTAAAACCAAAAGATTTGAGAACTTGGAAATTTCCTGTTCCAAATTGTATATATATAATAGATTTAATAGATTTTATTTGAGAGAGGGAGAAAACAGAAGTGGGGGGAGGGCAGAGGGAGAGGCAGAGAATCTCCAGCCGACTCACGCTGAGCATGGACCCCATCATGGGGCTCCATCTCATGATCCTGAGATCAAGACCTGAGCTGAAATCAGGAGTTGGCTGCTTAACTGACCTGAGCCACCCAGGTGCCCCTCAAATTATATTTTGATTCAGAAAGTAATTTGCTGTTCAATAGATGTGATCATGTCAGTTTGTAAAAGTTAGAAATTGTTCTTTTTCGAATTGTTTTGAAACATGATGAATTGATATGATTTTCATATCTTCATTAACTATATAAACCAGTGAACCCCAAACATGTACTTATATACCATACATATAGGCATTTTACTTTTTATATTATAATATAGTTCTAATTTGTTAAGCTTTTTATTTTGTTGTTTCAAACTTATAAAAAAGTTGCAAGAAAAATACAAAAAATTGCTATTATATGGTGATTTTACAATTCCAGTATTTCTTCTGTATATTAGTTGGCATTTTCTTGTATGGAAGAGTTTTCCCTTTTCCTCCAATTAAAAAAAAAAAAACCTGTTACTGATTCTGAGCCATTCTCATTATGTTCAGTGAATAGTAAACTACTACAACCCTTCTTTATTTTCATATTCAGGTTGTCCCAGAGTGGACCAGTGGAAATGTGTTCAGAATGGTGCATGTGTATTTTTGACTTACTCATCACTTTTTTTGAGCACTTCCTTATTTTCTGGCACAATAAAAATGTTATAGGCTTACTTTGTTTCTTTGCTGTCCAAGGTGTAGAATCAGCCTTTTCCTCAAGGAGTCTTCATTTCTTTTAGTTAGGAATGGTATTTAGGAACAGAAATCTGGATGTTTTCTTCGTGTTTTTTTTACTTTATTCTTTTATACCTAACTATGTAATTCATCTGGAATATATCCCTCAATGTTGTATGGAGTATAAATATATAGCAGTAAGATACAAACTGGAGATATTTATTTGTGTTTGTATTCTTGCCCTTCAGGGACACCAATTCAGGGGAAAATCTTAATTAATGTATTCAAATTATTTCAAATTATGTATATTATATATTATTACATATAATATTATTATTATTATGTATATATTTGATTTTATGTCTTATGACAGTTATGTTTTCTCTAACTTAGGTGCATTTTCTAGAATCCTAAAACTTTGTGAGGAAAAATGTGAAACAAGTGAAAAAAAGAAGGGACGAAAAGGCAGCAGTGTACCGTCTGTGAAAGGAATTTCAAATTTAGGAAATACTTGCTTTTTTAATGCAGTCATGCAGGTAAGAGCCATCAGGAATCTTTGTAAAATGTAAAAGATAACTTTAATTAATTTATATTTACCGACACACCTGTAAACTAGCAATTGACTGCTGAAGGTTCGCCTAGAAATTTCCATTTTCTTTTTGTTTTAGGCTGTCTGTAGCCATTGCTGCTTACATATATATGCCTCATTTTTGCACAGTGCTTCTGGAAGTCCTTCTCTGTTTTACTGTGGTTCTGTCCATAATACGGATATCTATTAAATGTGAAATGTACACAGTCAGGTTTTTTAAAACTTAAAATTATTTTTTGCTCTGCTAGATGACATTGAGAGTTGAAGAGACCATTTATTCCATAGAATCAGAGGCATATGACAGCCGAATCAGAAGACTTTTTACTTTTGCTTTCTTTTAGAACTTGGCACAATCTTACATTCTTATGGAACTGATGAATGAGAACAAAGAAAATGGGACAAAACTCAAGATTTTTCCTTCTCCAGACTCTCAGCTGGTAAGAAGAATGACTACTGGGATAATTGCTCTTTTTAGATGAGCCACTGATGGTGCCAAAATTGATCTTTTGTATTTCTCAGCACTGTTAACTGAGATGGTGTTTTGAAAAAGTATTTTGAAAAAAATAATTCAAAAACATTTTGTGAAAATAATCTGATTTTTAAATTCTAAAGTAAGACCTCCAAACATATGTGGTTCAAACATATCATGGGCCAAACGATACAAAAATATTACGGCAACTTTCAAACAAAAGGGTTTGGACTTTATTGAGCAAAATGTCTAGGACTCCTATTTTGGAGCATTTGCTTAAATATGACATTTTAGTTCTTTAAAACTAGATTTTATTTTAATAGTGAGCATCTAAAGGTTTTTTGGAGCCTAGTTTGAAAATAGGTTTAAGCTAATGAGAAAAGAAAAAAAAAGAAAGAAAAAAAAGCAGCCCTTAATATTCAGAAGCTGGCCTGGCACCACAATTAGGCCATATTTTTCAGTCTCACTCAAAATACCAACCTCAGGCCAGGTTACTCAGAGACTGATAAAATAAGACAAAGTAAAGCCACTTGATAATTTTTTCTAAACTCAGACAAAAGCAAGGTTAGTCTACCGCTTAGAAAAATCCCAAGCACCCTCTCATGACCAAAGTGAGAGACTGTGACTTCTTTGCTAATTACAGATTTAGCCTCATTCTTGTCTCCCAAAGAGACTAGAATTTTGGTTACCCTAACTCAAAGATAAGATTTATTGAGATACCCAGTCTAAGAATTGTCTCCACTTTCTGACAGCAGTCCATTGAGAGCAAACTTTTGTTTCCTTAGACTCATCCCCGGATTATTCAACCAAGGACCATATCCTGTATCAGTTCTTTCCAACACCGTCTTTTTAAGACACCGTGTGGTTTCCCATGGTGTGTTTTCTTCCTAAATGCAACAAGTAATAAACCCCTCTTGTTCAATTACTAGTGTGTTCCTGGTAGTCTTTGCCTAGAGGGCCCTGAGACCAGTAATAACTTTTTTGTTAGAAATTGGTGTGTGTGTGTGTGTGTGTGTGTTATTGTGTGTGTTTTGGAGGAAGAGAATGTATGTATAGCTCATGCCTTTTGAAAACACTTCAGAAAGGGGAGTTCTAAAAATTCTTAGCCCAATGTAGTAATCTTAGATTTTTCTTCCAAGGAGGAAGTTTTGAAAGACAGTATTGTTGTATTTCTTTGTTGAAAAGGCAGCCTGTAAACTTACTGCCTGTTCAGCCCCTTAAAATTTTTATGGCAGATCCCAGTGCCCTCTGCTAAAATGTAGTGAGGTAGTGAAAACTACTCACTGGGAGTTAGTGCTTCGTCATTTGAAAATATTTCCTATTAAATGTGATTAAATGTTAGGTACTTTACATGTGGAACTGTGTCTTGAGATGACTGTGGCAATTAGATATTATAGCTGATCACTTTCGATTGTGTTCTTCTAAGAGGAGAGTTTCAAGCTTAGGTCTTCGGTCTTTGGGACATAGAGTTGACCTGAGCTGTTGAACTATCAGTGTAGATCACTGCTCTTTGAATCACCAGTTTTACTTTGTCCTTGGCAATCTATATGCCTTTTGTTTTCCTTACCTTATTGTACTGGCTCTAACCTCTAGTAACATATTGAATAGAAATGATGAGAGCAGACATCCTTGCCTCAAATCCCCAGAGTAGGGCAAAAGTATTCAGTCCCTTTCATTAACATCAGGAATGAAGTTAACTGTAGGATTTTTCATAGGTTTTTTTTCTTTCCTTTCATTTTCATTTCATTTCATTTCATTTACCCATTTACCCATCCCCTATTCTCTATGAGCTGGTTTTGGGGGTTTTGTTTTGTTTTTCACACATGGAAATGTGTGAAATCATGTGGTATTTGTCTTTCTCTGTCTGATTTATTTCCCTTATAATAATACCCACAGGGTCCATCCATGTTGTTGCAGATGCTGAGATTTCATTCTTTTTTTATGGCAGAATAATATTCCATTATATGTGTATACCGCCACATCTTCTTTATCTGTTCATCAACTGATGGGCCCTTGGGCTGATTCTGTAATTTGGCTATTGTAAATAATGTGGCACTAAACATAGGGGTGCATGTATCCCTTTGAAATAGTGTTTTTGTATTCATTGGCTAAATACCCAGTAGAGTGATTACTGGATCATATTGTAGTTCTATTTTTAATTTTTAGAACCTCCATACTGTCTCCCACAATGGCTGCTCCAGTTTGCATTTCCACTAACAGTGCACAAGGTTTCCTTTTATTCCACATCCTCACCAACACTTGTTGTTTCTTACGTTTTTGATTTTAGCTATTCTGACAGACATGAAGTAATATCTCATTGTAGTTTTCATTTGCATTTCCCTGATAATGAGTGATGTTGAGCATCTTTTCATGTGTCTGTTGGCCATCCGGATGTCTTCTTTGGAGAAATGTCTGTTCATGTCTTCAACATGGCAGAGAGCACTTTTGATATTCAGAAGCTACGAAGAATTATAGCCTGTCCTTTCTGTGGTTTTAGTCAGATGATAGATTTTTAAGGATAGTGGGTATGAAATATATATATGTATGTATGTAATATATATGTATATATGAAATATACATGTATTTTATGAATACATGAATGAGATAACGTATTTGATATTGTCTTAAAAAATAATGTTCTGTAATGTCCTAAGATTATACTTGGGATCTGTTTTTTATTAAAAGGAAAGGGGGTTACTAAAAATTCTAGAATAAAGTGGGTTTCTTCTTCACACAAGTCTAGCTGCTTTTGTTAAGCTTTATGACTCTCCCTGGTAAAGAGGGAGAGTGGTGTACCAATTTTGTGACATAATTTCCCATTCCTTATTTTATTAGTAAACTATTTGGGGCAAAGAAGGGTATGGAGTTTTGCTAACAAATGTAATTTGTGATCATATGTAAAGTACACGTATCAAGTAGATCAGTAATTTTGCTTTTAGGAGAACACTTTTTTTTAAGACTTTATTTTTTTAAGTAATCTCTACACCCAATGTGGGCTTCAAACTCACAACCCTGAGATGGAATTGCGTGCTCTCCTGACTGAGCCAACCAGGCGCATCTAGGAGAGAGCACATAAGGGACAGTAATGAGCAACTAAAGATTGGTGATTTTACTTTTAAGCTAATAGTTTTATTAAATAAGGGGCAGAGGATATGAGAATACCTGTGTTTTTGAAGGTAAGGCTTTTAATTCCAATTTCCATTTTTAATATTCATTTTATATATGTAGGAATGAAGTTTCTTGATACACTTAAGGCAACTTAGTTCATTTAAGCAAAATGTAACTCCTAGATTTTTAATAATATTTAATTTTAAAATTGCATATTTCTGACATAGAGTTGATCATGTTTTTAAAGGACCCATTAATAGTGGAACTTTCAAGCCCTGGACCATTGACCTCAGCCTTGTTGGTGTTTCTTCACAGCATGAAGGAGACTGAAAAAGGACCACTTTCTCCTAAAGTTCTTTTTAATCAGCTTTGTCAGAAGTGGGTGCATCTAAGTTCTTGATATAAATAATAATGAGTTGTAAAATTCTAACGTATCAGTGCTTGTGAAATTCTAATATCACTTAGTATGAGTAGTTTTCACTCTTATTCTAACATCGCTATTATTGTCTAGATTCTCAAGAGAAAGGACTAATATTTATTTACTTGCAGCTCTGTGCTTTATGTAAATGATATCTCATAGCACTCTGAATTAGTGCTTGTTTATCCCCATTTTATAAATAAACTTAGACTCACAGAAGTTGAGCAGATTACCTAGTATTTTTTATTTGTATAAGATTTTATTTATTTATTTGACAGACAGAGATCACAAGTAGGCAGAGAGGCAGGCAGAGAGAGAGAGGAGGAAGCAGGCTCCCTGCTGAGCAAAGAGCCCGGCATGGTCCTCAATCCCAGGACTCTGGGATCAACACCTGAGCCAAAGGCAGAGGCTTAACCCACTGAGCCACCCAGGCACCCCCTTCTTTAGTTTTAAAGACAAGCTTTGAGGTAAATAGAATTTAAGTGAATTTGTCAAGATAGCACTGTATGTTGAAAACCAAAATCCTTGTGTGCCAGAAATAAATACATACCATAAAGGACCTGACTTAACTTTAGTTCTTTCATATATTCTTTCATCTAAAGAATATGAGAGCTTATTTGTGTCAGGTGTTTACTAGAATCTAAGAGTACAATGTGTAATATATTAAAAATAGATACTGTCATGGAGCTCATGAGCTAGTCTTATCTCCAGGCTTTAAAATTGCATTTTAATTTAAGCTAGTTATTTGTGCATAGTATTATATTGCATTTCGTCTCCTAGAACTGTACCAATGTTAGTTCTTTTTAAAAAATTCTAATTGTGGAAAGGACACTTAGCATGAGCTCTGCCTTCTTAAAAATGTTTAAGTGTACATTGTTGATATAGGTACAATGCTAAACAGCAGATCTCTAGCTTGTCAGTCTTGCCTGAGTGAAACTTTATGTCCATTGATTATGTCTATATATTCATTTCCTCTTCACTCCAGCTCCTGGTGGACACCATTGCCCTCTCTTTGATTCAATGACTTTGCCTATTTTAGATTGCTTATGTAAATGGAATCACGCTATTTGTCTTTCTGTGACTGGCTTATTTCACTAGCAAAATGTGCCATGGTATTTTGAATATAGTACAAAATATAGAGGGTTTATTATGTGTTTCATTTGGTTGGCAAATGCTATTTTTTTCAAAGCCCAAAGAACAACAACAACAAAATCCTGGAAAAGTCTCAGAGACATTGGTACCTCATAGAGTTAAAGTTTTTAGGATTCTTTGTGTTTTCAAAATATGTTTTTGGCTCTGCCAAAAATAACTGTTTTATATCTTTTTGTTGTTGTTGTTGTTAAGATTTAATTTATTTATTTGGCAGACAGAGAGGCAGGCAGGGGGGGGAGCAGACTCCCTGCTGAGCCGGGAGTCCGATGTGGGGCCCGATCCCAGGACCCTGAGATCATGACCTGAGCCGAAGGCAGAGGCTTTAACCCACTGAACCACCCAGGCGCCCCCTTTTTTTGTTGGTTTTGTAAAGATTGACAAATTAAAAAAAAATAAGATAATAGGTGCTCGTGATAAAAATTTAGAATACTATTTGTACTCTGAACAAAAATCAAAAGCGATTTGTGCAGGCACAGACATATATAGAAATTGTTTGCAACTTGCTTGTTTTGCTTAATATCTTTTTTTTTTAAAAAGATTTTATTTATTTATCTGACAGAGATCACAAGTATGCAGAGAGACAGGCAGGGCGTGGGGGTGGGGAGCCAGAGAGCCCATGCAGAACTCAATCCCAGGACCCTGGGAGGCTTAACTCACTGAGCCACCCAGGTGCCTCTGCTTAATATCTTTTCTACATTTTTCCATATTACATGTGGAAATGACGTGTTTGATTTAATGTGTGTGTGTATTGCTCTTGTGAAAATACATCTGTAGGACCAATAGAATTATTGGATCAAAGCAAATTGTATTTGCTTTGCTATGTTTATGTTAAAAAGAAATTTATAAGAAAAGTAATTTAAAAAAAAAATCTGGTGAAGATTTAAGCCATATACATTGTGTCTGTTTTTGGACTCTGTTCCACTGATCTAAATGTCCACCCTACCCCAGTTCTGCACTCTCATTACTGTAGCCTCATAGTAAGTCTTAGAATTGGGTAGTGTGAGTGCTCAAACTTTCCTTTCCTTCCCTTTTTTTTTTTAACTACTCCAGGTCCTTTGCTTTTTTATGTGAATTTTAGAATCAGTTTGTTCATTGGGATTGCATTTGGAGATCAGTTTGGAGAGGACATCTTAACAATGTTGAGTCTTCCAATGATGATTATGAAATATCTTTTCAGTTATTTAGGTATTGGATTTTCCTCATCAACTTTGTGGTTTTTCAGCTTACAAACCCTGCACTATCTTGTTACATTTACCTTAAGTATGTAATATTTTTAAATACTATTTATTATAAATTGGTATGTTAGAAAAACTTCAACATCCATTTGTACATTCCTTTTTTTTTTTTTTTTTAAGATTTTATTTATTTATCAGGGGGGGGGGGAGAGCGAGTACAGGCAGACAGAATGGCAGGCAGAGGCAGAGGGAGAAGCAGGCTCCCTGCTGAGCAAGGAGCCCGATGTGGGACTCGATCCCAGGATGCTGGGATCATGACCTGAGCCGAAGGCAGCTGCTTAACCAACTGAGCCACCCAGGCGTCCCCATTTGTACATTCCTAATATACAGAAATATACTTGAGTTCTGTATATTGATCTTGTTTTGCATATTGATCTTGTTTTTGTTCCCTTACTCAGTTTACTTACTGGCTGTGGTAGTTTAATGTAGAAGATCTTCAGGATTTCTCATTTTGAATAGGTGACTCTCTTCACATGTTTGTTGGTTTTTTTCTTTTTCTCTTTAAATTTGGTATTGGTAACTCAGATAGGCTCCATTAAAGATTCTATATGTCATCACAGAATATTTTACCCCAGTCCTAGGTAGAAGAAGAAAGAAAAAAATCTAAGTTTAGCAAATTTTCTTGAGTGGTTTAGAAAGCGGTACTGCTTTGTGCACAGTTGAGATGGAGCTATAGGCAGAGATGTGGTAGAGAATTTTCCTCCTCTGTTCACGAGCAATTTCCATCCTGTGCATCTGCTTCCAAAGCCGGAGACTGGTCGTCCTACCTGCCACCTGGCAGATGAGGATCTCTGAAGGATTCCCTGGTTTCCCCTTGCAGCCTTCTTCCATTCCACAGACCTTTCTTAATCCCTCCGGCACAAATGTCGTGTTATGCAATTTCAGCCTTATATGGATTCCAGCCATGGAAGCCCAAATGGGGTTAGGATTTGTGTCCCACTTGGTTTCTGTCTTCAACTCTGGTCTAGAAGGTGAACAATATCTACCACATGCAGAAAGGGAAGCCTACAAGGGGAGTAAATCAAAGTCTCAACATCTTGCTGCTTTTGTTACTTCTTAACAAGAGTGAGTAACTGAAATTATGGCTCCTGTTATAGGCTAGATTCACTACTATTTCAGATAGCTTTTTAGTACCAGGGACTCACAGTAGTGTATTACTGGTGTGAATGTTTATTATGAGATGAGGAATAATGCTTAAAGTATGGAACTTAAGAATCAAAAGTTCTGGATTTAGGTCAGTGGCACTTAGCTTGTTCTTCAGTTTTCTCAAGTGTAAAACAGAATTCACATTAATTATGAATTTCTTAACAGCACTGCTGTGCATGTCAAAGGAGATATGTTACACATACCCTAATGAGACCATTGTAAACTCGTACTACCACAACATATTCTTACTCTTTTATATTATTTAGACAGAATTCTTTCTTTGTCTTCAAGCACTATCTAAATTTAGTACTTATTTTTATTTAAGGCAAAATGCTTATTTTAGTATTGGAGTTTGTTGCAGAAAATACTACTTTTTAAGGTTACTGAAATCACCTAAATATTTGCTCTGTTGAAGTCTTCATGAACAGCACCTGATCCTTTGATTAATATAAGGAAATCTAATTGGTCAAATCCTTAAAATAAATACATTCACAGAGATACCAGATTATAGTTCCTTATTTTAATATAATTAACCTCTTGTTTTTCTTTTGGTTATTCAGGGTGGGAAGAAAATAGACCACAGTGGCTTGGGTTTGAATACTTTTTGTTTGCTTGTTTGCTGTGTGACCTTGCAAATTCTGTAAATAATCCCTCTAAACCTCTTATATAAGCCAGAGAAAATAGTGCATTCCGAACTTGTTTGAGGATTTGATGACTTGTCATATATAAAGCTTCACATAGGTACTGTGCATGCGTGTAGTAGTTGCTTGATAAATGGTAGCCATATTATTCTCTGTGTACTTAAGATCTCATCCTAATTGGAACAGTGATCACATCTGGTCTTTTTACTTAGTAGAAAAAGGACTTACATTGAATCTTTGACTAGATGCTATTTAAAAATAATTTTAGATGATAGTAATATATTGTTGATGAAATGATCTTTTTTTCTTTCCTGTTTTGTTTTTAAATCATAGGGCCCCTCGGTTTAAAAGTTTCCAGCAACAGGACAGTCAGGAGCTTCTGCATTATCTGCTGGATGCAGTGAGGACAGAAGAAACAAAGGTCAGGTTTTGTTAAGTTTATCGCATATACTCTTTAAGAAGAGGGTACAAAACTGAAGGAATTAATTTTTATTATCATTTTAATGTAGGTTAAGAAGTAATTTGATCTTTCTTTCTATTTATTCCTTTATATATATTTTTTGCCTCTTCTTTTTTTTTTTTTTTTAAAGATTTTTATTTATTTATTTGAAAGAGAGACAGTGAGAGAGAGCATGAGAGGCGGGAAGGTCAGAGGGAGAAGCAGACTCCCCATGGAGCTGGGAGCCTGATACAGGACTCGATCCTGGGACTCCAGGACCGTGACCTGAGCCGAAGGCGGTTGCTTAACCAACTGAGCCACCCAGGCGCCCCTTTTTTTTGCCTCTTCTAAGAGAATGTTTTCTCTCAACCTTTTGCAACCCTATTATCCTTTATTAGTTAATACCATTTAACTATAAATAAAAATATCAATCCAAGCTGGCTTAAAGAAAAGAGAATCTGAGACTCTAGAGACAGGAAGAGTCTTAGAGTCCAGAGAACATTCTCCTAACTTCCCTGGGTTCTCTGACCTGTTGATTCTCTTTGTTCCTCTCCCCGCAGACAGAGCTGTCGCTGTGCTGCTCTCTCTGAACGCTAAATCTGCATATTGTGCAGATGTTGCGGTTCCACATGTATTAAAACAAAACTGGCTGCTTATGAAGCCCCAATTCTGAATTCCCAAGTGAGAAACTTTGTTACCCCACGTTGGATTAGGGTCTACTCAAGGATCAGTCACTTACAAGAAGGGAAGGAGGATCCCAGCCTCCTGGATCAGGGAATGTTTCTGAGAAAAGAAGGAATGGCTCATGGCCTGGATAGATTTCCCAAGTGTTCCTTGTAATCCTGTCCCTTAATCAATTGGGTCATAGTTGACTTTAATATTAAATGAGTGAAATTCATCATTTTTTGGTGGAGTCCTGCAAATGGCATACAATTTTTCAGAGAAAATGCAAGATACCAAAGATGTCAAGTACATAGTACATATCCTCCTATTTCCCCCTTTTCACTCAGAGCCAAATAATAATAATATTAATAATAATAATAATAATCCTTCATAACAGTTGTGCTGAGTCTGGATTTAACCTCAGAACCATTTTCAGCCGAGCACTGCAGACAGGCTCTGTCAATCGTAATTGTCTTAATAGGTCAAATCCCGTTTTCCATTCAAGATAAATATACTTCTTAATCTATATTAACATGTGGTTAAGCAACCATCTGAAAATGAAGTACTCATAAGCTTGTGGTAGCCGTTACCATGTTACTAGGTAAGGGGGACCTTTCTCTCTCTCTCTTTTTTTTAAATCCCACCTTCAATTGTAATCCTGCAGTATTCTAGCTTCCAGTGAAGAGAGAGTTAGGGTTCTGATATTTTCTTATAAGTTATCTCAAAGAATGAGTTAATCATTCCCTCCTGCTACCAAATAGTGTTTATTACAATCCTGTTCTTGTCTGTTTATTGACTTTCATATTAAATTAGTTGAATTCCACTTTTGAAGGTGTCACTTTTTAAGTTTTTTTACGTTTTTAAAGTTTCTTTTTAAGTTTTACATATACATTATATATATATATTAAGTTTTTATATTAATTGCAGTTAGTGAACATACAGTGTTGTATTAGTTTCAAGTATACAATATCGTGAGTCAGCACTTCCATACATCACCTGGTGCTCATCACAGGTGCAGTCCTTTATCCCCATCACCTATTTCACCCATCCCCCTGCCACCTCCCCTCTGGTAACCATCAGTTTGTTCTCTAGAGTTAAGAGTCTGCTTCCTGGTTTGTCTCTCTCTCTCTCCCCCCGCCCCCTCTCCCTGGCCCTGTACTCATTCGTTTTGTTTCTTAAATTCACATATAAGTGAAATCATATGGTATATGTCTTTCTCGGACTCTTATTTCTCTTGGCATTATACTCTCTAGTTCCATCTGTGTTATTGAAAATGGCAAGATTTCATTCTTTTTTATGGATGAATAATATTCTACTGCATGTTCAGACATAGATACATATATATTACATCTTCTTTATCTATTCATCAATCAGTGGACTCGGGCTGCTTCTATAATTGGGCTATTGCAAATGATGCTAGAGTAAACATTGGGGTGCATGCATCACTTTGAATTAGTGTTTTTATATTCTTTGGGTAAATACCCATTAGTGCCATTGCTTTATCACAGGGTAGTTCTATTTTTAACTTTCTGAAGAAACTTCAACTATTTTCCACAATGGCCGCACCAGTGTGCATTTCCAACAGTGCAGGGGGCGGGGAGGGGACATGGTTCCTTTTCTTCTACATCCTCACCAACAGCTGATATTTCTTATGTTTTTTATTTTAGTCATTCTGAGAGGTGTGAGGTGATCTCCTTGTAGTTTTGATTTGCATTTTTCTGGTGATGAATGATCATGAACATCTTTTCATGTGTCTATTGGCGATGTGTATGTCTTCTTTGGAGAAGGGTCTCTTCATCTCTCCTGCCCATTTGGTAATTGGATTACTTGTTTTTTAGGTGTTGAGTTGTATCAGTTCTTTTATGTATTTTGGATACTACCCCTTTATTGGATTTGTCATTTGCAAATATCTTCTGTTTCTTGCCTTTATTTTTATGGATTGTTTCCTTTGCTGTGAAAGAGGTTTTTTATTTTGGTGTAGTCCCCCAAAAGTTTATTTTTGCTTTTGTTTCTCCTGCCTCAGGAGACATACTTAGAAAGAAGTTGCTACAGCCGGTGTCGAAGTTGTTACCATCTGTTTTTTCTTTTAGGATTTTTATGGTTTCAGGTTTTATATAGGTCTTTAATCCATTTTGAGTTTATTTTTGTGTCTGGTCCAGTTTCATTCTTTTGCAGGTAGCTGTCCAGTTTTTTCACCATCATTTGTGGAAGAGAGTCTTTTTCCTATTGGATATTCTTTCCTGTTTTGTCAAAGTTTAATTGATCATATAATTGTGGGTTTATTTCTGGGTTTTCTAATCTGTTCCACTGATTCATATGTCTGTTTTGTGCCAGTACCATACTGTTTTGACTCCTACAGCTTTGTAATATAACTTGAAGTCTGGAATTGCGATGCCTCCAGCTTTGCTTTTCTTTCTTAAGATTGCTTTGACTATTTGGGGTCTTTTGTGATTCCATACATATTTTAGGATTTTTTGTTGTACGGTATAATTTAACATGTGAAGCCATCTGGTCCTGGACTTTTGTTCGTTGGGAGTTTGATTACTGATTCAATTTCTTTGCTGGTTATCTGTTCAAATTTTCTATTTCTTCTTATTTCACTTTTGGTAGTTTATATGTTTCTAGAATTTATCCATTTTTCTAGGTTGCCCAATTTGTTGACGTATGGTTTTACATACTACCCTTTTATAATTGTTTGTATTTTTGTGGTGTTGGTTATTTCTTCTCTCTCATTTGTAATTTTGTCTGAGTCCCTTCTCTTTTTTTCTTGTGAAGTCTGGCTAGGGGTTTATCAGTTTTATTGATATATGTTTTATTTTTTCAGAGAACCTGCTTCTCGTTTCACTGAGCTGGATTTTGTTTTTGTTTTTTAGTTTTTGTATCATTTATATCTGCTCTGATCTTTATTATTTCTTCCCTTCTGCTGGTTTTAGGTTTTATTTATTGTTCTTTTTTCTAGCTCCTTTATTTGTAAGGTTAAGTTGTTTATTTGAGACTTTTTTGGCTTCTTGAGGTAAGCATGTATTGCCATAAATTTCCCTCTTAGAACTGCTTTTGCTGTATCTCAGAAGTTTTGGGCTGTGGTGATTTTATTTTTATGTGTTTCTATGTGTTTTTAAAATTTCTTCTTTTATTTACTGGTTAGCTTATTCATTGTTTAGTAGCATGTTGTCTGACCTCCATGTATTTGTGGTCTTAACAGATTTTTCTTGTGGTTAATTTCTAGTTTCATAGTGTTGTGGTCAGAAAAGATACATGGTATGACTTTGATTTTGAGTTTGTTACGACTTGTTTTGTGGCCTAATATATGATCTGTCCTGGAGAATGTTTCATATGCACCTAAAAAGAATGTGTATGCTGCTGATTTAGGATGGAATGTTCTGCATATATCTGTTAAGGCCATCTTGTCCAGTGTGTCACCCAAAGCCATTGTTTTCTTGTTGAATTTTTTGTTGAATCTCTCCATTGACATAAGTGGGGGTGTTAAAGTCCCCTACCCTTATTGTGTTATTATTGATTAGTTCCTTTATGTTTATTATGAACTTTTATGTATGTGGTTGCATAAATATTTACAGCTATCATATTTTCTTTTTGGATAGTCCCCTTTATGATTATATAGTGTTCTTTTTTGTTTCTCATTCTAGACTCTGTTTTTTTTATTATTATTATTTTTAAAGATTTTATTTATTTATTTATTTGACAGGCAGAGATCACAAGTAGGCAGAGAGGCAGAGGGGGAAGCAGGCTCCCTGCTGAGCAGAGAGCCCAATGCTGGGCTTGATCTCAGGACCCTGAGATCATGACCTGAGTCAAAGGCAGAGGCTTAACCCACTGAGCCACCCAGGCACCCCTAGACTCTGTTTTAAAGTCTGTTTTGTCCAATATAAATATTGCTGCCCTGGTTTTCTTTTGACATCCATTTTTGTGATAAGTGTTTCTCTATTCCTCACCTTCAGTCTGCAGCTGACTTTAGATCTGAAGTGAGCCTCTCATAGATAGCATATGGATGGGTCTTTTTTTTTTTTTTTCCCCATTCTATCACACTGTATCTTTTGATTGAAGTAATTAGTCTATTTACATTCAAAATAATTATTGATATTGCCATTATATTACTTCTTCTATAGTTGTTTCTGAAGATTTTCCGTGATCCTTTCTTGTCTTTCTCTTTTTTCATGGTTTGCTGGGGTTTTTTAGTGATCTGTTTCTCTAGGGATATATTTAGTGATATAATTTTTTTCTTCTTATTCTTGGCATGTTTTTAGTGGTTCTTGATTTGTGGTTACCATTAGGTTTGTATATAACATCTTCTACATGTAACAGCTTATGTGAAGTTGGTGGTCATATAAGTTGAGCCCATTCATTATTCCTCTCCTTCCTACATTTTAGGTATATGATAACATACTTTATATCCTTTTATTTTGTGAGCTTCTTGACTTATTTTTTTTTTTTTTTTTACAGAAGTACTCATTTTTACTGCTTTTGTGTTTCTTACCTTCATATTGTCACTTTTGGTCTCTCCTTTGTTGAATAAGTTTTCTGTGCTCAACTTTAAATGGACAATTTCTGTGGAGAATTTGAATGGGAAAAAACCAGTTTTTTTCTTTTAAAGATTTTATTTATTTATTTGACAGACAGAGATCATAAGTAGGCAGAGAGGTGGGCAGAGAGAAAGGAAGGGAAGCAGGCTCTCTTCTGGGCAAGAGAGCCCAACGTGGGGCTTGATCCCAGGACCATGACCCAAGCCGCAGAGGGTTTAACACACTGAGCCACCTAGGTGCCCCCAAAAAACAGTTTCTTAAATAAGTTATACTACCTAGTTTCTTGGGGATTTTCAGTTATTTTGAATATGTCATAATTTGAAAGAACTGATAAATTGATAAGATAATACTACATCATGTTTTACCTATAATTTATTTTTAAAAAATCAATTAAGGGATTTATAGGTAAGTTTTGAGGACATTAGCACAATCCTCCTGAGCAAATATTTGATCATATTTTCTTTGATTTAGAAATTGATTTAGAAATTTAGGATGGGAGATTCAAACTTAAGTCTTTCTTTCTTTTTTTTTTTAAGATTTTATTCATTTATTTGACAGAGAGGGATCACAAGTAGGCAGAGAGGCAGGCAGAGGAGAGAGAGGGAAGCAGGCTCCCTGCCGAGCAGAGAGCCCAATGCTGGGCTTGATCCTAGGACCCTGAGACCATGACCTGAGCTGAAGGCAGAGGCTTAACCCACTGAGCCACGCAGGTGCCCCCAAACTTAGGTCTTTCTGACTACTAGATGAATGGTGCTTTTTAATTCTATACAGTACTGCTTATTAAAGTTTAGTTTTAATGCTTGATCATCAATGACCAATATAAAAAATTTTTAAGCTTGCTATTTAAAAGTTAACCATTTAACCATGTGGTGCATAAACAGTGAAATCTTGGAACATGGAAAAAATTAAATTAAATTTAAAAAAATTAACCATAATTATTTCACTATTTGATATAATATTAAATCTGATTCAGTAACTTTGGCATATTGATATTCTTGTTGAGGGAGCTGATACAGTGCAACAAGGTGGGGGAGAAATACAGACAGAGACTTGTATCTTAAATGATAAATGCATATTGATGCTTCTAAGCCTACAGACAATATAGGAGTTAAGATTAATTCAGACTATCAATTTCTAGATGATTGTTCTTCTGGTATGATTTGTAAGAATATGTTTACTATATGGTCCTGTATCATTGTAAATGGAATTAAAAATTACCTCTACATTGTTTTTGTCATTATTCAAATAAAACTGTAAAATCTATCCCTATCATCTTCCCCTATCTTACTTCTGTTACTTGATGGCATACTTTGTCACAATTAAATTGAATTAAATTATTTGTTTTGTGCATTAGGATTCACAATATCTTAAAAACTCAGGCAGTACAGTGGGAAACCTGGCTTTTTGGAAGCTCTCATTCCTCTGTTTGAGGGTTTAGATGGTGTGGCAAAATTAACATGTCAGATCTGTGGGTTTATTCACTCTTGTAAGCAAGGACAGGCATGCGGTTAGTTACAGTGAGTCCCCAAGCAAGAGCTGCATTGTCTGGCCTGGGAACGCCACAGCTGGCGATCGTGCCGTTGTTGTAGTTTGTCACTGCTGTGTGTGTTTTGATTGAAGAAAGGCTCCAGCGTGATGTCTGCCACCAGAATCTTGTAGTAATGATGAACAACTACTGACCTCCTTTCGTAATGTTTCATTAAAGTTTTTTCCTTATGGCTGTAAAGTTGTGAGCAATGCCACACTTTGCCAGGTAGAGTGCTAAAGGGAGCATTTGTGCAAAAATTGTAAATTTCTCGTGGACAAAGTAAAATCAAATTTACTGTAAGAAATTTTTTTATAGGCAGCCTTTCAACTTATAAGGTATGTGCTTCTTCACTGTCTTGCTTTTAATTTGAGCTATCACCAAATTGGTGATGCTACATTTTTATTTCCAAAGATCTATCACTGATACATTATTGGTTAGGATTATTGTAAAGGCAGACTGTTTCAGTTAACTTTTAAGCCATGGGTGTTACGCATTCTTACTGAAAGAAGTTTATGGTGGAGATTTAAAATAGTTGAACCTTGACCCTGCTAATTGATTAATGTGCTGCAGTTGTTAGCAGCTCCCTGGCCAAAGTCTGTCTCTCGCTGGTGCTCTCTCTCTCTCCCTCCTTTTTTTTTTTTTTTTAACTTAAACGGTTCAAAGCATGACTCTCAACAATGAGAGGCTATAGCTGAACCTAAACTCATTTATTCTATTCAACTTGATGAATTACCTATTAATTAACTCCTTTAACAGTTTAGAGAATATAAATCTGTGGCTAAGATACAATAAAAAAAGCAAATGTCTAATAGTTTAGAAGTTAATAATTTAAACAGCTCCATTGTTTTTATTTTTAAGAGTTTGACATATATTATAGCTTACATTTCAGCAAATGTCAAAGACTCATTAAATCATATTGAAAGTCATTTTTGAATTGGTAAAATATTCAAATTATAAAATATATTTATAGACTTATAACTTGGTTTAGAGTTCTTTATCTTTGCTAGCTGGAGAGGCTTTTTACAGTGATATTAAGTATTTACAGGTGAATACGGCATTTATTGGAATCTGTAAGTCCATTTTCCTGCATGGAATTCATTCTAATTTGTTTATTTTGATGCAATAAATTCTGTTTTGAAGGTGTAAAAGTCAGCTTCAGCTCAGTATCTGAGTTACATCAATTTTCAAATTTATTGCATCTGAATTGGAGATTATTTCAATATTTAATTGCTTTGGGGACATATTTTATAATTTTTATTTTCTTCACATATATTTCAAGATAGTATGACATGGCACAGATCACTGTATATTTACTTTTGTACCCTACTTTGTATGTATTTACGTTTTTGAATCTTGAATCAACTTTCAAAATATACTTGAAGAAAGTAGTCAGCAGTTCTAGGAAATATAATGCGCTGATTGTAGGCCAGTTAATAAATGAAACTCAGTTTCACAATTATTGGGGGAAGGTATTAAAAACTTATCATGAAATCTATCCTACATACAGAAGAATGTGTGTGTATATATAGATCTATATGCATATAGATCTATATATACACACACATATAGTTTAAGCATAATATAAGGAAAAGCCGTTTTCCACTAGAAACCCTCCTCACCATCACACCCAAAGTTTAAAAAAATAGGATGTTTTTAGTGCCATAGAAGCCACCTGTTATTTCTTTTCAAGCATATCTTCTTCATCAGAGGAGACGATTTTTTTTTTTTTAAGATTTTATTTATTTATTTGACAGAGCTCACAAGTAGGCAGAGAGGCAGGCAGAGAGAAAGGAGGAAGCAGGCTCCCTGTGAGCAGAGAGCCGGACATGGGGCTTGATCCCAGGACCCTGGGATCATAACCCGAGCCAAAGGCAGAGACTTAATCCACTGAGCCACCCACGCGCCTTGATTTTTTTTTTTTTTTTTACTTTTACAGTAATCGTTTTATTGCCTTATAGTTTTGAGAGCGACCTGTGTATGCTTAATCTGTAGATTGTTTAGTTTTACGTAACTGGTTACTAAGTGCAAACCTATTCCCATTATCGAGATGAAGGATCCCCAAAAAAGAGGGACTGAGAGAATCTCTAGAACATTGTCTGGCTTTGGTGTCCCAGAATTTCTAAACGTTCTTGCTGCGGAAGTCAGTGGGCAAGATCATGAATGTGTCCTGAGCCACGCTTGTCAAAGTCCAAGCCACAGACAGAGTTACTAGCTCTCCGGTCCAAAAAGGTTAAAGGCTGCTCTGCGTCTTCTGCTTCAGAGTTCATCATGACCCACCTCCTTGCTCTCAGGAACAGGTCAGAGCAGAACAACTTTGGGTTAGGTAATGTGTATCCTCTGCTGATCCACAGCAGAGCTGGGGGAGGAGAATAAGGACATTAGCAGCTCATTCCCCATATATTCTGTTCTCAGATTTAAAACATGGTACAGGAGCAGGGGGATCTTGGTGGTGACTGTCTGTCTCCTGCTCTCACTGCTTCAGTTTGGGTTGGTTGCCTCCTACATTTGATGTAGAGGCATTGTTCTGGAATTCCCTCTAATTATGCTCCTGGGAATTCTCTTGCCTCTTTTTTTTAAATTATTTTTTCTATTTTTTATTACATTAGTCACCATACAGTGCCTCATTAGTTTTTGATGTAGTGTTCCAAGATTCATTGTTTATGTATAACACCCAGTGCTCCATGCAATGTGTGCCCTCCTTAACACCCATCACCAGGCTGACCCATCCCCACACTCCCCTTCTCTCTAAAACCCTCAGTTTGTTTCTTGGAGTCCACAGTTTCTCATGGTTCATCTCCCCTCTGATTTCCCCCAACTCACTTCTCCTCTCCTTCCCTCAGTGTTCTCCTTGTTATTCCTTATGCTCCACAATTAAGTGAAACTATGTGATAATTGACTCTTTCTGTTTGACTTATTTCACTCAGTATGATCTCCTCCAGTCCTATCCATGTTGATGCAAAAGTTGGATATTCATTATTTCTGATGACTGAGTAATATTCCATCGTGTATATGGACCACATCTTCTTTATCCATTCGTTTGTTGAATGGCATCTTGGCTCTTCCCACAGTTTGGCTATTGTGGACACTGCTGCTTTGAACATTGGGGTGCATATGGCCCTTCTTTTCACTACATCTTTGGGGTAAACACCCAGTAGTGCAATTGCCAGGTCATAGGGTAGCTCTATTTTTAATTATTTGAGGAACCTCCATGCTGTTTTCCAGAGTGCTTGCGCCAGCTTGCATTCCCACCCACAGTGTTTCTGCAACCTCGCCAGCCTCTGTCATTCCCTGACTTGTTAATTTTAGCCATTCTGACTGGTGTGAGGTGGTATCTTATTGTGGTTTTGATTTGTATTTCCTTGATGCCAAGTGATGTGGAGCACTTTTTCATGTGTGTGGAAGACATCTGGTTGTCTTCTTTGCAGTAATGTCTGTTCATGACCTCTGCCCATTTCTTGATTGGATTATATATTCTTTGGGTGTTGAGTTTGATAAGTTCTTTATAGATTTTGGATACTAGTCCTTTATCAGATATGTTGTTTGCAAATATCTTCTCCCATTCTGTCAGTTGTCTTTTGATCTTGTTGACTGTTTCCTTTGCTGTGCAGAAGCTTTTGATCTTGATGAAATCCCAATAGTTCATTTTTGCCCTTGCTTCCCTTGCCTCTGCGCTGTTTCTTATATTCCATATATGAGTGAAATCATTTAATTGTCTTTCTCTGACTTATTTCACTTAGCACAGTACCCTCCAGTTCCATCCATGTCGATGTAAATGGTAGGTATTCATCCTTTCTGATGGCTGAGTAATATTCATTGTATATATGAACCACATCTTCTTTACCCATTCATCTGTCAAAGGACAGCTTGGCTCCTTCCACAGTTTGGCTGTTGTGGACATTGCTGCTATGAATATTGGGATTCATGTGTCTCTTCTTTTCATTACTTCTGTATCTTTGGGGTAAATACCCAGTAGTGCAATTACTGGGTTGTAGGATAGCTATATTTTTAACTTCTTGAGGAACCTCCATACTTTTTTCCAGAGTGGCTGTATCAGATTACACATATAAGTGAACTCTTATGGTGTTTGTCTTTCTCTGACTTATTTCACTTAGCATAATATCCTTCAGGTCCCTTCATGTTTTTCCAAATAGCAAGGTCTCATTCTTTTTTATGTCCAGGTAATTATTGCATTGTGTGTGTATTCCATTAGAACATTTTCTTTATTCATTCATCTATTGATGGACACATGGTTTCTTCCATATCTTGTCTATTATAAGTAACACTACAGTAAACATAGGGGTACCTATATCTTTTCAAATTAGTGTTTTTGTTTTCTTTGGGTAAATACCGACTAGTGAGGGGCACTTGGGTGGCTCAGTCAATTGAACATCTACCTTTGGCTCAGGTCATGATCCCAGGGCCCTGGGATCAAGTCCTACATTGGGCTTCCTGCTCACGGGGAGCCTACTTCTCTCTCTCCTCCCTGCTGGTGCTCTCTTTCTCTCTCTCTCAAGTAAGTAAATAAATAAATCTTAAAAAAAAAAACCCACTAGTGGAACCACTGGATCATATGGTAATTCTATTTTTAATTTTTTGAGGTATCTCCTTACAGTTTTCTACAGTAGCTGCACCAAACTTACATTCCCACCAACAGTGCGCAAGGGTTCCTTTTTCTCCACATCCTCACCAACACTTGTGATTTCTTGTCTTTTTGATACTAGCCATTCTGATGGGTGTGAGGTGATATCTCATGGCAGGTTTGATTTGTATTTCCCTGATGACTAGTGATGCTGAACATCTTTTTATGCTGTCTACCATCTGCATGTCTTCATTGGAAAAATGTCTGTTCAGGTCCTCTGCCCATTTTTTTTTTAAGGATTTTATTTAGTTATTGGACAGAGAGAGAGATCACAAGTAGGCAGAGAGGCAGGCAGAGAGAGAGGAGGAAGCAGGCTCCCCGCTGAGCAGAGAGCCCGATGTGGGGCTCGCCCCCAGCACCCTGGGATCATGACCTGAGCTGAAGGCAGAGGCTTAACCCACTGAGCCACCCAGGTCCCCACCTCTGCCCATTTTTTTAATGCATTTCAATGCATTAAAAATCAAATCTAGTGGGACCAACGTCTGTCAGTATATTTCCTCCCCCCACACTGATTTTTTTCATTGCTCATTTGGAACTAATCTTTCCCTTCAATCTCTCACATTAAAAAAAAACTATTGCTATTATGTTAAATGAACACATTTAGGGGGCAAAAATGAAAGGTTTATTTAGGATCTGTCAAAAAACATGGTGTGTTTTTCCATTTGATCAGGTTTTCTTTTGTGTCTTTCAGTAGTGTTTGTAAGTTTTCTTCCTTTAGGTCTTACACATTCCTTAAGTTTATTCCTTATTTTATCTTTTTAGTTATTATAAATGGGGCATTTTCTTCCATTGCTTCTAACTGGTTTTTGTTTGTGTGTGTGAAGGCTATTGATGTCATTATATTTACATACCCCATATTAAATTCTTTTATTATTTATAGTAGTTTTTCATTTCAGTTTATTCTTTTGGCTTTTCCAAATAAAAAATTATATCATCTGCAAATAATTTTATCTCCCTTAAAATTTTTATACCTCTGAGATTTATTTTTCTATCAAATGCATTGACTAGAACGTCAATACAGTGCTAAATAATAGTAATAAATCAAGGGATTTAATCTTATAATGTTTTTCTTCTTATATCTGTTAATATGATGGCTTGTATGAATAGATTTCCTAATATCCCTGCATTACTAGAACAAAAGTCTTAATGATACTATATTATTCTTTTAATGTGCTTCTGTATTTTACTTAGAGCTTTTTTCATATGTGATGTTGGCGTGTGTTGTATATATTCTTAGTCAGCTTTAGTAGCAATATTATGCTTCATGAAATAATTTGGAAGTTTCTCTTTTTTATGCTTTGAAAAATATGTTTAGTGGCATTCCTCTGTGAAATTATTAGGGCTTGGAGCCTTTTGTAAGGAGTACTGTGTAATACCATTCTTCTCTCTCTGCTCATTCACCTACCCCATGAAAGCTGGAAGGTACTCTCTCTCTTCTGGGACTCATTTCCTAGAGAATTATCTAATTTTTTTCTGAATTTTCAAATGTAATTACATGAGAGTGGAGCAAAGTTATCTCTCATGATTACTTGAAATATCTTTAGTCTTGTTAGCGGTTTCCTTTTTCTTAGGTTGATGTTAACGCTTTTCATTCTTACTTTGATTAAGATTGACTAGTAGGGGGTGCCTGGGTGGCTCAGTGGGTTTAGCCTCTGCCTTCGGCTCAGGTCATGATCTCAGGGTCCTAGGATCGAGCCCCACATCGGGCTCTCTGTTCAGCAGGGTGCCTGCTTCCCCCCCCCCCCCCGACTGCCTCTCTGCCTACTTGTGTTCTCTGTCAAATAAATAAATAAAATCTAAAAAAAAAAAAAAAAAAAAAGATTGGCTAGCAGGTGGGGTGCCTGGATGGCTCAGTGGGTTAAGCCTCTGCCTTCAGCTCAGGTCATGATCTCAGGGTCCTGGGATCGAGCCCCTGTGTCCTGGGATTGAGCCCCTCCCTCCTCGGATTGAGCCCCGCATCCTGGGATCTCTGCTAAGTGGAGAGCATGTTTCCCCCTGCCTTTCTGCCTACTTGTGATCTCTCTCTCTCTGTCAAGTAAATAAATAAAGTCTTAAAAAAAAAGAAAAAGATTGGCTAGTAGGTTTATTTATCCCTCACCCAAAGAATCAGCTTTTGATTCATTTATTAATCGCTTCAGTTTACATACTTTTATTTTCATTAACTCTTTTGTTTGGTTATTTACTTTCATTCAGCTTTGATATCCTTTTCCTAAATTTATGACTCGGCTGTTTATTTGTTTTTATTCTTTTTAATTGTTTTAAATATTTAAGGCTGTGAGTTTTCTTCTGAACAGTAGAATGTATCTGGCTTCTGATATGTGGTAATTTTATTATTCTCTGGCAAGTCTGCAGTTTGAGGTTCATTTTTCTTTGATATAATATTTTTTTAATAACAGAATTAGGTACCATTTTCAGGAAGTAGAGGTCAAACAGTGGTCTCACATATGAAAACCTGTGATTAAGACTTTTCTTAAAAAAAAAAAAAACCAAAAACTTCTGGAGGATAATTAACAAGCTTTCCTCTCTCTGCACTGTTAAAAACGTTAATTAGAGAAGATTAAATTCATCCACTAAGTAGAGACATAATTAGTATAAAAGATGATAATTTATTAGTTCAAATGTCTTTATTCTTGGAATCCAGTTTTCATTCTGAAAAAGTTTTCTGTGATATTGGATCTCTCCTGAAACATAGGCAAAAGCTATGGAAACATATAAATCTCGTCATTTCCTGAGAGCTGCTAAAGACTTTAATACTAATACTCATTACTGATAACTGAATTCAAATAAAATGATAACTAGTCAAGATTTGGGGTATTCTTGCTATAGAAATTATTTGATGTTCTGGACTTACTCATGTATGTATATAAATAATCTAGATGAAGATCATCGTGACTAGTTTAAAAGCTTCTTATATAGAAAGATTTTCTTCAATAGATAAATTCCACATGGTCTCTGGGTTACCTTTTGTCCTGATTAAAATGATACATCATTTTAGGGACAGAGTGGTGGAGTGGGGGAGAGAGGGAAAAGAGGGAGAACTTACTCTAAACCTGTAAGAATACACTCAAGTATGGACTCTTACTAAATTCTTGTTTGTTTTATAGCGAATACAAGCTAGCATTCTAAAAGCATTTAACAACCCAACTACTAAAACTGCTGATGAGGATACTAGAAAAAAAGTCAAAGGTATGTTGATTCTCTCACTATTAAAACTTTCTGCTGTAGAAAATTGTAAGTTTCTTTTCAGGGGAAAAAGAACTGAGCATTTATGTGAACTAATTCTATAAAGTAGTGGCCTTAAAGGGAGAGTGTGCTTACTCCTGTGGCTACCAAGATAGTCTAGTTAGTCATAGAAAGAAAATTTTAGGATGTGTCCATGTGAACTTTAAAAACTAAAATTAGTATCAAATATACAGACTGACACTGATACCCTAATGTGAGGTTTCCTAAGGGAGACGTGAAAGGTTGTTGAAAGCAGTAGCCTCACTTGGAAGTTCCGTTTCATCATACTGTATCATTTTGCATTTGACCTGTGCTTGGATAAGTTGACTTACGGATATTATACAGTTTCATCTAGTCAAGTGCCTAAGTGTTCCAGAGATTGCTGCATGGAAACCAGTTATTGGAGAGAGTACTAAACCAAGCATACCTGTTTACTTTAGTGTCTGACTCTTCCTTAGCCAAAGTATGAGGCAAAACCAGTGATTATCTAATCAAAGCTGATTATTTATAATTATCAATATTTAAGTGTGGGCTTATATCTAATGATATGAGTGATTTGCTTTGTCCTAACTGTATGTTCTGTCTTCAGATATTAACTAGTGGTTATATGAAATCATCATTTTTAGAAGGTGTTCAAAATATTATTTATATTTTATTTATTTTCTTATCTATTTTTTTGTCATTATATATATACTGCAGGTCTGTAATTCACAAAATGATTGTACATGCCCAAACTATATACAGTTAAGGGTCCAAGATATTTTTAAATTAAAGTATAGTTGACACACAATGTTACATTAATTTCATGTGAAGGATTCAAGATTTTTAAAAATGTGGATTCTCATGTATGCTTTGGTTTTTTTGTTTGTTTTGAGATAGTGCCATCTACTGTATGTTTAGAATAACTGCCCAGTTTTGCTTTTCCTTCAGTTTTGTGTGATCTTTTCTATTTTTAATCCCTTGTACAGTTTTCTTAATGAAACATCTTAGTTTACCATAACTTATAGTAATTGTTATATTAAAGATGTTTAATGATATATCTAGCTATGAGTTGGCTGTGACATTCAGTGCTTCAGATAATGTTTTAAAATGATTTTAAATGTTGTTTGTATTAAATTTGAAATTAGAAATCCAAAAAGAATTGAAGTTTGAAAGAGGAGTGAAGTTTGTTAATATATATTTTTTGTCCTAATTTACTGTGGAAAGTTTTAAACTTCTATTAAAGTAGGGAGAATAGTATGACGGAGCCTCATGTACTCCTCACCCCTCTTAAACTACATTGAAGTCATGGTGTGTTATGTTTTACCTATGTTCTCCTAACCCATGATTATTTTAAAGCAGATCACAGGCATAATTTTCTTTGATTTATAAATATTTCCCAAACAGAATGATTTTACCATTTTAAACTGAATACACACAAACACACATACATATATAAATGTTATATATATGTATGTATTATATATATAAATGAGTTACTAATTGCCCACATTAATTCTTTACACTATGCTATGTTTACTTGTCTTTTACTGCTCTGTTGTTTCCATAGTTATCGCCTAGGCATCGATATAGCCCTAAAAGCATAATCTTCTTTTTCATTCCCTCTGTCTACCTCTACGTTAGGCACAGAGGCTTTAAAGGGTTTAATGGGAGCAGTTGAGCTATGGTATAAACAATGGTTATTGGTCTACTTTTCTTCCCTCAAGTTTAAGAACAGTTCATCATTTCTTGGAATCTACTGTAGCTGGTAATCCAATTTTCTCTACAGAATTATAAAGAAGAAAGACATTATATAGTATGATATATGTACATCGTACAAAGAAGTATATTATTAATGTAGTACTGGACATCTTTTAAGTCAACAGAGAAAAAGCATGTTACATTGTTAGGTTGATGGCTGACTTTTTTTGCATTAAAAAGTATTATTTTTACAGCATATGGAAGAGAAGGTGTGAAAATGAACTTCATAGATCGGATCTTTATTGGTGAATTAACTAGCACAGTCATGTGTGAAGAATGTGCAAATGTAGGTGCTTTGGAATTCACTTCAACATGGAATAGATTACAGTGATATCATTTTTTGTTTTCTTCCACATATAATCATCAGCATTTATTTTTGTTTGTGACAGATGACTACCTAATAGTTTTCAAAAGTCATTAGAATATCTCCTTCACTCCCAGAGGAGAAACATAATTTATAATTTTTTTAGGTGTTATTTTTCCTCTTGGCGAGCCTGTGAAGTTCTTTTAGCCTATTTTAATGTGCTGGAATGTGTTAGCTACTTGTTTGGATTGAAATGAAAGAGAAACTTATGGGAAGGGAGTAACTAGGTTCTATAACTATGCATTGCCCTAAAATATGATTCTAATAGAAATAACTTAAGGTAGTAACATAACTTAGGGTAATCTACCATATTTTATTTAAAGTTTACATTTATGTAACTTGTTTAAGTTTTGTTTAAAGTAGACTCACCTTTGAATGTAATGATAATTTTTATTTTGAATGCTGTCTGTACTTTTAACAACTTAAAACACATAAAGATTTTTTATAGGTTTTCAGTTACTTGGTAAAAGTATTTCTGAAAGCATATGGCTTGGAGTATGATAGGGGTAAACTTTTGTTATATTTTCCTGTCCCAGATTATGGCGTACCTTTCTTTTCCTCTGTAATCTTATAAAATCAGGATTATATGTTATATCTCCTTCTAGCCTGTCATGTTGAAGCACAGCATTTGTCAACGTGACATTACTTAAATTTCTAGTATTTTCAACACAGAACTTGATTTCTCGCTCACAAGCTAGAGAGAATCCTTTTAAACAGAGTTCACCTAAAGAATATGCAAAACACAATCAAGCACTCTGGCTTTTTTTTTTTTTAATGTTTCTATTTGATTTATGTTGTGGCATGTAATTTAGTTAATCAGTTTTATTAAACACAGTTTATTTTGAAGTTACTTTGAATATTCTAAGTTAGTCGTATTGGCAATATTATAAATTTCAGCTGGGTTGCATTTATTAGGTTTTGGGATATCTTGTTTTGATTAACAATATGTGCTGCTCTACCCAATTAAAATCATGGTTTATTCCAGGGATGTTTTTTAACTTGAAATTCTAAGTTACCTGGGAAGTTTGATTTCTTTAAGAATTTATAAAACTCTACATTGTCTATATTAGAACTCTAACTGAATTTCTCAATATGTTTTCTTTTTAAGATCTCCTCAGTGAACGATCCTTTTATTGATATTTCACTTCCTATAATAGAAGAACGGGTAAGGAGAAACTTAATGAGTCTTCTGGGAAGAGCATTTATTCGTTCATATACTTAGATATTTGTTGAGCATATGATCACATTATCTGCGAGTCTTTTTTTATACGATAATGGAGTTCATATACTGTATTTGATACTGGGATTTATGTATATATGCATAAATTATGATATAGTTCTTACTCTCAGGGACTTCAAACCATTATGTATTATAGTTTGAGAATTAATGTTAAGGAAGTTACCTAATTTCAAATGAGCTAGAAATTTTAAAAAGTAGATGATATCCAGAATTTATTTCCTAAAGAAGTTTTGTGTTATGTACATGACATCTATATAGGTTTCAAAACCTGTACTTTTGGGAAGAATGAGTAAATGTAGAAGTTTGCAGGCGACAGATAATGGTCAGTACAGTGACACTGTTACTATAGAAAATACTCCTCAACCCAGAGCCACCAAGAACCAGTCTTCATCTAAAGATAAGGTAAGATTATATGCATTTGTGAGACAAGTTTTTTAAAAAAACTTTTTAATAAGAAAATTTTAAAAATACACAAAAGTAGAGAAGGTCGTATAATAAATTCCCATGTACCCATTTCTCAGATTCACAGTTATCAGATCATGGCTAATCATATTTTATCTATAGCTATCCCACATTCTCCCCTTCCCCATTTCAGATTATTTTGAAATAATTCTGATATAAAAGATACTTTTTTGAAGACATAAGCACAGCACATTATCCTAACTAAAAATATTAACAACTTTTAATACTGCCAATATCCAGTCATTATTTAAATTTTTGTAGTTGTCTCATAAATACCTTTTTTGTTTTTGCTTTTTAATGTGTGCTTGAATTTAGGATCTAAAAAAGATTTATAGGGGCACCTGCGTGGCTCAGTCATTAGGCATCTGTCTTCAGCTCAGGTCATGATCCCAGGCTCCTGGGATCAAGCCCTGCATCAGGCTCCCTGCTTGGCGGGAAGTCTGCTTCTCCCTGTCCCACTCCCCCTGCTTATGTTCCCTCTCTCACTGTGTCTCTCTCAGTCAAATAAATAAAATCTTTAGGGGCGCCTGGGTGGCTCAGTGGGTTAAGCCGCTGCCTTCGGCTCAGGTCATGATCTCAGGGTCCTGGGATCGAGCCCCGCATCGGGCTCTCTGCTCAGCAGGGAGCCTGCTTCCTCCTCTCTCTCTGCCTGCCTCTCTGCCTGCTTGTGATCTCTCTCTGTCAAATAAATAAATAAAAAATCTTAAAAAAAATAAAATAAAATAAAATCTTTAAAAAGTAAACAACAAAAAAAATCTATCGACTGCAGTTGATTGCCATCTCTTAATCACATGTCTCTTATATCTCTTTTATTTTTTAAAGATTTTATTTATTTATTCATGAGAGACAGAGAGAGGGAGAGGGAGAAGCAGGCTCCCAGCAGAGGGCATTTGTTGAAGAAATCAGGTCATTTTTTCCCTCCTATAATTTCTCACATTCCCACATTCAGTAGTAATTTATTTTGCTATTGCATTTCCATGGTGTTAATAGGTTTCTTTAGTCCCTTTATTTCCTCTCTAAGGCAGTTCAATCTAAAAACCTAATTAGGCTCAAGTTTTGTTATTTATTTATTTTTGGCAAGAAAACATTTGTTTAAAATTTCATTTATTTTGAGGGAGAGAAAGAGACTCCGTGCCCAGCGTGGAGCCCCATATGGGGGTCAGCCTCTGAACCCTGACATCATGACCTGAGCTGAAATCAAGAGTCGGATGCTCAACTGGCTGAGACACCCAGGCACCCCTTAGCAAGAAAACTTTTAACCGGTGGTGTATGCTTCACCAAGGAGATACACATAATGTTTAATATGTAATCTTTGATGTCACCAGTCATTCATGACTATTGTCTAGACCCATTATGTCACTAGGGACATAGCTGGTTGTTGAATTATCCCATAACAACTTAAAGAAATCAATCTAAATTTGCACCTTTTTAAAAAAAAAAAAAAAACTTGGGACGCCTGGGTGGCTCAGTTGGTTAAGCAGCTGCCTTTGGCTCAGGTCATGATCCCAGGGTCCTGGGATCGAGTCCCACATCAGGCTTCTTGCTCGGCAGAGAGCCTGCTTCTCCCTCTGCCTCTGCCTGCCTCTCTGTCTGCCTGTGCTCGCTCGCTCTCTCTCCCTCTGTCTCTGACAAATAAATAAAATCTTTAAAAAAGAAAAATTATTTTAAAAAAACTTTTTTTTTTATGTGATATGATTTGTATAACTTGGCAAGTTGATATATTATCAGGTTTAGCTTTTTCTGTTAGACTGCTCTTGAAGTGGCCGGACTCCAGAAAAAGGATTGTAACTTAAAAGCCTGCCTCACAGCTCTGTTCTACAAAGACCTGCTTCTTTCTCCACAGATTAGTAACTGCTCTTGTGGGTTTCTTGTATCAAGATTAATTTTACATTGGCGCTGTTTGTTGTTATATCTTCTATTGATTGTAGATTAGGTAGATTTAGGAAATGGATGTCAGAGGGTCTAGAAAAAGCATTTATTCAAGAGTTGCGGAACGTGTAAATAAGCCTTGCATTTATTTTCAGTAAGGTCAAAAGATTCTTTTCTCTGAAAATACTGTCAACTTACAGAATCAACTAGTTCATGGCAGAAAATGTGTGAGAAAATGGTCATCTGGAGAAGATCGGGCAGTCGTCGTGCCCCGGAAACGTGGGCCCCCTGAGCTGAACGGGGCGTCCCCGGCCGCGGCCGCGGCGAGCACCACGAACACCGAGTCTCTGACCGAGAGCGCCACGGAGGGCAGCGAGAGGGACGCCGGCCCTTCTGAGAGCAGCGCTGATGCGGACAGCGAGGCCTCAGAGTCCGAAAGTGCTTCTGAGCAGCTTGTGCTGTCCGCGTCCCCCCGGGGCTGCCGCGTGCAGCCGCGCGCCCCCTCTCCGCAGCCGCCGGCCGGTGGACCCCCCACCCGCGAGCCTGGCCGCGGGGAGGAGCGAGTGGCCGAGGCTCTTTCGGAACTTCGTCTGAGCAGCCCTGTACCCGGAGAGAGAGACTTTGATAGAGAAGATAGGCCCCAAAGGGTTCCAAGCAGTGCATGCTCTTCGGAGGAGAAGCGCGTGCTGTCTCCTCGCCCCCCAAATGCCTTTCAGACCCTTTCTCGGAGCTATGTGACCGCCTCCAAAGAATGCTCGCTTCAGTCCTGTTTCTACCAGTTTACATCGATGGAGTTACTAATGGGGAATAACAAGCTTCTGTGTGAGAACTGTACTGAGAAGAAACGGAGGCACCAAAAGGAAACCGGTTCTGCAGGTGAATATTTAGGTTTTTGTTTTTCTTGGTATTCACGGGGTATTTGATAGTCAGTGACCACTGGGTATAGATCCGAAATAGAGGAACCTGAGAACCTTGTCCCTACACTGAAGCTGCTTGGAAGCATGAATGATGCTTTTCATTGTTGTATCTCAGCCCTGAAGATAGGGACTGCACTTCTAAATAGATTTTTGATGAAGTCGATTGAACAGGAAATACCCATCTCTGCCTCGAAAAGTGCAAATCCACAGAATCTTATTTTGGTGGACTAGCTCTCTGAAATCTTTCAAGAAAAAATTTCCCTAGTGCATCTCTAGCCGTGATATGGAGAGAATACTCCGCTTCTTAATGACTAGTTGTTTCAAAATGCAGGCTTTGTAACCAGTTGTGGTGAGGCGCATAGATCAGGAGAAGCCGCTGCTGAAAAGATAGTGTGTTACATACAGTTCTGAAGAGGAGGGAGGACACTAAGCCATGCCATGCAGGGCCACATGGGGAAGCACCAGGGTTGGGCAGGAGGCAGAAGGAGTGAGGAAAAGACATGGCCAAGCCTTTTTGTAGTTTCCAGGGAAGGAATTGGAATCAATTAATTTGGGACTGATTGATTAGTTTTGAATAATTCCAGTGGGCTCTGGGACAATGGGGCTGTCTCTAGTTGGATAGTATGTGACACTAGTGTGATGAGGGCACACTTTGATTGGTTTACATAGGAGAGGCACACTTTTATTTACTATATCTAGGAATTTCCTAGTTCTGGCTGAAGCCTTCCTTATAATGTCAGCAAGGGGGCACCTGGGTGGCTCAGTGGGTTAAGCCGCTGCCTTCGGCTCAGGTCATTATCTCAGGGTCCTGGGATCGAGTCCTACATCGGGCTGTCTGCTCAGCAGGGAGCCTGCTTCCTCCTCTCTCTCTCTGCCTGCCTCTCTGCTTACTTGTGATCTCTCTCTGTCAAATAAATAAATAAAATCTTAAAAAAAAAAAAATAATGTCAGCAAGGCCCTAGGTGTCAAAGTATCAGAATAAATACATGCTTAATACACTAGTAATTAAAGAAATGTCTAGATGGGAGAAGTAAGAAATACCAGTTTCTATTAATCTAAGTTAAATATGCTGTTGGCCATATTCAAATCCCACCCCAGGTACTTTTTTTTTAAAGATTTTATTTATTTATTTGACAGAGATCACAAGTAGGCAGAGAGGCAGGCAGAGAGAGAGGAAGGGAAGCAGACCCCCTGCTGAGCAGAGAGCCCGATGCGGGACTCAATCCCAGGACCCCGAGATCATGACCTGAGCCGAAGGCAGCTGCTTATCCCACTGAGCCACCCAGGCGCCCATTTTCTAACAACCTCTTACTGAAATGCCTCGTGGTTCCCATGACTCGTGATCTCCTTTCACTACAACGAGTAATGACCTATTTTTTCAACTACAGGTGTGTTTCTGGTGGTCTTTGGCTGGAGGGCATTGACATAATCGCTTTAGTCCATCTGCTTCCTAGCTCCCAAAATTTCATTGCAAGTGTCACCTCCCCTATTCTTTGTCCTCATAAGCACGTGCTTTTTGAAAAAAATCGCTTTCATTTCAGTGGAGTTTTGGAAAGGAGTATATGAGGCACCCTTGTCACCAGAGTCTAATCTCTTTAACATGTTTAAAAATATGATACGATGCTTCTTCATGAATGTTAACTCTGTTGTCTGGTATATAATGTATAAAATGGAATTTTACAAATAAATTATTATATTTTTTATAGAAAAGAAAGCAGAAGGAGTTTATACTAACGCCAGGAAACAATTGCTCATTTCTGCTGTTCCAGTCATCCTAATTCTCCATCTCAAAAGATTCCATCAGGTAAAAGCCCTTTTAGTGGCACTGTAGTAATTTTGTCATATGTTTCACAGAGCCCTATGCCTTGTAAAGTGCTGTCAAGGATTAGACAGTAACTTGTTTAATATAAAAATCTGTCGTAAGGGATTTATTGCTTTTTCAGCTACAATAGTTTACAAGAATTTTCTAATTAAAATTGTTTAATTCATAATACTGTATTTGATGATTTGGGTGGTAGGAACCTAAGTTGTGTGTGTGTGTGCGTGTGCGCATGTGTGCACACGTGTATGGAAGAGAGAGAGAATGAAAAATAAAGTTTATTAAGAATCCTTAGAAACAGGGAAATAGCAAAGTGCACATAGCTTTCTGAGTTCTCATGAGCCCAGTGATAGGGATAGGTGGGCTGAGCATGGTTGACTTGGACTACCTGCAAAAGAGCCACAAAATGCAAATGTAGGGACTTTACAGTGAGAGGTAACCTAAGTGTTTTTAGTGGGTCAGATTTTTCTCTATACTTAGTTTTAATCCAGTGCCTTGTCTTATTTATTGTTTTTGTTTTTTTCTTTTTTTTTTTTTTTTGCATTTGATATAATGATTTAAAAATTTCTCTGAAAGACTAAATAAGTGACATACTAAAACTTTTTGGAAAAAGTTAGAATGGGTGATTTTTTTTTGACACCAGTTTAAAAATAAAACTATATCATTAGAACAGTATGGTTGAGATTGTCAATAAATAAAACATGAATATTATTTAAAACTCTTGTTATGATAAAGGAAGAATCTCAAATCACTTGGGAAGGAGGTGCATTCTTTTGTTTCTAAGTTTATTTATTTTTAAGTAATCCCCACACCCAGTTTGGGCTCAAACTCAGGGCTCCAAGATCGACCCCAAGATCAGGAGTTGCTTTCTCCTTCACCTGAGCCAGCCAGTACCCCACAGGGTACATTATTTGATAAAAGATTTAGGAAAAAGAGCTGAAATTAAAAAATGTAAAGCGGGGCGCCTGGGTGGCTCAGTGGATTAGGCCGCTGCCTTCGGCTCGGGTCATGATCTCAGGGTCTTGGGATCGAGTCCCACATCGGGCTCTCTGCTCAGCAGGGAGCCTGCTTCCCCCTCTCTCTCTCTCTCTGCCTGCCTCTCTGTCTACTTGTGATTTCTCTCTGTCAGATAAATAAATCTTTAAAAAAAAAAAAAAATGTAAAGCTTCCCTCTATATCATGTATCAATACTAGTTTTAGATTAATATTTTAACTGTGTGAAACGAATCTTCAAAAGACTAGAAGAAAACTTAAATGAATGTTAACCTGACCTCTGGGAAGAAGATTTTTCTTCTTCTTCTTTTTTTTTTTTTTTGGTGGGCAGCAAAGCAGAGTTTATTGAGTGATAGCAAAATAGCAAGGTGATAGTACAAAGCTCCCAAGGAGGGAGGGAACTCGTGGGAGTTGCCTGGGAGGAAGATTTTCTAAGCATAAAACCCATGGAAGAAATCTCAAGGAAAAGATTAGGAGTTTTGATAATATATCTGCAACGTTTCAGGCAGGCCATAGGTAGGCAAGAAGAGGTTTTTCTCTATACACCCCCATCCGTATCCACAGAAAAATTAGACTAAATTGTTGATTTTTTTTTTTTAAGATTTTATTTATATGACGGAGAAGAGAGACAGTTAGAGAGGGAACACAAGCAGGGGGTGTGGGAGAGGGAGAATAGGCTTTCTGCTGAGCAGGGAGCCTGACTTGGGGCTTGATTCTAGGACCCTGGGATCATGACCTTAGCCAAAGGCAGATGTTTAACAATTGAGCCACCCAGGTGCCCCCTAAATTCTTGATTTTTGATGGCCAAGAATTAGAAACTCAGTGAAAGTGAAGTGGCCGAGGAGAGCAGGAATGGATGTTTTGTGTCTCATTACATGAGAATGACTAGTGAAGGGTGTATATGCACAGTTACTCTGAACAAGATAGGGTCATGTGACATCTGAGAAGCCAATTTCATGATGTACCACAGTTATTTTATATTTGTTACTGCATCTCAAGTTAGAAACTTACAGAAATAATTCATATGGTAGAAATAATTCATACCGTTAAAAAGGAAATATTTACAGACTAATCAATGGTGTCAAAGTTATATGTCGGTTTTGGACTATTCGTTAGTCATGTTTTTATAGCTATTAAGAAAGCTAACTTCTAGGATTTTTCTTTTGGTTTTACTTAGTAACAGTGATTTAGATGGATCTTGCATTAAAAATAGCTTTTTGTTCTTTTTAAGGCTGGCTTGAGTCTTCGAAAAGTAAACAGACATGTAGATTTTCCACTTGTGCTTGATTTAGCACCATTCTGTTCTGCTACTTGTAAGGTATTGTATATATTAAGATGTTTAATTGACATGTAAATAATATGATTAGATGTATTAGGCCTTTGTTTCTTTCATACCTTCATTCATTCATTCATTCATTCAGTTTCTCTGAAAGAGAATTTTATCATTAGTGAAGTTAAATCCATAACGTGGGACACTTAACACACTGAATGACTTCTGTCCTTTGGGAGACAGAGTAAGGGACAGTTGGAAAGTTGTGTAAACCATGAGGCATGGTGGTCAGGAAGATCAGTGCTGCTTGTCAGTGCTGCTGGAATCAGATAGTTGCAGAGAGAAGTAAGCAGATTTTGTGACCTCTTCTGTTCCTTGTGAATGATGTGCTTGATTGACAACAGTTTTAGCGGTTGTGGAGTTCATTCTCTTTTGTGAGTCAATATTCTAGCGCAATGTTTTTCATGCCATTTCATCTACACTACTGAAAATAGTATACTTGTCAGCTGAGTATGATACTTTAAAATCGATAATATGTTAGTAATTAGGTACAGAAATCAGACTGGTTTATAATTGCTTGTATTTGTATGTATGTAAGAACTATGTAGGTGAAATCAATGGCTTTGCCTCCATTGAGGGAACCACATGTTATAGGGTAACATGTTCTGTTCATGATTCCTGGTTAGCAGTCTAGATTTTGTGGTATGGAGTGGAATGCCTCTTGTACTTAATAGTTTTACTACACTGATTAATCAAAACAAAAATATCTTAAAAGCAACTATTTGGCAGATTCAGTTTATCTGCTGCAGAATACCAGCACTATCTATCAACTAGTAACACTCCATATTCATAGAATTTGATAATGTGGCAACAGGGTTTATATTAAATTTACAAAAACATATTTTTAAAAGGTACTTTTTACAGAGAATTTTCAACATACACAAAAGTAGACAGAACAGTACAAAGAACCTATATAGCACCCATCACGTAGCTCTAAAACCTTAGGTACGTGGCCAGTCTTGCCATATCCACATGCTAACCTACTACTTCCCATGTTATTTTGAAGCAAATATCAGGAGGCATTATTTCATTCATAAGTATTATTTTGTGTGTCTATAAAAGAAGAATCACTCCCTCCCCTTTTTAAAGAACATAACCACAATACCATTTTCACACTAAAAAACAAAACAAAACAAAAACAGCAACACTTCTTCATATCATCTAATGTATTTATTTCCAGTTGTCTCACAAGTGAAATTTTAAAAATGAATTAGTATCAAGTAAGGTCTATACATTTAATGACTGGATGTCTTCTGGTCTCTTCTAATGTCTAGTTCCCCTCTCCCACCTCTCTCCCCTTTTCTCCCTTGTAATTTATGTTTTTAAGAAATTGAGTCATCTCTCTGGCAGTTTCCGTAGTTTAAATTTTGATGATTCTTCCCCTGTCCTCTTTATTTCCTACAAATAGATAGTTGGCTCTTAAGAGCCTTGAACAGATACAGGATTGATGTTTTTTGTTCCCCCTGCTAAGACTATTTTATAGGGCTTTTTGTTTTGTTTTGTTCTGTTTTGTTTTACTCAGGTGGCACATAATGCCATTTACCTTTCTTTCTGTGGTATTAGCAAGCACTGATGCCCGAGTGCTAGATCCACGAGTTCATTAAGAATTACAGGATGGTGGTATTTTAAATCTGTCATTCCTTCTTCATTGATTAGCTGAACACATCTATACAGAGAGAAATTCCTTTAATCTATTTAGTTATAAAAGAGTTTTTATAGAAAAGGCTGGATAAATGTTTTGATTCTTAACCTCTCCCATTCTAAACCAGTTTTCAGAATAATGAATTCATTCAGTGGCATCCTTGAAAACTATGATCAGTTAATTTTTGATTTTTTAAAAAGATTTTCTTTATTTATTTGACAGAGAGAGAGATCTCAAGTAGGCAGAGAGGCAGACAGAGAGAGAGGGAGAAGCAGGCTCCCTGCTGAGCAGAGAGCCTGATGCAGGGCTTGATCCCAGGACCCTGGGAGCCAAAGGCAGAGGCTTAACCCACTGAGCCACTCAGGCACCCCTAATTTCTGATTATTAATTTATGAATTGAAACACATTAAGTATATTTCAGCTTACTACACTTTTCTTTTTGTGTTCTAATATATTTAGTAGAATATAAATGGGTCCATAGTTGGCTACTGAAAGGCTCTCAAGCTGGCATCTGGGTTCTCTTGATATAACCTTAGTGGTTTCTCTCTGAACGATTATGCTGCCAACCAGAATATATTATTCACCTGTTTAATTTTTAAATTTTCATTTTAGGGATTTCTTTTTAAATTCAAACTTAAATGTTTAAAATTTTGCTAAATACATAAAATATTTACATAGTCCCAAAAACAAATGTATTAAATGAATGAAACAAGGTGAATTCAAATAAGTGTAACTTTCCTACTCCATGTTCATTCCACCTGTTTCTTCCCTCCCTTTATATATGAACCATTTAAAATTTGTTTATTCCTCTGTAATTTTTAAAAATATAAACAGATATGTGTATATGTGTCTTTACTCTTAAATAATGACAGCTTACAATACGTATCCTTTTTTTTTTTTAACCTTACTCTTAACATTATATCCTGGAGATTATTTCACAGCAGTATTTTGAGATAGTCTGCACTCTGTTTTTCAAGCAACGTAATACTCAATGCATCATAATTTATTCAACCAGTCCCCAGTTTAATGGGGACTGATTTATTTGGGTTTATTCCAATTTCTTTTTAATTGAAGTGTAGTTGACATACAGTATTATGTCATTTTCAGGTATATAATACAGTGATTCACCCTTTATATACCTTACAAAGTGATCTTGATAAGTCTAGCTATCATCTGTCACCACACAAAATTGTTATATTATTACCTATATTCCATGTATTGTACATTATATCCCCATGTCTCCAGTTTTTTGATATTACAAATATTTCTGCAGCTAATTGTCAAAATAATAACTAATAGCATTTTTTTTTTTTTTACATTTTGCTCATGTACCTGTAAGATAGACTCCTACAAATAGGATTGATAAATCCAAGAGTAATACCTGTGTAATTTAGATAACATGAAATACCTCTGCAAAGAGGTTGTATCCCTTTGTGTTCCTGCAGGCAGTGTGTGTGAGTACTCTTTTCCCCACAGCCTAGCCAACAGAGAATGTTGTCAGGCTTTTGCATTTTGCCAGTCTAATACATGTGGAAACACAACTCGTTGTTTTAACAATGCGTTTCTCTTGGTTTAAGCAGGACATACATTTGACTTAATTTTCCTTTTTATAATATTTCACGAAAAAAATTACTAATTTCAGTTTTTCCTTTGTCCAAAAGAATGTAAGTGTGGGAGATAAAGTTCTCTATGGTCTCTATGGCGTGGTGGAACACAGTGGCTCCATGAGAGGAGGTCACTACACAGCTTATGTGAAAGTGAGAACACCCTCCAGGAAATTATTGCAGCATATTACTGGAAAGACATACGTACCTGGTATGGCATCCCAAGTTCATGTTATTCCTAAAAACAAATGAATGTGTTCTTCCTATTCTGGAAGGGGTCTTCTGTTTCATGGATACCTCCAGTGGATTCACTTTGTTAAAGTTAAGTGAGAAATACCTTGAAGAGTACTTCGATCATTGTAAAGAACCTTAAATATCATAAGGCTGTCCCCTTCTAGATGGTGTGAAGTGACACACTGTTTTTCAGGGTGTTGAGTCATCGTGTATTTCAGTGGAGTGGCATTTTACTTAACAACACCAAAAGATTTTGAAGACCTACCAGGTCCTCAGAATAGAGTGGGGGTTGAAAATGTGCATACTCTGCCTTATGAATGAGCAAGCTTTGCTTTTGTTCTTTCTATTTCAGTGAGAATGATTCTTTTCCTTGAGCAAATAAATATTCATGGGTCTATCTAATATTTCAGTAGGTATTTAGAGTGAAGTGATGCCAATATTGCTTTGAAAGAGTTGGTTGATTTTGGAAGATGTGTAACACAAGAAGAAACACACCAGTAAGATCTAGCATTAGATAGATGGAGTTGGTGATGAATGCGTTGTTATTTATAATGTAGAATAAGAGCATATTTTTTGTAAAATTATACTTCTTTTTGTCTTGTTAGATTTGAAGGAGCCTGATAGTGAATCGACAGGCCAGTGGGTCCATGTTAGTGACACTTACGTGCAGGTGGTTCCAGAATCAAGAGCGCTGAGTGCCCAAGCGTATCTTCTTTTTTATGAAAGAATATTATAATTATCTGGTAATACTTGGTGATGATGATGATTTTAGATCACTTTTGTTTCAATGCTGCAACCATAACCATAATATAGTAATGTGCCTTTGTAGTCTTTTCTGTAGGAATAGCATGTCCCTCAAATGCCTCTGAAGATTTTTACCACTTTGGTGAATCCTTTTAATGTTAATTAAATTTACTCAACGCTTCCAAACTTATATTCTTAAAATACATGTAAATAAATGTTTTTAAGGAATATTTATCCTAGGAAAAAAAAGAGTTTTCAGCAGTAGAGGAAACCCCCCCCTTATAATGTGGCTTATTACTACCAGCATTCAGAAATGATGCTGGCTAATCACATTGTTCCTTAAAACAGTGTTTACCAAATGTGAGTTGCATACCACCTTTCTGATTTCATGTGTGTGTGTGTGTATGTGTATGTATTTATCTAGTGTGCCATTGTTTAGTTATTTTTAACCTGAATTTTTTGGCTTACATTTTTAAACGTAGCCTTGTTTTGAGCATATTTCACATTTTATGTGCTAGTTATATTATTCCTAATAAACATTAAAAATACATAGCGATTAGAGAAAAATTTTTCATCCACGTAGCACTCCGCTTCATGTCTCAGGGCTGTCCAGTGGTGTACATATACCGCTGTGTGGGAAACATTGTTATAACATATACTTACACAGTAAGTACAGTGACCTCATGATATTTTGTGTGATTCCACCTTATAAAAAGATACCACTGTAGCTTCAGTAATAGGATCCTACACATAATTTATTGATTAGCTTGTTGCTTTGAGGTTTTGACAACTAGACAAATGTTGAAATATATCATCAGCGTATTATTTGCAGCCTGTTCATGATGGAATTGAAGATAATCTGCATGTAATTAGCCAACGTCAAAATATAACTATTGATAATTATAACAAGCGGAATTGGTAAAAAGAAGTTGTTAATCCACATGGGATCATTGGATACTTTGAAATATAAATTACCAAATTATATTATTATACTTGACAGGGAAATATAATTTTCTAGTTCTGTAGGTCAGTAAATATTAATCATGGTTTTGGAATTTGTGATCACTTTTGTCACCAACAAGCATCATTAATAAGTTCATGTGGGCTTAGCTTGTATTTTAATGAGGTGTAAAGTTGGCATTTCAGTTTTTAAATAAATACAGTAAGAATTTGATACTTAAACCCTCCCTGCAGAATACAAATTATTGAGCTGTCTTGGCTTAATACTTGGCATGAACATGCTTCTATTATTACTTAGGCATAAAATTCTAAAAAATAATGGCTACTTGGGTCTTGTATTACTGAATCAAAACCCATACCTGCATGGTTCAAGTATTCTAATCATTAGTGCCAACACATCATACTACAGGCAGCTACTGGCTAAGTGCCTAGTTCCAGTTCATTTTCCTCTTGGGAAGGAAGGATAGGAGTAGAGGCTGTAGATAATGTGTGGAAATATTTAACCAAGCCTTTGACCCTTCTTAACATTTAAGGTTGTATAATATTGTCAAGTTTACTGGTGCTGCCTTTTGATATGTGGTTAAGAGGAATTGTGATTAGTGTTAAAGATGGTAATAATATATAAAAATCAGAGCTTAAAAATGTCATTGCACAAATTCTATCTTTAAGGTATTCAAATTTGAAATAATAGTGTTTTCTTAATTTTTTTAATGTGATGGAGAAATATATCTTTATAAATTAATCTGCAAACTCAGATTGGGTCCTATAAAAAGCAGTTTGAACTGTTTAAATTAAACAATGTTTTATGTTTATTTGTAATCCATGAACATTGAAGTTTTCAGTACCAGAGCCGTGAGTTTTTTTGGAAAATATTAGCTAAACCTCATTATTCAAGTTAGCCGTATTGGTAATGACAATTACCATCTTTTCCCCCAAATGTAAATACCAAGTCACCTCATTTTTCTCCTAAGAAAAGATACCATTAGGAGGCACATATTTTTCATTGGATGGTCACTTGCTTCCTGTTTCATTGGTAGATGAATAGACACAAGAGAAAAAGTGAGAGAAAGAAGGAAAGAAAGGGAAAGGAAGGAAAAAGGATAGGAAAGAAACAAGAGCATTCTTTTCTCTTGCCTCTTGGCTTTATCCCTTACATAGCTCAAGTCAGAGATGGTGAGACAGGTAAGGGCAGGAATCAGGGAAAGTGCCTAGTCCTCTTTTCATTAATAACCCAGGAAATGCACCAGTGCTGTAGTTACCAAAGAGGAGACCGTATGAGCTTTATTCTGCGTACCAGTTAAGACGATTTTTCATTGAGTGATACATTGTAGCTTTAGAATATTACCTCGGTACTCAAGTACTGCAGTAGTTCTTATGTTTAACTTAACATTTGTTCAGTAAGTATGTATTTTTTGAATACCTGAGATGGGTCAGACACTGTGCTGACACCATTTTAACATGTTTTAAAATGGAGAAGCCTATATATGTTTTAGACATTATTCCAGAAGTAACATGAAAAGAGAAACTTTATTTTCATCTCATGGTAAAAGAGCAAAGTCTGAAATCTACTTTTTTATGGCCTAGAGTTTCTGAATATTTTTCAGGGTCTGCTGGTAAATGGAACAAATTTGATTTTGATACCTAAGAATTTCCTAAAGATAGATTTGTAATAGGGAAAGTATGTTAAGGTACTCATGGGCCTACATTTTTTTTTTTTAAATATTTTATTTATTTATTTGACAGAGAGAGAGATCACAAGTAGGCAGAGAGGCAAGCAGAGAGAGAGGAGGAAGCAGGCTCTCCACTGAGCAGAGAGCCCGACGTGGGGCTCGATCCCAGGACCTCATGGGCCTACATTTAATTTCTTGTTTATTCTGAACATTTTGAAAGCACATTTGCAGGGGTACTAAATTGTGAAGCTGCTAGAATAACAATAGTTTTTAGATGACCTCAGGAAACCATACAAATAAGTGAGAAATGTTTACAGATTCTTGAAACAACTACCGTTGTGCTTGGCCAAGTGAGTTTAAGAAGTAAAACAGAAGTTTCACTAGCTGTATTTAGAAACTGGTTTACAGGGTATGTCTAACCTGTTTCCTCTGTTTTTTCCTATTTAAAATGATAAAATTTTGATTATGTGTCAATTATGGGAATACTTTTGGCATAACCAAATATGTTTCTGTATTTAAGACTTTGTTATTTAATGTTTTTAAACCAGATGTGAAAACCACCTTTTTGGGTGGCAAGAACAGTGGTAGTGGTGTCAGTTCTAAGAGGAGTTGATTCCTGTTTTCTTATTTTAAATGCTCCAACAGAGCTATTTTACTATATATAATAGCTCTTAGCTCGCATGCGCAATGATTTTAGTGATTTTATACAACAGCTGAATAAAATTTCCTAAAGATTAAGCTGTGAACTGTATCACTTTCACCTAATTTTTATAGTACAAAATACCATTCTGCCCACTTCTAAATTCATATTCATAATTTGCATGTTATCTGATCAAATAAGCCTAAACCAAATATGTGCAATAAAATTGAGCCTTTATATATTAACTAGTGAATTAAGAAAGATGATTTTTAGATATTTAAAATATTTTGGTTCATGTAGAAATCGCCAATTCAAATCTGTTTAAAAGATAGAGGACTGTATTTTTAATTTTGAGTAATGCTGGTTATATACCATTCTTACTGTTTTATCTTTTTTGCAGTGTTTTTAGAAAATAGCTATGTAACTTATTGAGCACTATTTTGATGTTACTGTATAAAAATGCATAATAAATATTAAATTTTTTGTTTCGCAGTTGGTCCTGGAGTTTTTGCAATGCACATTATTGATAATATTTATTTATCAACACTGTATTTGCTTACCTAGCTATATTCAAAATATCCTTTGCATTTCAGAAATTCATTATTTCAGAACAAAAGATATTACAGGTCACTTTCACTCAAATTTCAGTTATCTACCAAGGGCGAATCTTCCTCTTTTCAGATGTTTCTCAAAATATTTGGATTATTTAGACAGGATTATTCCTTAGGAAATATTTTGTCTCCCTGTTTGGATTTAAGCTCTTTTGGGTCATGAAGCTCTTTGAGATTATGATGAAAGTTATAGACCATCTTTCATTTGTTCACTAATTTAAAAAGTATTTATTGAAGCTGTGAGTTGGGGGAAGAGGAGGGTTTTAATTCTGGACCCCTCTTCACTCTTGCTAATGACAATGTAGAAGTTGGGAAGGGATATCTTGACAGTTATGTAGTCTCAGAAAAATATACAACCCAGATTTTTGTATGTAAGTTCAGAGGTTCATGGACCCCCCTCAACCGAAGCCATTTTCATACATTTTTAAAAGTTGCTCTCAAGCAGAAATCCAAAACGTTTGCATTCCAATATGCATTAGGACAGCCTCATTTTTGCTGCAGTAACAAATAACTCCATAGCCCAGTGGTTTAATACAACAAAAGTTTATTTCTTCCTCACCCAATGCCCCCCTGTGAATCTAGGCAATCTTCGTAGCCAACTATTTTCCAATTGATGACTTTGTAATCCAGTCTTTTATGTTGTGCTTCTATCATTTTAACACCAGGTCTCCCCACTCTAGCAGGGGAAGAGAGCACTAAACAGTCTTGCACCAGCAATTTAATTCATCTTGAATGTGTCGCTCACAACCCACCGGCCAGAAGTAGTCACATGGCCCTGCCTAACGGCAAAGAGGGATAGATAGGATGGGTAAGAAAGGGTAAGTCTCCCATGGGCTGTCTTGTTTCCTTAGCAAAATCTTTCCAGCGTTCATCCATGTGGCAGCATGTATCAGAATTTCATTCCTTTTTAAGGCTAAATTATATATATACCACAGCTTTAAAGAATTTTATTTTTCAATGTTAAGATGGACGATATATGGAATTTAACACTATAAAGATTCCTATCTTGAATGGTAGGAATACTTCCAAATTCTGTATCTTTACCACATCTCATTTTTTCCCCCATTTAACCTTGAGGCTAACTTGATTCCACAGTAATGCAAAATACTAACTTGAACATACCCTCCCTTTGAATTTTCTACTTCAAGCACTGCAAACAGGGAAAGTTAATAAAAATTTAATTGACAGTCTGCTAATCTGTTAGTCATAAATAGCAGATTACCAATACTGCCAAGATGGTGGCTGCTTCAGTACTTTCTGATCAAAATGCAGAATGACCAGACTGTAGCAGATAATGTACATGATCACTCTTTAGACACTTTAATACGAAAACATTCTGAGAAAGTTTGGGGATGAAATATATATATGTGTGTGTGTGACGTTTCCTTCAGATCCTACCTAACATTACAGGGAAATCCTAGCTGATAAGTCAGGGAAAGGGAAATGGGTCTATAAAATTCATTTCCTGGGGTGCCTGGGTGGCCCAGTTGGTTAAGCGACTGCCTTCAGCTCAGGTCATGATCTCAGAGTCCTGGGATCAAATCCCACATGCAGAGAGCCTATTTCTTCCTCTTTCTCTGCTGTTCTCTCTGCTTACGCTCTGTCAAAAAAATAAAATCTTTTAAAAAATACAGTTCTTGATTTGGCAATCAGTGATTGCTGAGAGTGTCTTAAGTTGGCACAAGGAACAAAACATGAGTTATTTAATAATTATCTCCATTTGGCAAGGGGTTTCTAAAATTATTGGCTCATATTGGGTTGTTCAAAATCTTCACTCATCTGACAAATGGAAAAACTCTTATATGATACACAGTATGCTGACTGGTTGGAGAATAGAGATGGGGCCGGGATAACTACCAGAAAATTGCTTCAACTCTACTAGGGAAATCAACAAAGAATTACAATAGGATTATAGGAGGGCGGTAGGAACATGCGGAAAGTTTCAGTAGGGGGATCAGGTTTCATAGACCACTTTCTCTAATCCCAATGTTTCTCAGAGGTGTGCTTGGGTAGCTCAGTAAGTGAAATGTCTGACTTTGGCTCATGTCATGATCTTGGGGTCAAGAAATCAGCCACTAGTCCTACTCTGTGCTCAGTTTCTTGAGATTGTCTCTCACCTCGGCCCCTCCCTTCACTCATGCATGCACACACGTGACTGCGCCCGCGCTCTCGCTCTCAATCTGAAGGAAAAAAAAAAAAACCTCAAAAACAAATTGGAAAATCAGACACTGCAAAAAAAAAAAAAAAAAAAAATCTGGAAAATAAAATCACAGATCAAAATCAGAGAGAACCACTGGTAAAATGTGGTATATGTCCTATGTTTCCCCCCAAGAGCGATTTAAAGAATCTATTAGATTGTTGTGTAGTCTTCTTTGTGCTAAGTGGAAATTAGGGAAAAAAGCTAAACGAATGGAACTTTTCTCCACTCACATTATGGTATTGCCAGGTGTAATTTGTAAGGGTTTCTCCCAAGATAAAATTTTAATTTCGAAGGCCACTTGGATTTGAGAATCAGCACATCTTTAGCTACTGAGGACTTTCTTCTGATGCTCATCCAGGAGTATCAGGGTTTCAAGTGTTTTATTAAGGAAGACTGAATTTCATGCAACTGACATCTATATTCTCACATCTATATTTATCTTCTTTATCCAACTAGATGCACTTAATTTTATTTCTATTGTAATATGCCCCCCACCTTTTTTGCACAATTCAGTAACTTGGTTCACCCTTCAGTCACGCAGAAGTTTCCTATACTTTCCAAGACTCCGTTGAAAATAAATACCGCATCTTCGGGATAATTTTGTGTTCCTTGTAACTTGTAGTGCTAGCCCGGAGATAGATACTTTTGATACTTTAAGGTTCGCATAAACACGCCGTGCAATCGAAGAATTCCACTCGAGGAACTGAACTGCATCGCGTAAGCCCTTTCGGGAGGCCATCTTGTAGTCGCGAGAACGGGAGCCACAGGACAGAAACTGATTTCCCCACTTCTCCCTAAGGGTCACGGGTAAAGAACGAAATACCAGGACCAACTGGGTGACGTAGAGTTGAGCAAATGCTGCCGGAAGGGGGCGCGACGTTTTGAGGTTAACAAAGAGCAATCGCCGCGGGTTTAGTTAAGGTCTCTGCAGTCGCTACCATCTAGACTGGCCATTTCACTAACGTCGGGTCTTCCTGAGGTTGAGCCGTCAGCGACGCTCTGTAAGGCCCAATCCTGGAGTACTCCAGATGTTCCAACTGAAAAATGCCGCTGTGGGCGTCCTGAGTAACCCGCCGGAGTTGGTTCAGTTTGACCCTGAGGCCTCTCCGTAGTCTGAAAGTAGCGCCGCGAACTCAGCCCCTCCCCCCTTTTCCGAAGCGAAAACGTTCCTGGCGGGGAACGTACTTCCCCCTTGAAGGAGATCACGTTGCTAAAGTTAAAAAAAAAAAAAATCGAGGGCGTTCTCTACCGAATACTTAGGCTCCTGGCTTTCTGGCCATTGTAAAGATGAAAATGGGCTCGGCATGACTCAATTAAAAGGTATCCTACAGGAATGTTAAGACACTTGCACGGTGCCGACTACGAAGTCCCAGGAGCTTTGCCCAAAACAAAAATGGCGTCGAGGCAAGTTAACTGGCTATAGTCACGTGCTCAAAGACAAGGATGGGGGACAATATGGCTTCAGATGACAAGCGGATGTTATTATTATTCACTTCCTGGTGCAACCAATCGGGCGCCATCTTGTCTTGTTCGTGAAGAAGTAGAAGCATCGAAAGGTTTGGAGAGGTATTACAGGAACGGTGGCGACAACGGTGTTCCGGAATCAGAGTGAGTAAGTGGTGGAGAACAATTACGCGTGGGGACTTGGCAGGCCATTACAGCCTTCTTGGCTTCTCTGGCGAAGCTAGCATAACTTAAACACGTAGGCTGCGTACGCTGCTTGGCGCGACCGCTGGAACCTCATCTCCTTAAAGCGGCGGTGTCCGCCCGACTTGGTGAGTCAGAGCTATGCTCTCAGGGAAAAGGAAATGTTGTTACTAAAGAGAATGCTTACGACCCCTTGCTCTAACTATGAGAGTTTTCTCTTGGATGAGAAGGGACTAATTGTTGGGCTCCTGACCGGCCGTTAAGCACTGCGCGTGCGCAGTGGGAACCCCCTTATGGGGAGGGGGTGCAAGGGGGCGGAGGAGGCGGGGGCCCGGTCCTGGACCTTCTGCGCTGTGCAGTTCCGAGTACGCAGGCGCAGCCAAGGGCAAATGCGTCCAGTTAACTACAATTTCATTCCCTAGTTTGTATTTTTGTTGTGTTTTTATTCGGTGATGGACATTATGTCTTAAGGTCCACGAGGGAAAGAGTAGTATCCAGCATTTCAGTTTTATTATCTTGTGGTGAATATCATTATCTGAACATCACGGGCACTCGACGGATTTTGATTGATGATGGCTAATTCATAGAAGAGCAAAATAAACTTGAAATTTGTGACGAGTGCAGCAAAGCAAAAAAACAAAACTTGGACACAAAAGATTCACCTGTAGGACTATCTCGTGGGGCTCTAGGGGTAGTAACAGTAAACAGGTTCTTTGAAGATGTTCATGAGACTGTATTTTAAACATACTTATTAATAGTTTATTTTTTTTAAACTTTTTTTTTTTTTTAAGATTTTACTTATTTATCAGAGAGAGAGGGGGAGAGAGCGAGCACAGGCAGACAGAATGGCAGGCAGAGGCAGAGGGAGAAGCAGGCTCCCTGCTGAGCAAGGAGCCCGATGTGGGACTCGATCCCAGGACGCTGGGATCATGACCTGAGCTAAAGGCAGCTGCTTAACCAACTGAGCCACCCAGGCGTCCCAAAACCTTTTTTCAGTTACAGAAAAAGTGAGCAGATGGCACAGAGTTCCCATATAAACACCCCGCCTTACACACAGTTTCTTTATTATAAATCAGTATGATATGTTTGTTACAATTAGTGGACTAATATTGACACATTATTATTAGAAAAAGTCTCTAGTTTATTGATATATCCTAATATTTTTTTCTGTCCCAGGATTCCGTTTAGGATACCATGTGATGTTTAGTTGTCCTGTGTCCTTAGCTTTCCTTTGGTTGTGACAGTTTTCAGGCTTTCTTAGTTTTTGATGACTGTTACAGGCTGAATTTTGTCCCTTCAAAATTCATATGTTGATGTCAGTACCTCAGAAGTAACTCTATGTGCAGATACCGTCTTTAAAGAAGTAAATGAAGTCGTTAGGGTAGGCCCTGATCCCTAATGACTGGTGTCCCTTATAAGAAGAGATTAGGATACAGAGGGACGACCGTACATATAAAAGCATAGAAGACAGCCATAATAAGCCAGAGAGAGGCCTTCAAACGAAACCTGTGGACGTTTCTATCTTGGACGTCTAGCCTCCAGAACTATGAGGAAATAAATGTGTGTTCTTTAAGCTACCTAGTGTGTAGTACTTTGTTATGGCAGCCCTAGCAAACTAATTTAGTGACCGTGACAGTTTTGAGGATTACTGGTCAGGTATATTATAGGGTGCCCTCCTACAGGAATTTGTCTGATGTTTTTCTCATGGTAAGACTGGCGGTAGGGGTTCTGGAGAGGAAGATCACAGAAGAGCAGTGCCTTTTTCAGCACATCCTATTAAGGGTATGTAATATGAATGTGATTTATCACGTTGATATTGACGTTGATCATCTGCTTAGTTTATGACAAGTTTCTCCACTGTAAAATTACTCTTCCCTATCCATCTCCTCCTTTCCACACTGTACTCATGAGAAGGAAGTCTTTTTGCACAGTATACATTTGAGGATTAAAGAGTTACGTTCCCCGTCCTTTAGGGTGGAGTATCTGTGTAATTTACTTGGAATTCTTCTGCATGGGAGATTTGTCTGTCCCTGCCAGTTTACTAGATCATTTATTTATATTAGTATGGACACATGAGATATTTATGTCATAATTGGTTATAATACAATGTTACTTTATTTTGTTGCTCAAATTGTTCCAGCTTTGGATATTGGGAGCTCTTTCAGTTGTCTACTGTGACCTGCCCCCATCCTTTTAATATTTTCATTTAAAAAAATTTTTTTTTAGCACTTTCTTCTTGGCACTGTAAGGTATTCCAGGCTCATTTTGTATATATATTTTTTAAATCTCAGTCTGAAGAATCACTTATTTCTCTTAAGGATTTGAATTCCTTTTATTGGAGACGTGTATTAGAACCAAGATATGTCTGCTCTCTGTTACTGGGGTGTTGTTTCCTTTAGGATTGCTTGCTCTCCGTACGTTTATTTTTTTAATTATCACTTTTTTTTTTCCATATCTGTAATCAAACTATCCAATTCTCCAAAGTTTTGAGTGCCTCTTTTGATCTGTAAGCTGCAAAGTATTTCAATATATAGTAAAATGTATGTCCCAGCAAGTAGCAAAAGTTTGTTTTTTACTTTATTTCAAATAATTATAAGGTTAGCCTTTACTGGGGCCATTTCCACCTAACCTGAATTGAAAAATGAATTTTTTTTTTTACTTTGAGGTCCAGTCACCTGATATGTAGGGCTGAAATGGCAGGGGAGAAGAGGTTTGTTGCATTTTATGGTTTTTTACACTGTGTATGTGATGTGAGAAACATTTCACCATATGCATCAAAAACATGGATGTGTTTCTGTATCTCTGATTTTGCAGTTGATGCTTAAGTGCACTCCTCCACACACATACATACACACAGAAAGGAGGGGCAGAGGGAGAGGGGAAGAATCTTAAGTAGGCTCCATGCCCAGTGTGGACCCTGATGTGGAGTTCCATCTCGTAATCCTGAGATCATGACCTGAGCTGAGATCAAGAGTTGATGCTTGACCGACTGAGCCATCCAGGTGCCCCTTATTTATTTATTTGATGCGTTAAGTGCTTTAAAACAAACACTACATTTTTATCCTCATTCATCTTTGTCAGTCTGTGAGAGGACTTCTGCAAATATTAATGATGTCCTTTACACAAGTAATTTTAAGAACCTTAGAGCAGTGAATATTCTAATGTAGAATCATCTAAGAAATGGATAAGATAAATGATCATTTCTGGTTATATTCATTTCTTAGAGTTACTGTAACAAATTTCCAGAAACAGTGGCCTAAAACAGCAGAAATTTATTCTTTTACAGTTCTCTGGGCTAGAAGTCTGAAATAAAGGTTTCTGCAGGTCCATGCTTGCTTACTCTACTCCCAGCTCCTCACCCCTGTTGTAGGGGAAGATCCTTCCTTGCCTCTTTGTCTCCTCCTAGCTTCTGGCTGTTCTCAGCCATCCTTGGTTTTTCATGGCTGTAGGCACATCACTCCAGTCCCTGCTTCTTTGGTCATAATGGTGTTCCCTGTGTGTGTGTCTGTGTTTCTAATAAAAAACATCATTGGATTAGGACCTACGTTAATCCGGTATAACCTCACATCTCGAATACATCTGCAGAGACCCTGTTTCCAGAAAGGGTCACACTCATAGTTGGTGGGAGTGTGGATAGGACTTACACCTCTCTTTTTAAGGGGTTACAGTTTATTATATAACACTTGTCATAGTCATGAGTTAGATTTTTCCAGCTGTATGTGATAACTTAGATGATCTGATCCAAATCCCAGTTGTTTCCAAGGAAATAGCATAATAAATGGGATTAATTTAACCCCATAAAGGGAAAGGCCTGCAGCCTGCCTGATCTGTAATCAGATTTTCCAAATTTGAGAAGTTGAGCCTAAGGATCGTTAAAATTAAGGATAAAGGAAGGACAGATATATTGGAGTTGAGTTTTGATGTTATAAAATCAGAGTAGTAGTAACAATATTATTTTCTTCATTGAATATTAGTGTACTTATAAATAAATTTTAGCGAAGAGTAAAGTATTTCATCACTTAATATGGGCAAAGAAGCATGGAGAATTCAAATATTTGTAAGACTCTGCCCTCAAGAAGATCTTGTTTTGAGGAAAGAAAAAAGAATGGAAATTCATTGTAAATCTCTGTAACTGTATACTGTATCATGTTTAACTTATCATCATGGAAATTTTCAAACAGTACAAAAGTAGAGTATAGTGAACCCTAATGTACTTATCACTCATCTTTAACAGTTACCCTTCCAAATCATTATTAAACCAAATGTGTAAATGCCATTTTTAAGGCAATGAGGCTGTTAAGATAGAGGGTTGTGTTACTTCATTGAAAAATACTGAAGTTACGGGGCTTCTGGGTGGCTCAGTGGGTTAAAGCCGCTATCTTCGGCTCAGGTCATGATCCCAGGGTCCTGGGATGGAGCCCTGCATCATTGGGCTCTCTGCTCAGCAGGGAGCCTGCTTCCCCCTCTCTCTCTCCCTGCCTCTCTGCCTACTTGTGATCTCTATCTGTCAAGTAAATAAATAAAATCTTTAAAAAAAAAATAACTGAAGTTACAAGATAAAATTTTTTATTATTGCTATATGTGCCTCATATTTCTGTTTTCCAGTTATGTTTATTAGTGAATAAAGAAGGTTTTATATGTTGAAGATGAAGAAAGTGTGGGTTTTCTAAATCCTTGCCATCAAATCACTTACCAATCATGTTCTTTAATCAAGAAATAATTAATGAAATCTTTATCAAGTATTGTGCTAAATGCTTAAACATACATAAAACTTTATATTAAATTATTTGAATATACTAAGTATTTTTTTTTTAAATCTGTCCCTTTACAAAATTCAGCAGAACTCTACATTTTATTCTCATGACCAGAGATACCCTTTTTGGACTATAGAAATTTACTCCAAATCCTTCATAGGAAAATGAGACAGAAGTCAGGTTATTTGTCCATAGTCTCATCATTATATTACTTGTGTGATGTTTATTGCCAGAGTCACTCAGGACTGTGCTGGTCAGCTTCCTTTGATTCTTTGTCTCTTTTAAAAAATCTATAGATTTATTTTTAAAAATACGCACTTAGGACACCTGCGAGGCTCAGTCAGTTAAGCACCTGCTTTTGGCTCAGATTATGATCCCACGGTTCTCTGATCAAGTCCTACATTAGGTTCCATGCTCAGTGGGGATCCTGCTTTTCCCTTTGTCTGCTGCCCCCCTCCACCTGTGTTCTCTGTCTCTCGCCTTGCTCGCTCTCTCTGACAAATAAAAATCTTTGAAAAAAATATATATTTAAAAAATAAAAACACGCTCATGGGGCATCTGGGTGTTTCAGTCCTTTAAGCATCCAGCTCTTGGTTTTGGCTCAGGCCATGGTCTTTCTTGGGTGTGGGATTGAGCCCTACATCGGGCTCTGCCCTCAATGCAGAGTCTGCTTATCCTGCTCCCTCTGCTCCTCCCGCGCTCGCTTTTCGAGCTCTCGCTCTCAAATAAATCTTTAAAATAAGTAAAAATATACACTTGAGGTAAAATCATTCAAAGAACACAAGGATTTAAATAATCATTTTCTGATCTCTGTTTTCACTTCCTAGAGCTTACCAGTTTAAGAGTTTTTTGTAATTTAGGAATTTTCTATACTAAATTGCATTTTTTTTTAAGAGTTATTTATTTGAGAGAGATAGAGTATGTGTGTGTCTGGTGGGGAGGGGGCAGATGGAGAGAGATCTTAAGCAGACTCTGCACTGAGTGTGGAGCCTCACATGGGGCTTGATCCCAGGACTCTTGAGATCACAACCTGAGGGAAACCAAGAGTCAGACATCTAACTAACTGCCACCCAGGTGCCCCTAAATTACCTTTTTTTTTTTTTTTTTTTTTAAGATTCTGTTTATTTATTTGAGAGAGAAAGAGAACAAGCAGGGGAGCAGGAGAGAGAGGGAGAAGGAGGCTCCCCAGTAAGCAGGGAGCCTGATGCAGGGCTCCATCTCTGGACTCTGAGATCATAACTGAGCTGAAGGCAGATGCTTAATGGACTGAGCCACCCAGGCACCCCTAAATTGCATTTTTTAATAAGATTTTATTTATTTATTTGACAGAGAGAGCAAGGGAGAGGGGCAAAGAGAGAGGGAGAAGCAGGGAGCCCAATACAGGGCTTCATCCCAGGGTCCTGGGACCATAACCTGAGCCAAAGGCAGATGCTCAGCCAGCTGAGCCACCCAGGTGCCCCTAAATTGCATTCTTAATGGAAAAACCTCAAGTGGGATCATAGTTTCTTTCATTTCGTAAGGCAGTTTATTTATCAGTATATGTTAGCATATAAAAGTCCATCGTTTTCATTGTAATGGCTGAATAACAATCGACTGTATGGTTCACTTTTATCTCTGACTTTGAGTGACCCTAAAAACAGGTGTTCCCTGTTACAAACATGTTGCAGGTTTTTGGGTAGTATGGTGAGTATACTCCTGTGGTTTAAGTTCTTAAAGTGGAATTGCTAGGTCAGAGGGACCTAGCAATAAATCAAATTTATAATTTTGATAAAATACTGTAATGCTAAATTGTCTCTCCCAAAAGACTATTGGGTATTTTTACCTTCTTTCTCATTAAGCAGTTATCCTCTGTAGCCAAGTCAAGTTTCTCAATTGCAGACTTAATTGAAGCATTTTATTAAATACCTCCTAATTACTTCTTTGACTTTTATTGTCACCTTCTTTGCTGTATTTTTATTCTGTTTTGCCTCTCAAAATTTCACATTTCTTTTTTAGTATTTTTCTCAGCCTAGGTGTATTAAACACTGTGTGTGAATAGTTTACGTAAAAACTTGGGGGAGTAAGAGGCCTTTGGAAACATAGTAAAAGTAGAAGTGACTGGTTTCAACAAACAAAACTGACTACAAGTAAAACAAATCAAACTCTTGAAAATATGCAAGTAAAAACATTTTGTGTGGAAGAAAACTTTTAAGGGTTTTTTTTCTTTTAATAGTTAAAGCTTCAATTTATGATACACTGAGAGGTAGGGACAGGAAGATATTTTTCCAAAGATAAAATGAAATCTGGTTAAGTGTCAGATTGCTTTTAAAGAAGAAAAAAGAGTTGAGTAGAATGGCTTGGCTTGATTACCGATGCCACTGCCCCCCCCCCCCCCCCGCCAAGACCAGTTGTAAACTTGAGTGCTAGCAAAAATGATAGCTGAGAGAGTCTTTATGGCAGCATTAAGCATTAATGTTTGAAGGCTCTTTTGCTGAGTTTTCATGTGTTTCTCATTTAATCCTCACAAGAACTGTATGAAGTAGACACTTATATGTCCTCCGTTTTACAGATGAGAAAACTGAAAATTAGAGATTGGTTAATTTGCCCATGTTCATGCAGCTAGGGAATGGTTTAGGTAGGCATCATGAACCAGAGCTTGTGCTCTGAAGTCCAGGTTACAGGTGATGGTTAGAAACTAAAAAGGAGAACTGAAAAAGTTATACACGACAACCAGAAAATCTAAGTAAGTGAATGTAACTTCATAGTGATTTTTTGGGAAGTAAATATGTATTGAAAATGATGATAGGGAGTCAGTACAGTTTTTTTCATCATTAAAGTGGTGTTACTAAACGCATATCTGTTTGCAACTCTAGGAGGCACTGAATAGAGCTAGTTATAATGCCTACATTGTATGAGTTTATAACCTAGGACAGAAAAATCCATGCGTTGTGTTCTGATATACCATTAGAGCTTTGGAAAACACATGCTTACACCATGCTTACACCAGCTTTTTGGTTCTCATAAATACAACAATTTCCTTATCATTAACCTTTTAAAAGTAAATGGAAGGAGCCAGAGACAGTTCATTTTTTCAGTTTGTATTCAGTGACTGCTGTGTGCCAGAAGCCATAAGATAAAAAGATGAATGGATTTGTCTGTTTACCAACTTTTTATTTTTTTTTTTTTTTTTTTTTTTTTAAAGATTTTATTTATTTATTTGACAGACAGAGATCACAAGTAGGCAGAGAGGCAGGCAGAGAGAGAGGAAGGGAAGCAGGCTCCCTGCTGAGCAGAGAGCCGGATGTGGGGCTCGATCCCAGGACCCTGAGATCATGACCTGAGCCGAAGGCAGAGGCTTCAACCCACTGAGCCACTCAGGCGCCCCTGTTTACCAACTTTTTAAAAGCTGTTAATCTAATGGGAATAAAATGCAAACGTTTGAAGGACAAATTGTTTTCACCTTGCTGGTGTTAATTTTTAAACTTAGAGTTTTATCGAAAAACCTAAATTAAAGCATTTATTACTTCTTTATGCCATTTAAGTTAATACCAGGTGTGGATGAAACTTCTTTTCAAATGTTTGTTGTTCCTTTTTTCTCAGTATATATAACAGTACCTAAATTGTTGGACATTATTTTGTATTAATAAATTGTTCCAGTAAGTAAAAAGGTATTTTGAGAGGAAAAATTTTTAAAAAAGTGTTGCTTTCATATTTGTGATGTACCTATTTCCCTTAACTTTATAAATGGTAAGTAGTATCTCATTATACAGTTAGTGAAAGAAAAATCTCCGGATTAATTTGAAGAAGATTACACTTTTATGTTGTATCTCTGGAATTTGTTTTTATTCTAGTAATTCTTCATAATTTAAGAATAAACATATGCTCTTTTTCTCCCCCCCCCCCCACCCAGGGCATAAATAATCTTGCTGCTATGCTTCCAAGCTGTAGTCTGAATCAACCTAAATTTTAAACGGAAGGTGAACCTCTGAGGTCAGTCAAAATAGCAGTTGGTATTTCTTCTGGGTGTCCCCTCTTTTATTTGTTACCTTTTAATTAAAGTTGTAAAGGGTTCTAGTAAGTCATTTAGCTTTTAAAGTGTTTAAAGGTATAATTGAAAAAGAGGAGAGGGAAACAGGAGAGAAGAAAGAAAATCTGAAGAAAGATTAGAAAAAGAAGCATATGTAGCTTGGAACTGAAATACAGTCTAGTGGTTGGTTTTAGGTGTGGTGCTATTTAATTTCTATTTTGCCATATTCCAGTGATGCTATTATAATAAACTGTATTAGTGTAACTAGAAGTCAAAGTCAAGGTAACAAAAGGGCTGCTGCATATTTCATAATTTACAGTGCTCTTCAGTTGAAAGGTTAGGATCTGCCATTGATAGAACTTTATAACATTCTGTGAATGCTGCAAAGACCAGAGCTGTAAACCCCTTTAAGAGACTGAATCTTAGCAGCCAGTTATCCTATTTGAGTGGGTGTTTCTTACTTGTTAATACGACTTTTTTATTTTTTGTGATCCTGCTTGCTTTTGTCTTGTTTTTAGAGTAGAGGAAAAGGTCAGTCTAAAAAGATTCATTTAGTAAAAATTTATTTAATGCCTGCTCTATGCTAAGTCTCAAAAATGAAGAAACATACCCTATGTGTGTCATTGGTTCTTGAATAGGGTTGTATATCATTGTTGGATGAAGTACAAATATACTGGACTTGTAGGAATTTTAAACTTCTTATTATGAAAGCTTTTAAAAGTAGTTTTAAAGTTTTTTAAAGTAGTTTAGAGAAAAGTAGACCAGTGTGGTGAAACCCCTCCCCCACACCCATCACCTAGGTTCTCTCTCCTTTTGTTTCCCATGCTATTTACGTGTTCAAGAAACTTGGGTCTCGGTAGACTCTCTCACTTTCTGGATTTGTCCGATTGTTTCTTTTGGTACTGCCTACGTCATTCTTTTGTTCCTTATAATTTCTTTATTCTGGAAGTAAGATCCAAAAGCTCAAATGGATTCAGTTAAACATTTTTGGTGAACATATTCATAGTGATTCTGGGGACACAATATATCTCAGGAGGAGATTCGTCTTGTAGGGGTGATATTTCAACAACCTTTGTATTTGATTTCCTATCAACTTTTAAGATTTCCTGAGTCAGTTGTTTCATTAGGTTTGGTAATATGTGATTTTCTAATTCTATTTTACTTTTGCATTCATTAGCTGTAATTAGAAGAGTTTTCCTTCCTCAGCCAGAGCTGTTGTTTGGTTGCCCTTTTTAAGGAGTCTTGGTTGGGGAGAGATTAAATCACTTTTTTTCTTATAATCTTTTTTTTTTTTTTTTAAGATTTTACTTATTTATCTGACAGAGCTCACAAGTAGGCAGAGAGGCAGGCAGAGAGAGAGGAGGAAGCAGGCTCCCCGCAGAGTAGAGAGCCCGACGTGGGGCTCCATCCCAGGACCCTGGGATCACGACCCGAGCCGAAGGCAGTGGTTTAACCCAGTGAGCCACCCAGGCACCCCCTTTCTTATAATCTTGAAAATAACTACATTTCCAGAGATCTGTATTGAAAAAAAGTAGATTCACCCCATCTTTTTAGCTAAATTGATTAGAGCTATGCTTGCCATCAAGCTCTGACACCATCATTAACATGAAATTTTGTGCTTTTGCTTGCCAACCTAAAAATTCCAGTTGCCTCTGGCAACCTGTTGACCAGAATTTTAGAGCTCTGATCACATAACTGTATCATCGTATAGTTTTTGATGTGTGAGCTTTTAAAATTAAAGAACTCTCATTCTCATTTTTAAACTGTTATTTTATTAAAGGTAGAAAATCAAATATATTTTAAAAGTCAGGATGTGGGATCAAGGAGGACAGCCTTGGCAGCAATGGCCCTTGAACCAGCAACAGTGGATGCAGTCCTTCCAGCACCAGCAGGATCCAAGTAAGGAAACAAATTGAATTTGGAAGTTGGGGAAGGGGAGATAGAGATGAGTGGGAGATGGGCGATGGGATTAAGGGAAATGGAATTGGGATTGATTTATTGGAGCATTTTATGAACAAAATTTAATCTTTTCTCATAAATAATATGGCTATACCATACATATTAGGGAATGGATTTCTCTTTGGGGGACTTCCCCAAAGAGTAGAAAGCTTTATGAGTATTTTACGTTTTCAAAACTGATTTAGTTCTTGCTTTTCTAAAGAAAGAAAAAAATCTTCCTTAAATGTGTTGCTTAAGTAAAGCACACTTTTGTTTATTAATTCCAAATCTTAAAATTCTATGTAGCTCATAGTCAACTGATGTTATGCTTTATATCTCATTTAAAAGTTTCTTTGTATTATGGAATTTATCAAACATATATGGATGTAGAAAAGAATATAGGGGACACCTATTTATTACTTAGCTTTAATAGATGGCCAGTTTTGTTTCATTGATGCGACCCTTTCCACGGCACTGCTTTTATTGGGTTAATCTGTTTCTGTTCCTTTTTTTAATACCTACATAGCTTTGTATTACAGGATAATACTGTGATTTAATAAATCACTTTTGGACGATTGGGTGTAGCTTTTTACTTTTTGAAATAATTACCATAATTTTGTGTACATGTCATTGCGTTGTTACTTGTCCAGTAATTTGGTGAGGAAAAAAAATCCAAGAACTAGGTTTGTTACATTGCTGTTGCACATTTGAAAAGTTTTAGATACATATTACCTAAATTCAGCTCCATCTGGGTTGTGCCGGATGAGTTCTCTTTAATCTTCACTGAGACGTGAAAAAAACCTCTTACGCTTCTTTGTATCCTTTATTAATAATATTAGATCATCTTAAAATGTTATGTATAGATATTGGAGAAGGAAGAGGACCTTTAAGATAGCAAGGCAATACATTTTGAATAAAGAATGACTAAGAAGTTGTTAAGCAGTGTATTTTAACTAGAGAAGGAAAAGAGAGTGATGGTGCAGAGGAACATGGATAAATAACTCTATTTCTCTGAAGCCTTAGAATTCTTTGTAGGCCTGGGTAGGTCCTGTTTGAAGAAGTGGTGTGTGAGTTTGATCATTTGTGTTATAATTAGTTAAAAAAAAGAAGACTTAAAAGTCTAACTAAACTAAGGTACAGGGGATAAATTTCTTGGGAGTTAATATTAGAAATAACAGTTAAGAGTGTTTTACTGGAGGTTTCTGCAAGTCTTATAGTTAAATCATTTTGTAGCCTGGATATGGGTTATTTTCTAAGCATCCTTTCAGCCATAACATACTGTAATATTTAAAATCTCTAGTAAGGAATAACTGAGATGTTTGTTTTACATAGAGGCACTATTCTTTTAGCTTTTAAATTCTGAATGTTAAATTCTGCTATATTAAATTATGTTAGGCCAGATTGACTGGGCTGCATTGGCTCAAGCTTGGATTGCCCAAAGAGAAGCTTCAGGGCAGCAAAGTATGGTAGAACAACCACCAGGAATGATGCCAAATGGACAAGATATGTCTACAATGGAATCTGGTCCAAACAATCATGGGAATTTTCAAGGGGATTCAAACTTTAACAGAATGTGGCAACCAGGTTTGTTGTTTCAAGTTATCCAGATTTTAGGACTATTTTTAAAATAAAATGTGGGTTAAATTAAACTGTTTAATTTGCTTAGTTTTATGACTTCTTGAAATTAATGGTCCTTAAAGAATAGGCAGTTTCATTTAGATTTGAATTTGAAATTTTGTGGTTAAAGTTGTTCTGTACTCAGTCTGCTAGCATTGTGGCACTCAGTTTGATTCTTTTCTTGGTTCTTCATTCCTAGGCTGACAGGGGCTGGGAACACTGGAAACCTCACTTGGCATCTAGGGAAGAGAGCATTCTATGTCTCTCTGTTGCAACCTCTGGCCTTTTCAGAAGCAGCACTGGCAGAGCAAAACATGTCTAGCCTCTAATTAAAGAAATACTGTGTCACTATGTGACAAATTAGTCTGTCAAATATACGCTGCCCCTATTGTCCACCCATCTTTTTCTTCCCTTTTTTTTCAGATAGTGAAGATCTTCCATAAGTTTTTATGTTTTATTTTTTGTTTGTTTGCTTTTTTTTACTTCACACTATGATTTAGATTTCTTGATGCTAGTTCAGTTTTCCATGTCTTGTGTTATTATTTTTAGTAGTCACTTCAAAATATTTATAGAGGAATCTTTAAGTATGCTAATGGTGAAGTTTTAATCTCCCTTTCCCTATTGATACTTATTATTTCTCAATGTAAGAGTGGAAAATTCAGGAGGTAAACCTCTAACATCACTTTTTAAAGAATAATGAATATTCTAATCGTTGATACTCTGAGGTAGTTTATTTCTAGTTTTCTTGAAGTTACACCAAATTTCCCCGAATTTGAAAATGTTCTGGTTCCCAAGTTCAAGTTCTTAAATAACTTACCCTGGCATTCCTACTCCCCAACTTTATTTTACTGGCTCTCTTTGTGACCTGGGCAAGTGATTTACCTCTGTGTGCCTTAGTTTCCCCTCCTTAAATTGGCAAAAATAATACCTGCTTTCTCCCTACCTCACAGGGATGTTGTGAGGATAAATGTGTTCATGGAAGAAAGAAATTATATATAAAATCTCAAGGTGTTAATTTCTATGGTATTGTTATTGAACAGAAATAGAAAATTTCAACAAAAAATTGCTTTGGATTTTGTTACATTTATTAAAATTTTGGGCATTTGATTTTTATATGTTTAGGATATGAATTAGAGTAGAGTTAGCTCATTTGAATTATTTATTAGTTTAATTAATTGCTTATTTTTAAGATATACAAGAGGAATTTGACCAAGAAGTCATAAATTTTTAAATCTATTTCTTTGCTGAAAAATCTTTCTTGAGATCTTAAAAATTTGTGTTGATTTTGTTATAACCCCCTGTTGAATGTTTTTATGCCTGAATCCTAAATAGAATGGGGAATGCATCAGCAGCCCCCACACCCCCCTCCAGATCAGCCATGGATGCCACCAACACCAGGCCCAATGGACATTGTTCCTCCTTCCGAAGACAGCAACAGTCAGGACAGTGGGGAATTTGCCCCTGACAACAGGCATATATTTAACCAGAACAATCACAACTTTGGTGGACCACCCGATAATTTTGCAGTGGGGCCAGTGAACCAGTTTGACTATCAGGTGAAAGATATTTTGTTGCTTTAATATTGTAGATGTGCACGTAATCTACCATTCTTTGGAAGTGTCTCATCAAGAGTACCTAAGATCTGTGTTTCACTTTTCAGTCTTGTACAGATAAGGGCATATTATGTCTCAGAAAAGTTATCGATTTTTGGGTATTAAAATCATTAGATTCTTATTTTGTGGTTTTTGGTTTGCTTAGGAGAATGATATAAAGGATCGTTAGGGAAATGTTTGGATAAAATGAGAAATATGTAAGTGCAATAGCTATATGATGTTTTCTAATAATTTTAAAGTGGTATATTTAAATGTTGAATAAAGTTTAGAAAATTCACAGTAGTTGAATACATTATTTGTCAATAATAGATTATGGATAAGACATGAATAAAATACATGAAGAACAGATCATCTTCCTAAATGCAGTTCCTTCTGCTATGTAGAATTATGACTTTATCTAGTGAGGTCATTTTTTTTCCATTCTGACATGACATGTTAATGGAGTTGTACATAATTTCCTTTGTAGCATCTTATTCATTCCTAGGGACATAGAACTCTATGGGGATAGTATCATTATGTGGGGCTTTATTTTCTCTAACTACTCTGCCAAGGGTCCACCCTTAAACTATAGTGCTAGGCGTCATTTTGAAATAACTGATTGCAGTTGTTAACCTTATAAACTGAACTATCATAATTTAAATTCTTGAAAAAATTCACATTATGGACATAAATATAACCAGTATTCACTTTGAGAGTAATCTAAACATACTCAGATATTTGTGGTATACTCATGCTTGGTATACAAATACGACCGTTTTTTGTTTGGTTTGGTTTTGAAGAAATGTAGAGGCAGGGAGCTTCTACTCACACCCTAATATCTTGATAGATCCCTATGCTGACAAGCCAGAGAGCTCTCTTGGTGATGGGCTTAAGAAAAGCCTCTGAATAGCAAAACTACAAAAAAAATTTAATGATTCAATAACTTTTATTTTGTTTAAAATAGATAACTTCTTGCAAGATTACAGAAACAAGTTCCACTAAGAAATAACTTGGAATTGATTTAAAAGTTTTTTTCTTGTATTTTCTAGTTACAGAAAAATTGACATTTGATACCTTGGTAGTGGAAGGACTAGTTTATAAATGGATTCAGTATATATATATATACACACATATATATATAAAATATCCTTTTCTCTACTTCTTGAAAATAGTGTATTAGCTGAATTTTAGATGGCTCTTCACATTTACATAGGGAGAAAATCTTTATCTTTCTTAAGAATAGTAAGCTTAGGTTCTTGGGGTTACAGAAATATCGGTGGATGTTAGAACCATGGAATTCTTGGATTTGCTGCACACATGGATTTCTACTGTCCCAGTTCATAACACACGTGTGTCCCAGAGAGTATATTGTATTAATGTGAAGAAAAATAAACTGCAATACTCTTTCAGCATGGGGCTGCTTTTGGTCCACCGCAAGGTGGATTTCATCCTCCTTATTGGCAACCAGGACCTCCAGGACCTCCAGCACCTCCCCAGAATCGAAGAGAAAGGCCATCATCATTCAGGGATCGGCAGCGATCACCTATTGCACTTCCTGTGAAGCAGGAGCCTCCACAAATTGGTAGCTATTTAAGTTTAGTGAACCGCAATTGGCATGATTTCTTGATCATGTGAAAAAACTATCTTATTTTCTCAAATTGTTTTGACACTTCTGATATGTTAGGAATTGATAGTTAAAAACCGTATCATTTTATAGTCATAACCCTTAAAATTACAAAAAGGGTACTGGTATAAAATATAAAAAGTTCTCAGTAATTTTCTTTAAAAGAAATTGTTACCTTAAACTCCAGATTTTGTGATGAATTGTAAATTTATCATGGCCATAGCATCTTGATATTTTTTCAGTGTTGATAGTTTGATACATTATGCCAATTTATGAACAGTTGTTCTCTCTCTGTTGTCTCTTTCCACTCTCCATTCATCTGATACGCTAATGTCAGATTAATTTTCCTTTTATTATTTCACTTTCCAGAAATATTTTGGCAGAAGATTTAGATTTTTAACATAACTAACTTAAGTCTAACCATAAGTTACAGACTTAAACTATTTTATATTTAGAAATCCAAATTGAACATATATTATACCAGAATGTTCAAGTGTTCACTTTCTGTTACGAAATAGACATTTTAAGAAGATTCTAACTTTTTTTTTAACTTACGGAAATCATACTTGTTCAGATGAATTCTCAGTGTGAAAGTAGACATGTGCTTTTGTTTGTTCTGTTTCCATATTTTAGGAAGCAGTGTAGTCTAAGAGTTTGGCTTGGAATTAGTGCCCATCACTACTACTGTTTCTTTAATTTTGAGCACATCACTTAATTTTATAAGCCTCTGTGCACTTAATTTTATAAGCCTCTGTGTTCTTATTTGTAAAAGAGATTGAGTAATAGTGATTTTTTTTTTTTTTAAGAATTAAGCGAGATGGTGGTTTTAATGTGCTTTCATAGTGCCTGACTTATTAGAAGCATTAACACAATATTCACTGCTGTCATTAAAAATGATTTTAAAAAAGAAGCATAATGGTTAGTGGGTTGCTTTCCTATGGTCTTACTGGAGAAGGATAGTTATAAGCTCTCAAGTGGCACCAGTTTGTAGAAATCCAAGAATAAGGAACTCATGCATTTGTGATTTTTACTTAACTTAGAAAGATTTCTTTTCACATGAAACAGATGCAGTAAAACGCAGGACTCTTCCAGCTTGGATTCGAGAAGGCCTTGAAAAAATGGAACGTGAAAAGCAGAAGAAATTGGAGAAAGAAAGAATGGAGCAACAACGTTCACAATTGTCCAAAAAAGAAAAGAAGGCCACAGAAGATGCTGAAGGAGGGGATGGCCCTCGCTTACCTCAGAGAAGTAAATTTGTAAGTGTTAGAATTACTTAACATGAAAGTCCATGTGATTTATATGTGAAAATTACTGAAATAAATAACTAGTAATGAGTACCGAAAGTAACAAAGTTCAGTCTTTATCATTTAGATGGCGTGAGTGGCTTAAGAATTTTTTTATTTAGCAATAATGTGCTCTCAGATGACATGATAGCCACAGCACTGGCCAGTATGCAACTCTGGAAATAGGTAGGCCTTCCAAGGCCATTTTGGGCTTCAGAAATAAATCTTGAGATAGCAAGGTTACTAGATTTAAGCAGACATTGGTTTAGCTTAAATGTCACAAATGCCATAAGTTACTTTTATCTTTTGACAAAAGAACGATGCCAAAGATGTGGTTTTTTGGTGGGTATTATGAAGATAAGAACCAAAAAACTGCCACTATTAAAGTTTACCTTTTTGGGGGGTAATTTTTAACTCTTTAGATGAAATAATGGATTTCCAGATTTAATAGGTTTAAGTGTCAAAAAATTGTTTGAAGATTATCTTCCCTCTTCTCCCACATGCCTCTGGGCTTGTGTTACATGTAGTCTTCCCCTGGTTCAAATAGTCTTTTGAACTAGTCTGAAATTAGTGTTTCAGTGATTACCTTGTCTTTTACTTAGTAGGATTTTTTTTTTCCTTAAGATTTTATTTATTTATTTATTTATTTGACAGAGAGAGAGAGAGAGATCACAAGTAGGCAGAGAGAGAAGGGAGAAGCAGGTTCCCTGCTGAGCAGAGAGCCCCTTGCGGGGCTCGATCCTAGGACCTTGAGATCATGACCCAAGCCAAAGGCAGAGGTTTAAACCACTGAACCACTCAGGTGCCCCTGCTTGGTAGGATTTTTAAGGGTAACTGCAGGACACTTCTTTGCCTAAGAAGAGTCCCCCTTTTAAGGTGTGCTATCTAGATACTGAAAACCTACAGCCAGGAACAGACAGACTGCTGGCATTTCCTCCATCTGAAGTACATCTCATTTCTTACCTGCCCATTTCATAGCGAAAAAGAAGCAAGTTTCACTGAATTTCAAGGCCAGTTAAGATCTGCAAACTTACTTTAGACTTTTTAAATTTTTAAGTCACATGGTTTTAGGTATAATACCTTAAATTTGTAGTTTTTAAAGTTACATTGAATAATATAAATGTGGTCTACTTATCCAAAGTGCTATAAGCCACTCATTTCAGGACCATCATATATAGTGGATATTAATTCAGTCAGTTTTGGCATGTTATATTCCTGGTTATTTATAAAATAAAGTCAAAATTAACCAAGGAAAAATTGAAAAATAATTAAAATACTTGATTCTCATAACTGTCTTATAATTTTAGATTTCTTTTCAGGTAACACTTTATATTACTAAGTGAAGGCTGTCATTTTTATTTATCTGTTTGTAGACTTTTTAATTTGGGGTTTTAAAGTAGTGTGTAAGATAATGATTTTACATTATAAGCCTGAATTTGGGTTACACATACTATTACTTGTTTTTAGGATAGTGATGAGGAAGATGAAGACACTGAAAATGTTGAGGCTGCTAGTAGTGGAAAAGTCACCAGAAGTCCATCTCCAGTTCCTCAGGACGAGCACAGTGAACCAGAGATGACTGAAGAAGAGAAAGAGTATCAAATGGTAGAATGTTAAATTTCTTACCATGCACTGAATTTTAAAAAATTTGTTATTTTATTTATTTATTTATTTATTTATTTATTGGAGAGGGAAATGGGGACAAGAGGGAGAGAGAGAGAATCTCAAGCAGGGTCCATGCCCAGCACAAAGCCCGGCATGGGGCTTGATCTCACGATCCTGAGATCATGACCCTGAAATGAAGACTCGGATACTTAACCAACTGAGCTACCCAGGCACTTCAGCTTATGTGTTTTAGAATAATTTTCAAATATGCAGTTGCTTGGAATGGTTGATATGATCTCTTTAAATATGTTTTATAAAGTGGCTTTGCACATTAATTTTTTTTAAAAAGTCAAACTGTATTAGTAACTGTAATAATTAAGTTAAAAATAATATGCATAAATGTATGTAAACATGTAAAATATCCTTCCATAGATGTTGCTGACAAAAATGCTTCTAACCGAAATTCTACTGGATGTCACGGATGAAGAAATTTATTATGTAGCCAAAGATGCACACAGGAAAGCAACGAAAGGTATATTGTGGGTGTTTTTGGTTTTGTTTTTCTGGGAGTATTTTGGTTTTGGTGGCTATTTTGGACTCTTTTTGGTTGTCCTTGCTGAATTCTAGCAGATATTTGAATATTTTCTTCTTGCATGTTTTAACTCTCCAGGAAAGTTTAGGTTTGTAGACACCATATTAAAACTATATGAATATTTTTCTTTTATTACCCAACTTGCCTGTGTGCAAATTAGCGATTAGGTTGTTTTTCTATAAAACATATAGTGGAAAAATTCTTGATATTTGATTTATTTCACCTGATTTTGTTTTTTTATAGATACCATGGTATTGGTGTATAACTTCTAATACAGTTTAGTTTCACTAGTGAATTGAGTCAGTTTTCACAGTTTACCACTTAGAGTACTTACAAAAGCAAGAAATTCACCCATCCCCACCCCCTCTATTTTTAGTAACACAAAATATATTGAAAAAAAAAATTATGGACCATACCTCAAAAATAAAATAACTGATGTAGTAGTCACATTTTTCATCATTATAAACCAATTTCAGCTCACTTCAGAATTATAATTTCAAGGCCAGACATGCTACTGGTTTAAAGTGAATGTTATGTTTTTAATGTTTCTTCTCTCCCCAAAAAGCAGCAATAGTAGTAGATTTAACAATACCATAGACTCTCATGACTATGAAATCGTGGCTATTTGTGTTAACATGTTGTTCCTGTTGTTGATGTGATACAAAGCTCCTGCAAAACAGCTGGCACAGTCCAGTGCACTGGCTTCCCTCACTGGACTCGGTAAGTGTTTTCCTTATTTGTGAGAGGGCCTTAAAGAGAAAATCACACTTACCTTGTCTCTCTACGTGTTCTGTTTTGAAACTGTACTATTCCTACTCAGTTTATAAAACCTAGGTTTTAGGGTTATATCAGTTTCTAAAAGGTTTGCCAATTTTTTTTTTTTTGCCTAAAGCGTTCACAAAGGGATTATTATAAATCATTATAAATGTGACTAATTCATAGTTTATTGGGGCAAGTTGTAACAGTTCATAATTTAGCTGTGATAATATTTAAGCTCACTTTCTGAATTATTTGCATACGTGCTTTAGGGAAGAACCCATCCTCTAATGCTTTTAAGCACCTTTATGTAGATTGTGTTGTAGTAAGTCGAGTTTTAACATAGAGGAAAAGAGTTTATCTTACCATAGTATCATAGTAGTGATGTGTTCATAATTTGCTCTTTGCATGATATATTCTCAAATATATGAAAGCTTAAACGTGCCTTTTCCGCATCATATCAAATTAATCTTTGTGGGGACCAACAGAAATGGTTAGAAGCAAATGCCCATGTGATTTTGTGATGATTACTATGTAGGTCACTTCAGGGTGGGGAGTAGTTTTAGCACCATACCATTTCTGACCAGTGAGAATTACAATATTCTAATTTTTTTTAGGGAAAAAATACTTTTCATACTACCTGGGATTTCTGAGCTTTGAACAATGAAAGAATTAATTTTACAAATATTTTCAGGAATATCAGTAGTTGAATTGACTATGCTTTAGTGAGCCTTTGTTATTGCCCTGTTAAATGGTTTCGTTGGTTTGCGTAGACAGTAAAACAAACCATTATCACGATTCCTTTGTGGTGAGAAATACATGAACTATTCCAGGAAGAATGAAATTCTGTTAATTTTCAGGAGGGATCTATAAACTCCTTAAGAATTGGAATTTATACTTCTCCCCACCCCGAATAAGCATAATCTTCCAAGAAAAGGCAATGAAAAAAGAAATTAGCTTTCTTCTCGGACCTTAAAAATTTTTTAGTATATAGAATAATTTTTCCATATGATAGACTGGGCTTTATGCACACAGGTGGACTGGGTGGTTATGGATCAGGAGACAGTGAAGATGAGAGGAGTGACAGAGGCTCTGAGTCATCTGACACTGATGATGAGGAATTACGGCACCGAATCCGGCAAAAACAGGAAGCTTTTTGGAGAAAAGAAAAGGAACAGCAGCTATTACATGATAAACAGATGGAAGGTACATCTTTAGACTCCCTTAATTTTTTGTCTAGTTCTGTTTGTGTGTGTGTGTGTGTTTTAAATAACCAGAAAATACCAGGGACAGAATTAAGGTTAGAGTATAGATAATATGGGACGTAACTGAAACTAAGGGTTTTGGCTTACTTGTATTTTTTTTCAAAACTACAAAAGCTTGTAGTATTCAAAGTATGTAGTTTATAAAAGGTAAATTTGGTCTTGTTTTGTAAGACATTAATTTCAGTAGCTGTAAGTCAGTATATTTTCATTTCTAAAGTTATCATAATGAAGAAGAAAGCTTTTGAAATAGAAATATATTTGTAAAACTAATGTAAAGTAATTTGTAGCTAGAATATTTAGTGTGTAGCTAGTATATTTAAGGAAATAGAAGGCTTTTAGAAGCTTTTTTATGCAAAATACTGTATATGTTCTTTATAGTTTATATAATGATATTAGGAATACTGAAAGTATTTTGAAGTTTTTGGAAAAATCATACTTGGACGATTGGGAAGGTAATTATTAAGAGTTAGCAGTTGAAAATTCCCTATAAAATTACTTACTTACCTTTAAGTTGCCTTATTGGACAAAAGGGAAATCGTTTTAGATTGCTTGAAATGTACCTTTATACTTCAGTACCCTGTTGCTGTATTGTCCAGGAGCATGGCTAACTACTTGTAGCTATTGAACATAAGAAATGTACCTAACCCTAAATTGAAATAATGCTGTAAGTAGGTGTAATACATAATAGATTTGAGAGATTTTATGTGCCCCAAAAAAGCAGAATATCTTAGTACTCTTTTGAATTTATTACATATTGAAATGATAATGTTTTTGGTATATTGGGTTAACAAACTATTGAAATTAAGTTTATCTTTTTTAAATTTTTTTAATGTAACTCGACAATTTTTAATTGCTTATGTGACTTGTATCCTATTTCTGTTGAAGAATGCTGTTTCACTGTTACGATCTAATAGCTTGAAATTTGGTAGTTTAGGAGTTTTTTTCATTATACATTGACATTTCATAGTATTTTTGTCTTTTTCTCTTTCAGAAGAAAAGCAGCAAACAGAAAGGGTTACAAAAGAGATGAATGAATTTATCCATAAAGAGCAAAATAGTTTATCACTACTAGAAGCAAGAGAAGCAGATGGTGATGTGGTTAATGAAAAGAAAAGAACTCCAAATGAAACTACGTCAGTTTTAGAACCAAAAAAAGAGCATAAAGAAAAAGAGAAACAAGGAAGAAGTAGATCAGGAAGTTCTAGTAGTGGTAGTTCCAGTAGCAATAGCAGAACGAGTAGTACTAGTAGTACTGTCTCTAGCTCTTCATACAGTTCTAGCTCAGGTAGTAGTCGTACTTCTTCCCGATCTTCTTCTCCTAAAAGGAAAAAAAGACATAGTAGGAGTAGATCTCCAACAATTAAAGCTAGACGGAGTAGAAGTAGAAGTTACTCTCGCAGAATTAAAATAGAGAGCAATAGGGCTAGAGTAAAGATTAGAGATAGGAGGAGATCTAATAGGAATAGCATTGAAAGAGAAAGACGAAGAAATCGGAGTCCTTCTCGAGAGAGACGTAGAAGTAGAAGTCGCTCAAGGGATAGGCGAACCAATCGGTCCAGTCGCAGTAGGAGTCGAGATAGGCGTAAAATTGATGATCAACGTGGAAGTCTTAGTGGGAGCAGTCATAAGCATAAAGGTGAGGCTAAAGAACAAGAGAGAAAAAAGGAGAGGAGCCGAAGTATAGATAAAGATAGGAAAAAGAAAGACAAAGAAAGGGAACGTGAACAGGATAAAAGAAAAGAGAAACAAAAAAGAGAAGAAAAAGATTTTAAGTTCAGTAGTCAGGATGATAGGTTAAAAAGGAAACGAGAAAGTGAAAGAACATTCTCTAGGAGTGGTTCTATATCTGTTAAAATTATCAGACATGATTCTAGACAGGATAGTAAGAAAAGTACTACCAAAGATAGCAAAAAACATTCAGGCTCTGATTCTAGTGGAAGGAGCAGTTCTGAATCTCCAGGAAGTAGCAAAGAAAAGAAGGCTAAGAAGCCTAAACATAGTCGATCGCGATCCATGGAGAAATCTCAAAGGTCTGGTAAGAAGGCAAGCCGCAAACACAAGTCTAAGTCCCGATCAAGGTAGTATACTTTTTAAAGTATTTTGTCTGATTTAAAAAAAAAATTTGACTGAATTTATTCAAAGTTGAAAGTGTCCTTTCTCTCTCTCTCTTTAATAACAACTCAGTTTGGTACTTGATAAATGAACATAGTCTTAAGTAATTTTAGAAATCCTATATAATAATATTTATTTAAAAATTGCAGATTCTTTAGTTTAAGATACATTTTTATTTTTAAATTTGTCTTTTCCCTTTTTTTTTCAGATCAACAACCCCTCCCCGTCGTAAACGCTGAGGAATGATGTGGCAAGAATGCCATGATGTTTAAAAAATTCCATGAGTTTTAAGGGCTTGTCTCATTATAGAGGCACATTGTGGCTGTGTAGGTGAAACCAGAATCTTTTTTTTTTTTTTTTAATCTGTAAATAGGTGTACTTTTTCCAAATGCTGCTCCAAGTTACTTAATAGGATTTCTTTGTATTACATTTTTTTCAAAAAATAGTGCTTAATAAGACTATAAACATGCCATTCTCTTTCAGCTGTAATGTTCTTAAAATTATTCTTGAATGTACTGTGATGTCAATAAAGCTCTTCAGTTCATTTTTGTTAACCTCTTGCACCTTAATTTTATGATTTTAATCTAAGGAACGTACTTTTATAAAAAGGCAGCTGGAATTTTGTATAACAGGTTTTAAAGGTACTTCCTCTCATCTTCCCCAAAGAAAATGGTTTTAACTTAATAGTTTGTCAAAGTTTGTAAATTGTACCCATGGATTTTTGTCAAATTCCAACTTTAAGGGTGTGGAAGAGGGCCAAAAATAGACCTTTACTTTTCATTTGGAAACATTTGACAGCTTTCTAAACTTTTTTTTCCTATTTTGAGGATTTTCAAGTAATATATTCTCTGTGTATAAAGTATGGTTTACTTCTGTACAGTGAAATTGCTGGAATCAATCAAGCCAGTGCACCATTAGAGTCATTTATAAGGAACAGTTGTGTTTGACACTAATAGTCAAGTCTGGAATTCTATTCTGCAGTTATCCACTTCTGTTTTAGAAGCATATTTCAAACACTGGGGATATTACAGAAATAAGACTCACAATTCAGTGTATTTATTTATATTTTTAAAGTATAATATGACCTCAACTCAGTGGAGGAATGCTATATTATGCAGGTTTGTGTCAATTTCATGACATTAAAATGGTCTGGTTTTGTCACTTTCTTAACAATTATGATCAGTGAGTGGTCTAGCTATTTAAGGCAGTCATAACTTATAAGTAAAATGAGGCTCTGCAGGCATTTAAATTAAGCTCAGCTGCTTTCAGGGTCTGTTTTTGTGTGATTATTGTCTTATGCCACAATCAGATACATCTCTGAAAACAAATGCTTTTAAATTTTAATTTAAAAAGGAAAAAAGCAGGTGCAGGTCACGGAAAAGTTTTAAAGTATGCCTTCTTACCAGCAATAGTTCATTTTAAAATAAGCCAGATTTTTGCCAAGATCAGTGTTTCTTCAAAATGAAGGTAGAAATAGATTTGTAAGTGTGCTCTTGTACCTCTACATAGGTTCCTAAATAATTTTGAACAGTTATGCATTTATCTAGAGGAAATAAATCAACTGTGAATAAATGCATGTTTACCAAAATGGTTGTTTTACAGTGCATTTAGTTCTGATATTTATAAAGTTGATATTCACAGAGTAACTTTTAAATAGTTTGGAATTCTATATAGTTTAGACATCAGTCACGTGGAGACAAAATGAAAATGTGCAATATTTTTTATGTAGGTGAGCTAACACAGTGTACCTAATTGCAGAATTATCAGATTAATTTGTAATAGATAAGTTGTATAACATTTTCATATCTTAAAATGTTTTTTAGATCAATCTTCAGGTTAAAATAATATTTTCAAAATAAAATTCTACAGAAAAGTTCTGTTGGCTATGATATGCACATTTTTGGGCAAGACAAATGACAAGAGCCAAACATAATATTTGACAGTTTTATTTACTCTTCCATAATATGCAAGCTTCTTATCATTTAAATCTGTAGATATTTTTTAAAACACAGTCATGATATATGTGATTATTAGTAGATACATCAGTGTTATAATTAGATATTTGGGTTTTTTAGGTTTTATGGATAATTTAGAGAATTCATCATTTCACTGACATGTAATTAAGTATGTTTACCTTAGTGGTAAGATTTTATAAAATAGGGCTTCCATGATTTGGGATGTGAATGCTAACATACATAAGTTAACTAGATACATAATTTGATTATGAAGTCTTCTAAAATGACACCACCAGAAAATCAGTAGATTCAATTTTTGAGACAATCATTGGTCTGAATTGGTTAATAAAACTGTCTTTGGGTTCTCTTTTAAAATATTTCTAGTGTATTAATCATACTTGTTTTTGTGCAGTGGGGGTAAACCACACCATTAAGAGAATAAAATGTAATTTGGAAGAGGTAATTATAAGATTTGTTTAATGAAGGCCCCAAAATATAAATAAAGACTGGTGTGGAATCTCAGTGTATATGTTTTCTGCCATTGTAAAATGCCTTTTTTTAGCATCTGTTTTGAATGGTATAATACACAATAGGTGAGCTTCCCAAACGTCTATTTTTTTAGTGTCTAAGTTATTATTTCTTTAAGGAAACACATGAAGTATAATTAATTAGTAGGGTGAGGTTCTTTATTTTATGTGAGAATTTTTACAGAGGAATTGTATAAGGTTCAAGTTCCTGTAATACTGTCTTATGGAAACCTTTACATTTAAGTGGAGTTTTTCTTATATACATTAAAGTCTATTTTCATTTATCGGAGTTTCTAAAATGTACTAATCATGGTTTAATGGAAATACTAGATCCACTGGATGGTCCTGATTCTGCTGCTTAATATATTTTGGGCAAATCACATAAACACTATGAGTCTCAATTTCTTCAACTGTGGAAGGGTGGAATTCGATTCTAAGGTCTTTAATATTTCTAGCCCTTAAGTTTCTCAGTTTTAAATAGAATTTGGCTGTAATACCTAACACTAAAGAAAATAGGTTTTTTTATTGGCCCTTAAAATAACTCGTGTGATGAATTACATTATATTCCGTAAAGGTTTATCATGTATCGTAGAGTTTTCCTCTAAGTACACAAAAGATTAAACCTGCCACAAGCTGATTATGTGAGTATAGATTAAGATGAAATTGTCCTAAATTACCCATTTATGTGGAATTCTGTAAGTATGAAAATTTACCAGTTAAACTCTGAGTGCGTGTATATCATTTCAAAGTGATAAAACTGTTAGCTACAAGGGAGCACTTTGCCCTTAATTTGAGAAAAGTTTTTATACTTGAATTACACAATACTAAATAGATTTTTAGTTTTACAGTAGAATAAGTTGTAGACACAGATTTACCACACATGGGTGAGACCATGCCAGTGGTCTAGGAAATACTCCCAACAATGGCTATATACCGCATTACAACTGCCAGTCATACCAACACAACTTGGAGTTTAAGCATCATTGGGAAAGCCTTTGTTGATATTTGTAGAGTATAATGAGCTAGTTTTGCTTATCTGGGCAAAACTAGTGGCTATTAAAGAGGCTTTTGTGTCAGTATTAAGGCAAATCACTGATTACCTTTGTTGAATTGAAAAGGTAATGGGAAGGCCCTGAAGCCCCGTGAAGGGGTACATTCAAAGAAAGTACATTTAAATAAAGCTTTTAAAACTTTATTTAATCATACTTGCACTCTGCTTTTTCCTTGGATTTGTCATTCTAATAAGTACAACACATGCTAAATGTCCTTCTGTCTCAGAGCTTTGTGCCTTTGTTTGGAGAGATGCTGTGTGTCCTGAGAGAGGAACTCTGAAAGGACATTAAAAAAATTGCAGCCCGGGTGCCTGGGTGGCTCAGTGGGTTAAGCCTCTGCCTTTGGCTCGGGTTATGATCTCAGGGTCCTGGGATCGAGTCCCATATCGGGCTCTCTGCTCGGCGGGGAGCCTGCTTCCCTCTCTCTCTGCCTGCCTCTCCATCTACTTGTGATTTCTCTCTGTCAAATAAATAAATAAAATCTTTAAAAAAAAAAAAAAAGTCTGCAGCCACTGTTAGGAGGAGGTCAATATTTTACAAAGAGGCCCTAAGTGAAAGACTATTACTGAGCATTAAATTTCACTAATTCAAAGAACCCTTTACCAATATGACCGTGCCTGTTGAAAATGTACGATTTTTTTGCCTTTAATCTTCAAAATGTATCATTGCTCTTATTCAAGGAAAGGCTTCTATACATTTAGAAGTAAAGTGTTAATACCGCTTTAGTTTTCAGTGAAGTTTGTCTGGCTAGAGTCTAACTACATAAAGTATGAGGTCACTTGGAGAAACTGAATTTTCAGTTTAGACTTCTATCCCCCTGACATTTGAGTTCCTTGAAAGGGGAAAAAATTCTACCTTTAGGAAAGAAGTGCTTCCATGCATTTGTGATTCTAAGGGTCAGTGGCATACAGGAGTATAAATGTGGGAGATTTCTGTTAAATACGAAATAGTTACATGAGAATAAAAGCTCGTTTACATTGAATGAAGTGAGAGGATCCAGGACTATGTTGGCCGTGAGGTTTGAGGTGGTCATACAGAAATAGGCTATAATAGAGACTTGAAGTTCTCTTTTAGCAAACATAGTTGCATGCGTAGTTTGACGGGTGTTGAGCGTGAAGAGTCTAGTCCCACGCTAGTAACCCCCATTAATGCAGCCGTGAGTAGACTGGTTCTCGACAGTGTGAGAGTGGATCTCGGAACCTTTCTGTTGGGGATCTTTTGCTGGAGGGACCGGAAAGGAGGTGGATCCTTTCACGATGTGGGGAGGCCGCAAGCTGAGCTCCTGCGGGAATCGGTTTGTAGGAGGGCTTAGATCTAGGTGTTGGGGTACACGGGCTGAGGGTGCTCGCTTAAGCAGTTCGGCAGGTGAGTGTCGCCTAACCACGTTGGCACTGTGAAGGTTCCTCACGGAACCCACCGGGGGGGGGGGGGGCGCCGTTTTGCGCAGGCGCGGCAGAGGGCGGCGGGCTGTCCTGAGCTGCGCGCGGGGTCCGCGCAAGTCCGCCTTCGGTCCGGTCCCTCGCTGTCGAGTAAGCTCCCGGCCTGGGCTCTCGAGTCTCGCCCCGCGTTCCCGGAGACTGGGACTGGGGACGAGTGGCCCCGGCCGCGGAGCGCGCAGTCTCCCGGCCGGCCGTCGCCGTGTATCCAGAGACCGTTTGGGTTGAGTCCTTGCCGCCGGCGACCACTCTGTGCCTGCCGGAGTCGGAAGGTCGTGTGCTTTCTTCCCCAGCCGCCGCGGAGGACTCGGCTGCGGTCCCCGAGGTCTTGATAGCGTTGCATTTGTTTGGTTTGCACGTATCTTCTTTTTTTCAGAAAGAATTTAAGGCAACCATTCTACTTGTTTTGGTTTAATTCAGCAAACTCTTGCAAATAAGATCAAGGAAATAACTCACTGAACCTGAGACTTGCAGAAGACAGTTTGATTAACCAGAAAGTTAAGTTTACCCTTTATATGAAACTCACTTAACAAATGCTGTGTGCCAGGCCCTGGGAGTTTGTTTGTTTTTAAGATTTATTTATTTTTAGAGAAGGAGAGCCAGCCTATAAGGGCGGGGGCGCGTAGGGAGAGAGAATTCAGGCCGACCCCACTCTGAGCCCGTTGTTGGGCAGAGCTTGATCCGGAGACCTGGAGATCACGACCTGAGTCTAAACCAAGAGTCGGACACCCAACCGAGCCACCTAGGCACTGGGAATTTTCTAATGAAGGACACCTCAGAGGTCTCTTTAAAAAATGTTCAAACTGAAATTAGGATATAATAGGTGAAACAGGAAACTTGGAGGTCCACCATAGAGTTGATAAGTTGGTGCTCTAATGCAATGAAGAATAGTGCAGCCAATAAAAATGATTTAAATCAGTGTGTGCCTCCTTGGAAAAATGATTCAGGTACTGCATTAAGAAAGTAAGTTACAAATCAGTATGTATTATGATTTTAGATCTATATATGGAGCTATATGAGAGAACAGAAAGACATAGAAATTTTAGCAGTGATGATATGTGGTGGAGGTGGTTATCCATCGCTTTATCATTATATATTTTTGGAATTTATTTTTTCAGCAAACATGTCTTATAATCAGAAATTTAGAAAAATACAAATATTTTCAGATTTTGGGACTGAGTATAGAAGGAGTGTCTAATACATATTTAAGATCAGGGAAAGTTTTTTTTTTTTTTTTTTTTTTAAAGATTTTATTTATTTGTCAGAGAGAGGGAAAGAGAGCGAGCACAGGCAGACAGAATGGCAGGCAGAGGCAGAGGGAGAAGCAGGCTCCCTGCCGAGCAAGGAGCCTGATGTGGGACTCGATCCCAGGACGCTGGGATCATGACCTGAGCCGAAGGCAGCTGCCCAACCAACTGAGCCACCCAGGCGTCCCTCAGGGAAAGTTTTTGAACAAAGTATTTAGGAAGCTGTCTTGAGGGAGTTGGGCAGTTTTGGAAGTCATTGGAATGGCCAAAGGACTAACTTGAATATCTGTGAGATTTCTGGGAAAGTGCAAAGTGTTCCTTGAAAAGGAAGGCTGGAAGTGAGGACAGAGACTGGCAAGGGATGAGACAGACTTTTTAGGCCATGACAAGTCTGTGAAAGGCTACCTGTACTCCTGAGAGTGACTTTACCTTGAGGACAGAGGGAAATTACTGAAGGAACAATATAATCCGACCTGTATTTAAGAAAGAACACTTGGCAGCTGTGTGGAAAGTGGAATGGTGGCAGGAAAGACTAGGCTCAGGGAGGCCTTAAGAGTCATCTCGACAGTAAATGATGATTGCTGGAACCAAGGTATTGGTAGAGTAGAGGTTTTGTTCACTGTTGGCATGGTACATTATAGGCTCTGGATAAATGAGCGTTAAATGAAGTTTTCCTCTATGTCTTTAAAATCTCATATACCAAAATGATCACACTTCAAAGTAGAGAAGGAGTCGGTAGGATTCTATTTATTAATACAAACTCAATTAGTTTCTCTCAGTTGTCGTGTGGTGGTTTTTAAAGCTCTTGGGAATTCTGTTAATAGTGGTAACTGGGGGCTAATTTTACAGAAGTAGAGGAGGAGTAGGGATGATAAGGGTCATTACTGAGTACAGAGCAGAGACTTTTAAAATCTCATGTGCAGTTTCATAATAATAACTTAGATTTTTTATCTACATATCACAGTTTACATAATTCTCCAATAACACTTCCTTTATCTACCTGAAGTCATAAGGAAGGTGGTATTTGAACTAGGTCTTAAATGTAGTATAGGTGGAAATGGTGGAAGAGAGAGTAACATGAGCAAAGGCCTAGGAACACAAACGTGTGTGTGTGTGTGTGTGTGTGTGAATTTTGAAATGGCCTTGGGCCAGACTGTGAAGATCCTACTGAAAAACAAAACAAAATTTAAAAAACATAAAAAGCTCAAGAGAAAAATATTCAGAGACTATGAAAAGACAAGCCTTGAAATATAAATGACCATTTGTCTTAGTCCATTTGACTACTGTAGCAACATACCACAGACTGGGTGGTTTATAAACAAGTCTATTTCTTACAGTTCTGGAGACTGGGAAATCCAAGATTCAGTGCTGGTAAAAGCCCATTTCTGGTCCATGGATGGAGCCTTCTTGCTTTGTCCTCTCATGGTAGAAGAGGCAAACTTGCTCTTTGGGGTCTTTTATAAAGTCGCTACACCAGTCACGAGGGCTCTACTCTCATGATCTCATCACCTCCCAAAGGCCCCACCTTCTAATATCATCCCTTTAGGGGTTAGGACTTCAAAGAATAAATTTGGGGAGGACACAGACATTCAGACCATATCACCATTAAGTTAAGAAAGGACACTTAACCACACTTATGATAAACTCAGACAACACTGAGATCCCATGTTCACCTATTGGATTATCAAAAACAAAAAAAAAATTGATAATACACTGCATGAGTGACTGTCAGTGTATTATTGGTGTGGGGAAGCCTGCACTAGAAACTGGTTTTACCCATGGGGTTGGGAACTGGTTCAACATCTGTGAGTGGCAATTACAAATTTATAAATTCACCTGCCATTTAACACAGTCGTTCTTGGGATTTCACCTAAAAGTACTCTCTGAAATATATGAAATCACCTATGGAATTCATTATACTAAATTCATTTTGCCAACTTGATAGGTATGTAGTGGCTTTCATTTGTATTCTCCTAATGGTTATTGATATTTTATATCTCTTCATGTGCTTATTTGCATCTGTATACCCTCTTTGATGAATTGTCTGTTCATGTCTTTCTATACCCGTTTTATAAGAACCAGACCCATCGTATAATTGGGTTGCTTGGTTTGTTGTTTTCTGGGAGTTGGGTTTTACTGTTGAGTTTAAAGAATATCCTCATTTAATCCAGATATAGAAGTCCTTTGTGGGTTATGTGTTTTGCAAATATTTCTTCCCCATCTATGATTTGTCTTTTCTTCTTCTTAACAGAGTCTTTTGCAGGATGAAAGGTTTCAAGTCTAAGTCCAAATTAATCAATATCTTCTATTTTGGATTGTGCTTTTGGTGTCAGATGTAAGAAGAACTCTGTGCCAAACCCTAAGTCATGAATATCTGTGATAATTTCTTCTAAAAGTATTATGGTTTTGCATTTAGATCAATGATCTATTTTAAGTTCATTTTTGTATAAGATGTGAGATTTAGGTTTAAGTTTTATTTTCTGGTCTATTGGTATCCAATTGTTTCAGCACCATTATTGAAAAGACTACTTTTCCTTCATTGGACTGCTTTTCAACCAGAGTCAAAAAATCCGTTGGGTGACCTTTATAATGTCCGTAGTATTTTCTTTGCTCTAAGGTCTACTTTGTCTAAGTATTTATTGAACAATTGAATGTTCTGCTGCAGAGTAACTAGTTCACAAAACAGGTCTCTATGTAAGTTTGAACATGTAGACTGGATGAGTGATTATTTTAGGATACTATGTATACACACACACACACACACGTGTACATGCAGGTTTTTCTTTTGGAAAGGGTTTTAAGTCTATGTATAAATCCATTTCAAGTAGCTTATGTGACAGAATTTGAACTTGTTTTGACAAATAATCTCAGAATTAATATCATCCTAGGTTAAAAGTTCACATAGTTTTATTTTAAATCTCATTTCTTATAATTATGCAGAATAATATTGGTACAGTAACTAATGGTATGAAAAACTTTTACATATACATTACTTATTTTTGCCAATTAAAATTTCAGATATTTGATTAGAGTTAATTGGCAGAATGGAGGATATTTATTTTATATTTTAGTATAAATCCAAAAGTAAGGGGAAAACCCTTTTGTTTATCAATTGTAATATGAGATTGCCATGTAAAATAGTTTCTTCAAGTATATACGTATGAAGGATTTATACTGTGCAGTTTTCTCTAGACATTTAATTTTTATTTCCAGAGGAACCTGACTGACTCAGTTGGTTAGAACATGTGACTTTTGATCTTGGGGTTGTGAATTTGAACCCCACGTTGGACACGGAGATTACTTAATAATGTCGTTTTCAATTTATTCAGAGAATCAGTTCAGTTGGACTCCACAAACTAACCCGTGGGTTTTCAGTGAATACAGCATGATGTGGTTCAAATCCTATAGAATAACTTTTGCCTGCTTGAGTAGAATGAAAATTTACAGGTAAGTTTATTCATTACTGTGGCAAGTATTTACATAATTATAATCATAATCTAGTATTCATTATGTTTAATAAACACTGCTAGTATGAAATAGCTTATGTGCTTTGATTAAGGTATCTTTTTATTTATCTAAATATTCTTACTCTTCCAACAACTTTTATATCTGGAAAGTTTCAAACCTACAGAAAAGTTATAATACAATATACATCTCTTGCATACCCTTTATCTATATTCAAAGGTAGCTTTTATTTTTAATGTAAGACTGTATTACCTGGAGAAATCCTTTTTGCTTCCACACTTGTGACAAGACACAAATAATGCAGTGCTTAAAATCATAACTGATTTGGGTACAGCATAAATGTGATAAGGTAATTAACTATACAATTCTAGGTGGTAAGATTGAATCAAAGTAATATCTTCCTGTAGTTGTAGTTTATAAACTAATTTCTAACTTGTGAAAAATATTGCGTAGAGTTAATGTATGAACTTTGTCTTCTAAGTGCTTGCTCTACTTCTTATAAATAAGCTAGCTCCTGTAAAATTGAGTGTATGTGAAATCACTGGTAGTCAGCTGAGCACCCACCTATTGTTACCTATTGTATATTAGTCATTGATTATTGAGGCTTTGCATGAAGCACAGAAAAAGATGGTAATATTCATAAGATAATATTAAAGAAGTATGATATTTAACTCTTAAAAGGATCATAAGTCATCAATGTAGAATGTACTCTATGTAGCTAAGAAAAACACACTAAAAATTTGAATGGTGTTACCTATCCTAATGTAACGACCTTATTCTTTTTTTACCTAAGAACTTCTGGAGGGTTTTCCTGTGGTATACTTTCACATGGAATTTGGTATAATGTCTGATCTGTTTGGTTCCTGTTTGATCCCATTTGATTTTTTTTTTTAAATTAGGTGAATTATATACTTTTCTGTGCGTTTTTTTTTTTTTTTTTAAGATTTATTTATTTATTTATTTATTTGACACAGAGAGAGGTCACAAGTAGGCAGAGAGGCAGACAGAGAGAGAGGGGGAAGCAGGCTCCCTACTGAGCAGAGAGCCTGACATGGGCCTCGATCCCAGGACCCTGAGATCATGACCTGAGCTGAAGGCAGAGGCTTAACCCACTGAGCCACCCAGGCACCCAGGGCCTTCTTTATTAGATTATTCATTTGACACATTTCCCGAGTACCAACTGTGTTCTAGGAACTGTGCTAGTCACTAGGAATAAAATGGTAAATAACAGTCTATACCCTGCCCTCATAGTGTTTAGTGGGGAGACATGATCAAATTGTCACATTGTTCCATGAAGAAATGCAAGGTTATATGGGAATTAAAATAAGGGACTATAACCCAGTTTTGAGAGTCAGGGAAGACTTCTTTGATGGCACTGAATTATGTGTGCAGAGGAGGGAAGGGAATGTGAGAAGAATGGTCCAGGTAGAAGAAACAACCTGTACAAAGTTCCTGAGAAAAGGGCATGGGGTCAGTGCAAAGAACCGAGAGAAGGCCTGTGGGGCTGGAATGGGGAGGATGAGGAGAGTAGTTAAAAAGTACATTTGAGGAGGGAAGAAATTGGGGACCAAGTAATTCAGAGCATTGTAGGCCATGCTAAGGATTTTGAGTTTTTTCCCCAATATCACTGAGAAACCATGGAAGTATTTCAAGTGGGAAAATAGCATGATCATATTTATATTTTGGGACACTGTGGATGCATTGTAGGGAAGAGATTGAAGGGAGATGAGGTAGGAAGCATGCAGACTAATTAGAAGGCTAGTGCAATAAATAGTTTAACCAAAAGATGATGGTAGCTTAGACTAGCATGATAGTAGTAGAAATGAAGAGAAGATGGGAGCACTTGGGTTCAAATCCTGGTTCTACCATTTACTTAATCTAAGTCTCACTTTTTTTACTTGTGTAATAGGGATTGTGATATAACCTTCTTCACAGAGTTGCCAGAACAATTAAATAAGATGACACATGACATATATGGAGTTCTTAAATAGTACCACATTTAGTAAGTGCACAATAAGTGGTTACTATTACTATTTCTACTTCTACTACTACTGTTCCTATTATTATGTTATTATCTTCATTCCTATTAGATGTGACCCAGAAGGCCAAGTCTTGTAACATCCCATTTCTGTTGCAATTTACTTTGAAAGCAAATTAACTTTGTTAATGGAACTCTGTTCCTGCTGTGAATATATATATTTGCAGTGTGATTATGAAAACCTGGTTTTAAAGCATCAAAAATGAGCCACTCATTTAGAATCTAATAAATTATAAATTAGAATATCTTTCTACATAAATAGATTCTATGTTACATTTTTTAAAGATTTTTTTTTTTTTTTTTTTTTTTTTTTATTTATTTGACAGAGAGAGATCACAAGTAGGCAGAGAGGCAGGCAGAGAGGCAGGCAGAGGAGAGAGGAGGAAGCAGGCTCCCTGCTGAGCAGAGAGCCCGATGCGGGACTCGATCCCAGGACCCTGAGATCATGACCTGAGCCGAAGGCAGCGGCCCAACCCACTGAGCCACCCAGGCGCCCTCTATGTTACATTTTTTAAAATGTCTCTTCTTGCCTGGCTCTTCCTTTTGATCCCTTAGGTACCCTTGGACGAGACTGTACGGTACTTCTCAAACCACTGTAGACAGCAGTGAGATAAAAACATTCGTGGCCCTGGCTCATAGGTGGTGGGATGAACAAGGAGTGTACGCACCTCTTCATTCTATGAATGACCTGAGGGTGCCATTCATTAGGTAACATTCCAGAAACTCTAGATATTTTTAAATGTAACTCTTCAATAATTTATCTTCTTTTGAGTTTATTTTTCTCTAGATTTATACCTCAGTTCAAAATGCTGCATTTTAAGTTTGCTTTAGAAATTAGAGAGATTCTGGGGCAGCTGGCTGGCTCAGTCAGTAGAGCATGGGACTCTACTTCACATTGAATGTGAAGCCTCCTTAAAATAAAAATTAAAAAAAAAAATTAGAAAATTTTCAGTGTCCATTGTTTGAGCCATTAATTTTTAAATAACGTTATTCAAAATCTAGGCTGCTTTTATTAACTGATTTGAAGCATTTTTGGACAATTTCAGGTTACTTAGAACTAAATTCTTATGAAAAGGACCTAGGATCCTATGGCATCGAGGTCATTTCATACCCACTTTGACCTTTAGGCAGTCTTGATAAAGAGGGACCTGCTGGTTCAGTCACTAGAGCATGCAGGTCTTAATCTCAGGGTCATAAATTCAAGCCCCATGTTGGGTATGGAGCCTACAGAAACAAACAAAATATATCCTTAAGTATCCTTATTATATATAACATTTATTTTATTTTTGTTGCTTTTTAAAGATTTTGTTTATTTGAGAGAGAGAGCGAGCATGGGTGTGAGGGGAAGAAGCAGGCTCCCCAACATGGGGCTCAATTCTAGGACCCTGGGATCATGACCTGAGCTGAAGCAGATGCTTACCTGACTGAGCCACCCAGGTGCCCCCATATAACGTTTATTTTAATATAAATATAATTAAAATTCATATACAGTTCAACTTAAAAGTGTAGTATACAGTGCTGTTAGGTATATATGTCTGGGTGTATATGTGTGTGCTTATCTTTATATATGTGGTAGAGTGTTACTATGATTATCTTAGAATTAAGTTAACTTGATTTGGATGCCTATTTACATGATCATGAAAACACCACTAACTTAGAAGATCAAAAGAGAATCAATTTAGAAGGGAATCTAGGCAAAATCTGAAAATATAGATCTCCAGTATGCTTCTTCTAAGCCATGTAAAATAACTTATTTGTTGCTGACATGAAATGTGTCTATCAAGTACTGACAATGTAGCTAAGAGATTCCTTAGCTAACATGATATCTTTTTTTTTTTTTTTAAAGATTTTATTTATTTATTTGACAGAGAGAGAGATCACAAGTAGGCAGAGAGGCAGGCAGAGAGAGAGAGGAGGAAGCAGGCTCCGTGCTGAGCAGAGAGCCCGATATGGGACTCGATCCCAGGACCCTGAGATCATGACCTGAGCCTAAGGCAGCAGCTTAACCCACTGAGCCACCCAGGCGCCCAGCTAACATGATATCTTAAGCAAATAAAATTAGATGAATCTAAACTAGATTGTTTTTAAAGTTTTTCTTTAGATTATTACTGAAGTAATAGTTAACATATAATTATTACTAGTTTATTTTAGAAGCTTTACTTAAAACCTCCTTCCTGCTTTTGATTGTTAAAAAAGTCTTTAATGCTGAAAAGAAAAGAGCTGTTTACCCCCAAATATCAATAATAGCAATAATCCATTTTAAAATGAGAGTTTAATATATCCTCAAAAATTATACACGTTTAAGATTTTATTGACAAAATTAATAATTTGTTTTTGTATGTTTTGGATTTTTAAAAAAGAGACAATCTTTTAAAAACAGTTGCTCATCACCAGCCCGGAAAACCTTTGTCTGGGATGAAGATTCTTGATGTTGGCTGTGGTGGTGGATTGTTAACTGAAGTAAGTGGTTTACATCTTTCCTCCATTTTTAACCATGAAAAAAATTTTGAAAAAGTAGGCCTATGACTCATTTATCCTTTTAACAAGTAGTAGTGTTTATTTAAAAAAAAAAAAATGCCTAATGTTCTTCTTAATATTTTTACCAGCATAAAACTAATAAATGCCTTTTACTTTCTTAAGAAAATATATAAATATTTTAGAAAATTATAGAGGATTTTTTTTGGTGTTTTTTGTTTTTATACAAAATTGGGCCCTGGTCTTTGAAATATCTCTGAAAATTTTGTTGTCTCTTCTAAGAGATTGGGCAGTTTTCACTGGTTTAAATGCACTGATAAGCCATTCTTTTGCACTTGCTTCAGTACGAAAACCTAACCGAGTACTGTCTGCTTGTGGTGTTCTCCCTGGCATAGGTACTTTAGAGTACTTAGAAAAATACTCATTCATCTTACGCAAAAAATATTTGCCTCCACTTGTAGTATATTTATGCTCTGCAGCTCTGTTTTATAGTCTTCTTTCAATAAATGCATGGTAACTTTCGTGCACTTCAGAGATGTTAATACTCTATTGTGTGTGTGTGAGTGTACCTATAAAATATAGAACTCTTTCAAATAGTTCTTCATAAATTTTTTGTTGTGATTATTGTTCACTCTTAAGTTTTTATTATGGTAATTGTAAAATGTGTACAAACTAGAGGAAATGATATAATGAACTTCAGTGTACCCAATAAGTATTCAATAATTATCCTCTCATTATTAATCTTGTTTCCTTTTTAATAAGCTCTTTATTGCTAACATGTATTCTGTTTTCTTCTTGAGGATAACAATTTTTTTTTTAATTTATTTATTTGACAGAGAGATCACAAGTAGGCAGAGAGGCAGGCAGAGAGAGAGAGAGAGGAGGAAGCAGGCTCCCCACTGAGCAGAGAGTCCGACGTGGGACTCGATCCCAGGACCCTGAGATCATGACCTGAGCCGAAGGCAGCAGCTTAACCCACTGAGCCACCCAAGTGCCCCGAGGATAACAATTTTTTTATCCTATTAGCCTCTAGGGCGGCTTGGAGCTTCAGTTATTGGAATCGATCCTGTGGATGAGAACATTAAAACAGCACAGCACCATAAATCATTTGATCCAGTCCTAGAAAAGAGGATAGAGTACAGAGCGTGTTCCCTGGAAGAGATTGTGGAAGAGACTGCTGAAACATTTGATGCTGTTGTAGCTTCTGAAGTTATAGAACATGTGATTGATCTAGAAACATTTATACAATGCTGCTATCAAGTGTTAAAAGTAAGACTTACTGGTTTACTTGTTTGTTTTTTTCTTCTGAGTGTGTGTATGTATCCACAGCAATAAGTATTTCATAATACTTGCAATCAGTAAACTAGGATTAGGGGATAACATCTCTGCTAGGGATTATTTCTGCTTCTCAGATTGCACTCAGTCCTGGGGTTTTCTTTTCTTTTCTTTTTTTTTAAAAATATTTTATTTATTTATTTGACAGAGATCACAAGTAGGTGGAGAGGCAGGCAGAGAGAGAGAGAGAGAGGAGGAAGCAGGCTCCCTGCTGAGCAGAGAGCCCAATGCGGGGCTCGATCCCAGGACCCTGAGATCATGACCTGAGCTGAAGGCAGAGGCTTTAAGCCACTGAGCCACCTAGGCGCCCCCTGGGGTTTTCTTGATACAGTATCTTGATATCCAAGAAGTTTGAAAAGTGTTGGTCCTGAGCATAATTATAAACAATAGATTTAAAGGTTTTTTTTTCCCATTGGTGAACTCTGGATTAAATAGCTAATAAATATCGAATGACAATTACAAAGAAATTGATTTGGGGGGCACCTGGGTGGCTCAGTGGGTTAAAACCTCTGCCTTTGGCTCAGGTCATGATCCCAGGGTCCTGGGATTGAGCCCTGCATTGGGCTCCCTGCTCTGCTGAAAGCCTGCTTCCTCCTCCCTCTCTGCCTGCCTCTCTGCCTACTTGTGATCTCTGTCTGTCAAATAAATAAATAAAAAATCTTAAAAAAAAAAAAAGAAATTGATTTGGATTGATACTTAAAAAAACAATTAAAATTTTTATTAATTTGTATAAATTGACTTAGGTAGCATTTCTTAAATAACTCTGTATATAATATTTTTAACAGTTTTCAGCTCATAGGGGAATATTTCATATATATGATCTTACTGATTTTCCCTACAACCAGAGGAGGAGGGTAAGCAGGTAGTGTTGTGACCAACTTGGCCCAAAGGAGATCAGGATTTGAGAGATGTCAAAGGTCACTTGGCCTTTTTTTTTTTTTTTTTAAAGACTTATATATTTATTTTATGGGATGCCTGGGTGGCTCAGTGGGTTAAGCCTCTGCCTTCGGCTCAGGTCATGATCCCAGGGTCTGGGGATCAAGCCCCGCATCAAGCTCTCTGCTCAATGGGGAACCTGCTTCCATTCCTCTCTCTCTCTGCCTACTTGTGATCTCTGTCTGTTAAATAAATAAACAAAATCTTAAAAAAAAAAAAAATAAGACTTAGACATTTATTTTAGAGGTTGGGTGTGGAGGGAGAGGGAGAGAAAGTCTTAAGCAGATTCCTCACTGAGCAGGGAGCCCCGCATGGGGCTCCATCTCACAACACCGAGATCATGACCTGAGCTGAAACCAAGAGTCAGACTCTTAACTGACTGCGCCATGCAGGCACCCGTTTTGTTTTTTTTTTTTAAATTGAGGTATAGTTGACATACACTATTGTATGACTTTCAGACGTACAGCAGTGATTTGACAATTATAGAATTATGAAATGCTCACCACAATAAGTCTATTTACCTCATCTGTCACTATAAAGTTATTACAATATTACTGAGTACATGCTCTGTGCTGTATTTTTCATCTTCATGACTTGTTCTAAAACTGGAAATTTATACCTTTTAATCCTTTTTACCTATTTTGCCTATCTCTTACCCTCCTGTCTTCTGGCAACCCCAGTTTGTTTTCTGTATTTATGAGTGTTTCTAGTTTTTTTTTCTTTCTTTCTTTTTTTTTTAAATTTATTTATTTGACAGACAGAGATCACAAATAGGCAGAGAGGCAGGCAGAGAGAGAGAGGAAGAGAAGCAGGCTTCCCGCTGAGCAGAGAGCCCAATGCGGGGCTCAATCCCAGGATTCTGGGATCGTGACCTGAGCCGAAGGCAGAGGCTTTAACCCACTGAGCCACCCAGGCACCCCGTGTGTTTCTAGTTTTTGTTTGTTGATTTTTTTTTTTTTAATTTTACATGGAAGTACAGTCATTTGATACTTGTCTTTTTCTGTCTGACTTCTTTCACTTCGCATAATACCCTCTATGTTCATCCTTGTTGCAAATGTTAAGATCTCATTCTTTCTTTATAGCTAATATTCCATTGTCTGTATATACCATATCTTTATTCATGTACTGATGGACACCTAGGTTGCTTCCATGTCTTGGCTATTGTACATAATGCTGCAGTAAACATAGAGATATGTATGTGTGTATATATATATTACAGCCCCCCATGAGGTACATATCTTTTCAGATTAATGTTTATTTTCTTCAGGTAAATACCCAAAAGTGGAATTGTTGGATTCTGTGGTATTTCTACTTTAATTTTTTTGAGGAACCTCCATATTGTTTTTCATAGTGGCTGTACCAATTAACATTCTCGCCGAGAGTGCACACGGATTCCTTTTCCTCCGCATCCTCACTTGTTATCTCTTGTCTTTTTGATACTAGCCATTCTGACAGGTGTGAGATGAAATCTCATTTTGGTTTTGATTTGTATTTCTCTGATGATTAGTGATGTTAAGCATTTTCTCATGGGTCGGGTGGTCATCTGTATGTCTTCTTTGGAAAATGTCTGTTCAGGTCCTCTGGCCATTTTTTAATCAGATTTTTTTGTGTGTGTTGTTGTAGTTCTTTATATATTTTGCAGATTAACTTCTTATCAATTATATCATTTGCAAGTATTGTTTTCCATTTAGTATGTTGGCCTTTTTGTTTTGTTGATGGTTTCCCTCGCTGTGCAAAAGGTTTTTGGTTTGATGTAGTCATAGTTGTTTATTGTTGCTTTCATTTCTCTTGTCTGAGGAAACAGATCCAGAGAAATATTGCTAAGGCTGGTGCCCAAGGGATAGCTGCCTATGTTTTCTTTTAGGATGCTTATGGTTTCAGGTCTGAGATTTAGGTCTTTAATCCATTCTGAGTTTATTTTTATATATAGTGTAAGAAAGTGGTCCAGTTTCATTCTTTTACATGTAGCCATCTAATTTTCCCTACACCATTTTCCATTGTATATCTTACCTCCTTTGTTGTAGATTAATTGACCATATAAGCGTGGGTTTATTTTTGGGCTTTCCATTCTGTTTTATTGATCTATTTTTATACCTGTACCTCACTGTTTTAATTACTGTAGTTTGTAGTACAAACTACAAAATCTTGGATTTTGGATGTGATACTTCCAAATTAATTCTTTCTCAAGATTTGGGATCTTTTGGGGTTCCATACAAATTTTAGAATTATTTCTTCTAGTTCTGTAACAAATACTATTGCAATGTGTTAGAGATTGCATTGACTCTATAGTGTAGACATTTTAACAGTATTCTTCCCATCCATTAAGTATGGTATATCTTTCCATTTATTTGTGTCATCTTCAATTTCTTTCGTCAGTGTCTTATAGTATTCAGAGTTTAGGTCTTTTACCTCCTTGGTTAACTTTAATCCTAGGTATTTAATTCTTCTTGTTGATAAGATTATAAATGGGAGTTATTTTCTTAATTTCTCTTTCTGCTAGCTCATTATTAGTGTATAGAAATGCAACATTTCTGGGTATTAATTTTGTATCCTGTATCTTTACTGAATGTATTTCGTTCCTGATCTTAGAAGAAAAGCTTATAGTTTTCCACCATTGAGTATGATGTTAGCTGTGGGTTTTTCATCTATGGCCTTTATTCCGTTGAGGTATTTCCCTCTTTACCCACTTTGTTGAGAGTTTTCACCACGGGCAGATGTTGAATTTGGTCAAATACTTTTCCTGGATCTATTGAGATGGTCATGTGATTTTTGTCCTTCTTTCATTAATGTCTTGTAACACTTTTGTTCATTTGCAGATACTGAACTATTCTTGCATCCCTGAAATATATGCCACTTGATTCTAGTGAATGGTCCTTTTAAAGAATTCTTGAATTTAGTTATTGGGATATTGGTTTATAATTTTCTAGCAGTGTTTTTTCTGGTTTTGGTATCAGGGTAATGCTGCCCCTTTTCAAGGAATTTGGAAGCATTTATTCTTCTACTTTTGGGATAGTTTGAAAAAGATAGGTTGTAACTTTTTAAAGATTTGGTAGAATTCACCTGTAAAGCCGTCTGATCCTGGACTTTTGTTTATTGAGGATTTTGGTTTTGTTTTTTTTTTTTTTTTAAGATTATCTATTTATTTGTTTATTTGACCCAGAGAGAGAGATCACAAGTAGGCAGAGAGGCAGGCAGAGAGAGAAAGGGAAGCAGGCTTCCCACTGAGCAGAGAGCCCAGTGTGGGGCTTGATCCCAGGACCCTGAGATCATGACCTGAGCTGAAGGCAGAGGCTTCACCCCCTGAGCCACCCAGGCACCCCAATTGGGGTTTTTTTGATTACTAATTCAAATGTTACCAATAATTGGTAATGTTCAGATTTTCTATTTCTTCATGATTCAGTCTTAGAATATTGTGCACTTCTAGTATTGATCCATTTCTGTGGGGTTGTCCAGTTTGTTGGCATTTAATTTTTCATAGTGGTCTCTTATAATCCTTTCTATTTCTGTGTTGCTTGTTATAACTTTCCCCCCTTCATTTATCTGGGCCCTCTTTTTTTCTTGGTGAGTCTGGGTAAAGGTTTATCAATTTAGTTTGTCTTTTCAAAGAAACACCTGTAGTTTCATTGATTTTTTTCTCTTGTTTCTTAGTCTCTAATTTATTTCTGGTCTGATCTTTATTATTTTCCTCCTTCTACTGACTTTAGGCTTTGTTTATTCTTTTCCTGTTTCCTTTAGGTATATGATTAGGTTGTCTTGTTTGAAATTTTTCTTGCTTCTTTGAGGTAAGCCATTGTCATAAAACTTCCCTCTTAAAACTGCTTTTACCGCATGCCAAAGATTTTGAACCATTGTGTTTCCATTTTCATATGTCTCTTTTAATTTGCTCTGATTTCTTTGTTGACCCATTAGTTGTTTAGTTGCATGTTATTTAGATTCCACATTTTTTCCAGTTTTTTTTCTTATAATTGATTTTTAGTTTCATTCTGTTATGGTCAGAAAAGATGTTTGATATTTCAGTATTCTGAAATGTATGGAATCTTGGGGCACTTGGGTGGCTTCATCTGTTAAGCATTTCCCTTTGGCTAAAGTAATGGTCTCAGGGGTCTTGGGATCAAGCCCCTTGTGGGGCTCTCTGCTCAGGAGGAAGTCTGCTTCTCCCTCTCTTCCTGCCCCTCCCCCAAGCCCTGGCTTGCGCATTTGTGATCTCTCTCAAATAAATAAATAGAATCTTAAAATAAATTATTGATTCTTGTTTTTTGGCCTAACAAGTTTCATCCTGAAGAATGTTCCTTGTGTACTTGAATATATATTCTGCTGTTTTTATGTAAATGTTCTGTATCTCCCTGTTAAGTCTGTCTGGTCTAATATGTCAATCAAAGCAACTATTTCCTTACTGATTTTCTGTCTGGATGACTTAACCAATAATGTAAGTGGAATAGGTGTTAGAGTCTCCCCTCCCCTCTCCTCTCTTCAACTTAGGTGCTTTCTAGTATCCTGTATTCCCAATTGCTGATCTATTCTTCTGCATCTTCTAATTTGCTGTTGATTCCCTCATATATTTTTTCATTTCAATTATTGTATTCTTCTGTCCTATTTGTTCTTTTTTATATGTTCTGTCTCTTTCTTGATTTGAACTCTTAACTGAGTTCATCCACTCTTCTCAAATCTGGTGAGCATCTTTATTACCATTACTTTGAGCTCCTTATCAGGTAGATTGCTTATTTCCATTTTGTTTATTTTGTGTGTGTGTGGTTTTTTGTTTTTGTTTGTTTGTTGCTAAAATTTTAGCTTGTTCTTTCATTTGGAACATATTCCTCTATCTCCCCATTTTCTGTTTTTGTTTCCATGTATGTCAGCTACATATCTTGGTCTTAAAAGTAGTGGCCTGGTGTCAGGAGGCACCATGTGGGGCCCTAGGGTGCCATCTTCCCAGTCACCAGAACCAGACATCCTGCTGGTGTCCCCTGTATGGGCGGTGTGTGTCCTCCTGTTGTGACTGGACACACGCTGGTAGGCAGGGCTGACCTTCAGCCCCGCTGTGACTTCTGCAGGTATACTGGTGTACCTTGTTCCCAGCCATACTGTCAGAGTGGCTCAGCTGCAACTGCTGCCCACGTGCTGGTGTGTGGGGCTGCCCATCCTCTCTCCAAGGAAGGAGTTGCTTTGGAGAGGCCGGAGTCCTGGCTAGGGCTGCCACTAGGTGTGGTGGGCAGTTGTGTGTGTGGTAGTTGCTTCGGGGGAATGCTGATCCTGACCAAGCCTGCCTGTTGGGTGTGGCAGATTTGCTTTAGAGGGGCAATTTCCAGGGCAGGTAGATCTACAGGGGAATGCCAGGACAGGGTGAGTGGTGTTAGCAAGATAGATGGAGAATGTCAGAACTAATTCCCACAAATCTGACCAACTAGGCTGAAGAAGGACAAGAAAAGTGACGTCTTTCAGTATTTACATGGCTGAAGAAGGCTCTTGCAGATTCCTGACTTTCCAACACATGCCCTAAAGTTAGTCAGTAAATCTCCATGGCACTTTTTAAACTGCTTTCTCTGTGCTGGGTGTCAGCCTGAATGAGGTATTGTGCTTGCCCTTTAAGAGCAGAGTCTTGGTATCCAGTAGCCTTCCGGCTCTCTGAAAAGTTAAACCTTCTGAATTTCAAAGCCAGGCAGTATGAGGGCTCATCTTCCCAGTGTAGGTCCCTGGGACCAGGGGGGGCCCAAGGTGGGGCTTGAGCCCCTGGCTCCTCTGGTAGACTTCTGTGCCTGTGATAGCCCTCCCAATTATAGGTTGCTGTGTCAGGAGTTTGGTTCCCTGCCGCATCTCTGCCCCTCCTACCTTTCTCCATGTGGCTTTTTCTTTATGTCTTCAGCTGTGGAAGAGCTTTTCTGCCAGTCTTCATTCAGCCAACAATTATATGTAGTTGTTGCCTTGGTGTGTCCATGGGAGGATGTGAGCTCCAACTCTACCGTCTTCCACAAGAATCCAGCGTTCACTTGGTCTTTATGTCAAAGTTCACTAGAGGCACTTAAGTGGGCTTAGGGTCACATCTTTTAATTTCAAGTCTCGTTCTTCCCATTATATTATAGACTTAGTCCTCTGAAAGTGGTTCTAATTTTTTTTTAAATAAATCTCCTAGAGTATTATTGTTGTTGTTATCGTTATTACCGTATTGACTGTGTTGTTAATGTAGAGGTAACACCCAAAGATCAAGAGCAAGAAGAATGAAATGTTTGGCCCTGATTTAAATAGAGCTTTTTAGAAATACTTTTTCTGGGGTGCCTAGGTGGCTCAGTGGGTTAAGCCTCTGTCTTTGGCTCAGGTCATGATCTCAGGGTCCTGGGATCGAGCCCCGCATCGGGCTCTCTGCTCAGCAGGAAGCCTGCTTACTCCTCCCTCTCTGCCTGCTTCTCTGCCTACTTGTGATCTCTCTGTCAAATAAATAAATGGAATCTTAAAAAAAAAAAATACTTTTTCTTTTTACATAAGTTTAGTTTTAGAGAAGATTACAAAGATAGTACAGAATGTTCCCACCTGGCCTTCCCCCAGTTTCTCCTATTGTTAACGTTTCACATAGTAAAGATAGGAACTAGGGTGAGGCAAATGAGGCAGGTATGGCACAAACCTGAAGGAGACACTCAGGCTTAGGTGCCAACCATGCATTTACACAGTCCGGAAAGTGAGTGCTTCCCTCGGTTTTGTTCCTTAAGCATCTCACTTGTCTCCTCATAGTCCTAGCCCTGTACGTAACCCATTGTGCATTTCTTAAAACTGAGAAATTAACATTGACATTATGCTATTCACTATACTACAGACCTGGTTAAATTTCATCAGTATTTCCACTAATGTCATTTTTCTGTTTAGGATCCAACCCTGGATTCTACATTGAATTTAGTTGTCATGTCTCCTTAGTCTCCTTTAAGTCTATAACAGTGTCTTGGTGTTTCTTTTTTCCTTTTTTTTTTTTTAAGATTTTATTTATTTATTTGACAGAGAGAGATCACAAGTAGGCAGAGAGGCAGGCAGAGAAAGAGGGGAAGCAGGCTCCCTGCTGAGCAGAGAGCCTGCCGAGGGGTTTGATCCCAGGACGCTGAGATCATGACCTGAGCTGAAGGCTGAGGCTTAACCCACTGAGCCATTCAGGTGCCCCTTGGTGTTTCCTTTTAAATGAGTTTTATTAGGCTTATCTTCTATTTGCCAAACAAAACTCCTTAATTTTTACTCTTTGTGTTGTGTGTCAGTATATATGAATGGAGGTTCTTTCACACATATTAGGAATGTGTGTGGCATTGTGGAATTTGAAACTAATTTTTGCATCGATGGAAAGCCTATTAAGAAAATGACCGTTGCTCACCAGTGTTTCCTTAAATTTTGTAGGACATAGATGAGATACCCATAAGTGATTTTTTTCCCCAAGCTCTATTGAGATATAATTGACATGTAACTGATTCTTAATAAGATTTTAGAACACTAGAGTTTTAGAAAAGTTACAGTGTATCACAAAATAATACCTTATATTTCAGTTTTTAATTTAATGGCACATTGCAGTATTTCAGGGTCTCATCTTTCTTTTTGGTTTTGGGGTGGTATTTGAGATATAGTTTCTCTCTCCCTACACACATAAACACGTGTGTGTGCAATTACTAAAAGGACTCTTAAGCAATTTTATCCCCATAAGGCCGATGAGAATGTGTAGAAGAGGAAGGAGACATTAATCTTTGCCATATGTGGGAGTAAATATAGGAAACACCATGAATGTAGCCACCAAAAAATGTCAGACTAGGGGCATCTGGGGTGGATCAGTTCGTTGCATTGTCCAGCTCTTGGTTTCCACTTGGGTCATGATCTCAGGGTCATGAGATCAAGCTCCACCACTGGCTCCGAACTTTGGGGAATCTGCTGGAAAATTCTCTCTCTCTCTCTTCCCCTCTACCTTTCCCCCAACTAGTGCTAGTGCTCGTGCATGTGCACTCTTTCTCAAATAAATAAATAAATCTTAAAAAAAGACATGGCAGACTAAAGAGTCTCACAAGGGCGCCTGGGTGGCTCAGTTGTTAAGCATCTGCCTTCGACTCAGGTCATGGTCTCAGGTCCTGGGATTGAACAGGAAGCCTGCTTCTCCCACTCCCATTCCTCCTGCTTGTGTTCCCTCTGTAGCTCACTCGCTCTCTGTCAAATAAATAAATAAAATATTTTTCAATAAATAAATAAACGGTCTCACAGATGGTTTGTATTCATGTAAGTGCTTATCTTGATCTCTTCATATTGTTTATACTAATGAAATCAAAACAAAATAAAAAAACATTCTAACCACAACCATTAATGTTTTTTTCAGACAACAGTGATTAGCACAAGATGTGGCACTGTATGCCGCACAGAACAAGTCAGACAGGCTCGCACCCAGAAAGAAAACAGTGTCAACACATGTCAGATTGGAAATGTGGACATGTAACAAGGAGGAGTAGTCTGATCCCATTTCTATATTTTTATTATAAAGTATCTGTTATGTATCTGATATGTGCAAAAGCAAGTTTATAGTATGTCACAGTAGTATGAGTTTAACAGTTGTAAGCACTGTTGCTTACAACTGGAATTTGGTAAAAACTTAGTAAACATAAGCTTTTTTTTAAGATTATTTATTTATTTTTTTAAGATTATTTATTTATTTGACAGAGAGAGATAACAAGTAGGCAGAGCGGCAGGCAGAGACAGAGGGGGAACCAGGCTCCCCGCTGAGCAGAGAGCCAGAGAGCAGAGATGCGTGGCTTGATCCCAGGACCCTGAGATCATGACCTGAGCGGAAGGCAGAGTCTTAACCCACAGAGCCATCCAGGGGCCCCTGTAGTAGATTGCCTTTAGTAATTAATTTCCCAAAAGAAAAAAAAAACTATTTTGATAAACTATACTTTATTTATATTCATGTATCTTAATTGCACTTAAATTATTTGGAAGGAAGGAGGAGGGTGGGGGAAGCCAAGCCTTTACCTGATACTCCTGACATCTAAAATGTTTCTTCTATCTGTATGGTTCTTTTTTCTTTCTTTCTTTTTTTTTTTTTTTTTAGTTTGGTGGTTCTTTATTCATTACTACAATCAACAAAACACAGCTGTCTTATGCCTTGGGAATTGTCTTTTCAGAGCAAATTGCAGGTATTGTACCAAAAGGTACTCATACATGGGAGAAGTTCGTTTCACCCGAAAAGCTAGAGAGCATTCTGGAATCAAGTAAGTATTAAGAAGGTTTCCAGTTTTCACAGCCTTACTGAACGTTTAATGTATCTACAATCATTGATCACACAACCTGGCACTTAATTAAATGGGCCACTATTTTCTAGATGTTGGTTTCATCTCTCAAGTAGATTATAAACTCCTTGAAGTTAGGCGTGGGTATTAGATACCACTTCTCTCTCTCACCTGTGGCACCTAACCCAGGGCCATGCAAATCACACATGATCATGAATACTGTTGGGCTGCTTAGTCCTCATTTGCTTAAGGAGGAGGTGCAAATGTGTATGTCACTTACACATCCCCACTTGGTCCTGTGGAGGCCTGCAATATCAGCTTATCCTACGTATTGTTTTTTCTGATTGCTCCGTACTCAGGTACCCTTTGAACTTCCTTGTCACTTTTTATGTATTTTATGCTACTTAGAGCACGTCTTATATTACGGTTTTTTGGTGTTTTTAAGCCCTTTCTGGTCTGTCAGCTCTGTGGAGGCCAGACTGTCTCCTTTTTGTACTCCCCGCAGTGCCTGCCTCTGCTTCACACGTTGTGAGCTCTTGATTTATGTGGTGAATTCCTCTCAGGTCATAACATGTAGTTGGTTTGGTACTCCTGCTGAGTACTTAACTCATGTGTGTCTCAGGCTTTTTTTTCACATCACAGTATATCAGTAAACTTGATTTGGAGTATTGAAGTAGTATCGATCCAAGGCGATGGAGGAGGTTCTGAAGATTTCTGCAAGTGATATTGCTGAAAACAGAATGTGATCACTTGTTGGCAGATAGTCTCTCTTTTTTTCAGATTTAAATATTTATTTTTTCAGATTTAAATATTTTGGGGGGGCAGATATTTCCTAATAAAAGCTTATGTTTACTAAGTTCTTACCAAATTCCAAGCATTGTACTACTTTAAACACATATCTCTAATTCTAACAACTCTAGGACTGTATGTTCTGTATGTGTAAGAACATTGAGATTCAGAAAGGTTAAGTGACTTGACTCTGATCACCATCTAATAGGTGCCAGGTCGGGGGTTGAACCCAAGCAATTTGATTTAGAGTTTCTTTTCTGTGCTATAGTAGAGAATGATATGTATTTGGTTACACAGTACTTTTTTCCCATCGAGTCAGGAATCTTTTTTTTTTTTTTAATTTTATTTATTTATTTGATAGAGACATAGCGAGAGAGGGAACACAAGCAAGGGGAGCTGGGAGAGGGAGAAGCAGGCCTCCCACTGAGCAGGGAGCCCGATATGGGCTCGATCCCAGAACCCTGGGATCATGACCTGAGCCAAAGGCAGACACCTAATGACTGAGCCACCCAGGTGCCCTGAGACAGGAATCCTGTATTAAATGTAGAGTCACGTTAGAGTCTTGGCATTTGGAAAGTAATTACTTAACAAAATCTACTCTTTCTGATTGTTTTTTTCAGACGGTCTGTCAGTTCACACTGTGGCAGGAATGCTCTACAACCCCTTCTCAGGTTACTGGCACTGGAGTGAAAATACAAGCCTGAACTATGCAGCTCATGCTGTGAAATCCATGAGACAGGAGCCCCCGGTGCCTGCTGGGTTTGTTTTCACGGGGAAAACAGAGGAGCTCCATGATAAAGACTCCATCAAACCCGGTGTGCAGGAAGAGCTGAAGAAATGAATGGCTTCGAAGGACTGTGTATAATATGGCTTGAAAGTCTTATGTTTACATATGTGAAAATACACACTTTGTCTTTTGTGAGTGGATTGTGAAGAAAAGAAAGTCAACAAAGAGGGCTAAAACCTTGGATAAAAGTTTTGATTGTTTCCTCTAATGGCCGCTTTCAAAGGATGATTCTGTAGTTAAAAACTTTTGGCAAGGTATTGTGTAATGTAGGCATTTAAATTCCTCAGCCTTTGTTTTATAAATAGGGTATATACACTTGACTTAACTTGACGGATTATATACATTCATCCAGCGTGTGTGCACATAGGTATATGTTGAAATGGGTTTTCATTTAGAGGAATCTGCATTATCTATGTTCTTTATCGGGTTTTAGCTAAAGGCAGTTATGCTTCTGACATATGAAAACCAAATACAGTTTTATTCCACTTATATATGGGAGGATAAAACACATTTTTTCCTTTAAATTTTAGTTTGTTGGAAAGCAAATGGATTGTTAAATATATACTGCATTTGGATTCAGACATTAAAATCAAGAAGTCCGGATAATGTCTGGCATACTTCTATACAGTTCCATAAATGTTTTATTGTGACTTTTTTTTTTTTTTAAGTAGAAAGGACTTTCTTAAACTCAATTAAAAATTCAGTTATGGAAATTTCTTCTTCGGCTAACATTTTTTTAATTGAAGGCTCTGACTTGAAATGTACTTTTATGCTCCTTGAAGTATGTGAATCCCTGGCTTTTTCTGAAAGTCCAGATGCTCTCTAGAGAGACAACATTGTTTGTTGACCCAGTGTGACAAACAAACATGGATTGAATACATGTGACCAGGTTGAAGGTCAGCTGTTTATTTCTTATCATTTTTCCCTTTTACACTCATGTTTGCTATATTCCCTTGTCAGTGTCTGTTAGAGTTAGCTCTGTAGGCAAACACTTCCCAGCCACCTTAGTTTGTCATGTACTTGTTCTCAGCAGCATTTCAGGGGAGGAAACTGAAATTTAAAGAATTAAGAGAGGAATTATAACTTCAGTTGCTATGGTGTGATTAGGGTGCTAAAAATTAGGAGCTTCCATTGGCCTCCACTTAAAAGTTAGACTCTCAGTCTGAATTCTGATAGTTTTATTACCAAAACAAAGCTTCCTCATTCTGTCTGTTAAAAAAGAAATGAAGTGTTGGTATGAAAAAGTAATCTAAGAACAATGTAATGGAATTGGTTAAAAAGTAGTCCCCCAAACAAGTATATTTATTTTAGGGAAAAAAAACACTTTCAGTTATTAAAAATACATTCTTTTTTTTTTTTTTTTTTAAAGATTTTATTTATTTATTTGACAGAGAGAAATCACAAGTAGACGGAGAGGCAGGCAGAGAGAGAGAAAGGGAAGCAGGCTCCCTGCTGAGCAGAGAGCCCGATGCGGGACTCGATCCCAGGACCCTGAGATCATGACCTGAGCTGAAGGCAGAGGCTTAACCCACTGAGCCACCCAGGCGCCCTTAAAAATACATTCTTAAGTACTGTAATTTCAGGGTGATTCAGTAATAACTACTTCTGTGTTTCCCTTGACTTCCAATAGAATGAAGAGATGAAAATTTCATGCCTCTGTGTATAATCTAATTTGATCTTTCAGGCCAATTTCAACCAAATTTCAGGAGAAATAGGTTCAAAAAGATAATACAAGTTGTTTTAAGTGTGTACCTGTGGAATGAGGATTGCCCAGCCGAAAACTTTTAATTCTGAGAACTAAGAGCTTTTGAAAAGCGGTAATCTAGCAAGGAGGGCTCTATGCTAGGAAGTTTCGTCTGCAAACCTTCCCTCAGGAACTCCCGGTTCTTGAGACTGCCCTGCAAGAGATAATGATGGAGACTTTAGGACTAATGGTCCAGCAAACGAATGTAAACCTGACTTAGAACGGAAAAGAACAAGGCTCAGAGAGCAAGAAGGTGATTTTGCAGGCAATCTTAATTTGGGGTGAGGGGAACAACCATGGGAAGCTGGGCAGTGACCTTGACCACCTTGCTATAGTCATGAAGGAAGTCAGATTGCTCAGTGGGACTGTAATTCTAAAAACTGCTTGACCATTTAAGGTTGGCTCAAAGGGGTACAAATTAGGAGAGCAAAATTTTCAGCACTTAGCAGTAGCTATGAATGATGGTAGGAAGGGTCACTGGCAAGGCCGGTGGTGACGAGAGAGATCAAGGGGTATAGCTTTCCCCAAAACTTTTGCAAGGAGCAGTAGGATCTAGCACTCCGTACAAACATGCAAACCCCCCCTGGGAACCTGGAGGAACCTTCTGGAAGCAGGATTCTAGAAACTGCCTGATTAAGAGACTAGAATAAAAAGCAACGGCAGTTGTTACAAAAGCGTTGATTTTTTCCCAAAGTTGCTATGTTCTTGGGAAAATCAGTGCCATCCAGGTGTATAAAACATTGCTGTGTTTGTGTGTTCTATATTTTTCCTGAAGACAAAGCATCACAAAAGAATTGTCTTTAAGTCTTTTATTTTATGGAGCACCTGGGTGGCTCAGTGGGTTGAGCGTCTGCATCTGACTCGGGTCATGATCCCAGGACCCTGGGATGGAGCCCCAGGTCAGGCTCCCTGCTCAGCGGGGAGCACTTTTCTCCCTCCCTGCCACTCCCTCTGCTTATGCTCTCTCTGTCTGTCAAATGAATAAAATCTTTAAAAACTTTTATTTTATGTCTAGACATATACTCGAGGCACTAGAAATGCTATCACATTTTCTTTCCCCTAAATCAGGCCCGAGTGCTCTCAAATGAAAATGTCAAAATCATTGCAACTTGTGACCTTAAGAAACTTCTGGTTTTTTGATCAACATGTTTGGATTTGGAAAACAGGTGCTGTTTGGGCACTAAGGTTGAACATTTTTGTTTGATTATGATTTGTTAACTGAGTCATTTTTAGATAAGCCTAAGACCCACGAAGAGCCGTTCTTTGTAGTTGTATTGCTTTGGAGAATCTGTTAAAGGCGTTGCCATGGTTCCACCTGATTTCACAGTAGATAATTGGAAATTATCTTAGAGATATGCCGATATCTTAGAGATATCTTAGAGAATGACCTGTGTCCTATGTTTTCCTTCCACACCACAGCCAAACATATCAAAAGGGTTTTCTCTGTTTTGTCATTATCTCTCACTCTGGTGGACCCCTCTCCATTATGGTTTCATTGAGACCATCCTCACCAAAGGTCATTCTCACAGATTGAGCCCGTGACTATACCCAAAGACCATTTTTCAGCTCTAATCTCATTCGTTGACATTATTAATTACCTCCCTCCTTTATTCTCTTATTTCCATGATTTTACCCTCTTTGACTAACCACTTGTTGTCAGCCCGAGTTCCCTTTTCTTGCTCTACCCACGCACCTGTTGGCTTTAATTGGATGGGTCCCTCTACCCATACTTTTATAGTCTCCTGTAAATAAATCTGCCTCAAATTACTATATTTCGGGCAGGCCATCTGCTTCCCACTGGGACCCTCACTGATAAACTGACTCACTCCCAACCACTTCTTAAAACCCTCCAGTCATTTCTCACTGCTCTGAAGGTTAAAGTCCTAAATCCCTTAACATGGCTACCGAGTCCTGACCTGATCTGACCCTGCCTACTTCTCAAGCTTCGTCATTTATTTTTGACAAGTATGCGGGATTATTTTTTAATGATCTTATTTATTTTAGAGCTATATGGAGAGAGTGTGTGCAAGCACAATGAGGAGCAGAGGGAGGGGGACGAGCAGACTCAGTGCCAAGCGCCAAGACTGATGGAGGCCTGGATCCCAGCCACCCTGAGATCATGACCTGAGCAGAAATCAAGAGTCGGACACTTAACTGACTGAGCCAGCCAGGCGTCCCAAGTATGCTAGATTTTAATAACAAAAGTGTTCATCATAGTTCTTTTGCATTATATTAAACCTTACATTTAAAAATAATTATAAAATAGGGGCACCTGGGTGGCTCAGTGGGTTAAAGCCTCTGCCTTTGGCACAGGTCATGATCCCTGGGTCCTGGGATTGGCCCTGGCATCGGGCTCTCTGCTCAGCAGGAAGCCTGTATCCTCTGCTAGCCTCTCTGCCTACTTGTGATCTCTGTCTGTCAAATAAATAAAACACTTAAAATTTTTAAAAAATATTTATAATTTCAGATTCACAAAAAAAGTGTCAAAAGTAATCCAAAGGGTTCCCATATATCCTTCATTCAGCTTCCCAAATGTTACCTTTGACCACAATACAATGATAAAACCCAGAAAATTAACTTTGATAATCTACAAACCTCATTTTTTTAAAAGATTTTATTTATTAATTTGACAGACAGAGAGAGAGATCACAAGTAGGCAGAGAGGCAGGCAGAAAGAGGGGGAAGCAGGCTCCCTGCTGAGCAGAGAGCCCGATGCAGGGCTCGATCCCAGGACCCTGAGATCATGACCTGAGCTAAAGGCAGAGGCTTAACCCACTGAACCACCCAGGCGCCCCTCATTCAAGTTTTATTAATTATCCCATTAGTGTTTTTTTTTTAGGGGGAAGCAAGATCCCACATTGCATTAAGTTGTCATGTCTTAGTGTCCTTTAATTTGGGACATTTCCTCATTCTGTCTTTGTCATTTGTGACTTCGACAGAGCACTGGACATTTGTTTTAAATGCACCTCAATTTGTATTTTTTTTCTTATTTTTCTTCACAATTAAATCCGGGTAATGCCTTTTTGGCAAGAATACCACAGAAGTGATGTGCCCTCCTCGGTGTGTCCTGTCAGGAGACACCTGATGTCGGTATGGCTTGTTCCTGGGGATGCTGAGTTTGGTCACATGGCTAAGGTGGGGTCAACCAGATTTCTTCACTGGAAGTTACCGTATTTTTCCCTTTATACTGAATAACTACCTTATAGTAAGATACTGTGAGAGTATGTAAGTGCTGTGGCTTTCATACTCTTGCCCACTAGTTTTATCATCCATTGATGGTTATTGCTTGAAACAATTAAGACTGTGGTGTTTGTCTAGTGGTCATTCTCGTCTTTCTTTCCACACTATTAATAGAATTCTGAAAAGAAGAACTGTCCCTTCTCCCCAACTAACTCATTTATTTAATTATTTATTTTTATTAGAATGGACTCACGGACATTAACTTCTATGGGTTACAACCCACTGCTATCAGTCTATCATTTTTCATTACTCAGGTTGTTCCATATTTGGCCATCGGGAACCCTTCCTGTGGCCTTTGATGTCCCTATAGCTTTTCATGCACTTCTTTACTTTCTGGCATCACAGGGGGTCTCCAGGCTCAACTTGATTTGTCTTGATCCAGCCTAGGAATTCAAGGAACCCCAATTCCTTTTAGTGGAGAATAGTATTTAGAACCCAAGATCTGAGCACTAAGTATTGTTCTACTGCTGGGGCGTCGGTGCTTCTAGGGCATCTCTGCAGATGGAGCTAGGAGGTGTATGCTGGCACACACCTGCCCACGTGTGAATGACCATGATCCATACCAATACCTCCGATTGCAGGCCAGTGTCACAGTGTGGATCCCACCAGTCCCACTTGCTTTATTTTACTTATTTGTTCAATCCTCGCATACTCATAGTTTCACAATTGCTAAACAAATATAATTTAATCTTAGTATATAGTTAAAATACTATGTTCCAAAGTTATATTGAGTTTGTTCTTTTCTTTCTCATCTGCTTTAATCGGTTGTATCATTCATTGTAATTAGTTCGTGATTTGTAGTTCATTTTCACTCAGTTAGGTTCATCGTTACTGCTTGTATTTCTTTTGGGGTTCTCCCTTCCCAACATCCTGGCTGATTTAAATTACTAAATTTACATTATAATCTTATAATTATATATCATTATAACTTAAATTACTATTTTTAGAGTATGTACCACTAAACACGGTTCTAGAAGTCAGAACTATATAAAAAAGTTACACACCGAGACCTGTCGCTGCCCCACATCCCTTCCACTCCCATATTCCCTACATCCTATTCTTTCCACTCCATTCCTCCTGACTCACTGTAGGTAGCCAGTCTCATTATTCTTCCAGTTTCTCGTGTGTGTGTGGGGGGGGGGGGTGCGTGTTTGTGCAAATAAACAGATGTGGGCATAGTTCCTTATTTCCTGTCTTGCTTACAAGAAAGGTAGCCAGCCATAGTACCATTTCACACTTTGTCTCAAGTTTTGTGTTGTTACATTTTGCTACTGCGGCTTGCCCAGTTCCCCCTCCACTCAAGAACCTTCGAACCCCCTGTTAGTCAACATCCTCTTTCCCCCACCTAGTTCCCTGTACCTCTCCTTCAGACCGAAGCCCAAGCATCACCTCCTCTGGGAACATTATCTTTGATTCTCTGGCCTAGGGCAAATACTGCTTTTAACTTTATGCCATATTTCCCCTATCACTTATTAGTACAAATTTAGATTTGTTTGTGTGAATAGTTGATCAGGATCCATCTCAAACACTTATGTGGGTTGGACCATTGTTCTATTTCACTCACTATTATATCCCCTGATCCAGCTCAGTGCCTGGCACTTGATATTTGTTTGTTGAATGGGAAAACGAGTGAATGAAATGCTGGTAATATATTTGTGACATTTCAATAAAGTCAACTAATTTGGATAATCCAACAGGTTATTACAGTTTATTTTGAAATGATAGACCACTTACATTTGCTTCACTATGGGACTTCTACCTTCATAAAAATCCAAAGAAATAAATTCAGTTTTTCTTGAGGCTCCATAAAATATTTAATCTGTCTGTCTTTATTCTCAACTCCCCTTTTTCTAAGACTATGGTCTGTTTTCATCTTTTTGAACAGTAAGCCATGCCATTTCCAATGCCTAAAGAGCCCCCCCTTTTTTGTTCCCCAATAATGACTTCTCAGTGACCCTCTTGACTACCTGCTTATTAATAGACTTGGCCAAGCTGGTGGATGTCCCCTTAATCTCTTCTTCCCTTCTGTAGCAACCAAACCCCTTATTTTAGCTACATTTCTTGACCTTCCTTGAAGCTAGATGTGGCCATATAACTTAATTATGGCCAACGAGATGTGAGTGGAGATGGTATGTGTACCTTCCAGGATGTGTCGGTAGGGAGCATGCTCTTTTCCTTCCCGTTCCTCCCTCCTGCTGGCTGAAAGGGAGACATGGTGGCTCAGACTTAGAGATGGAGCAACAAGATAGCAGAGCCCTATATCAGGGTTGTATAATGAGGGAGGGCAGGAGGAAGAGAGAGAATGCGTGACTATCCGCTTGCTTCAGCTACTGCTGTTTGTGTTTTCTATCACAGCCAGATCAAATTTTAACTTACTGTAGTTTGCCTAACTATAACATCCAGACCTAGCATCAATTATTACCATTTGGTGGATGGGGGTAAATGACCTAAACAAACATCTGTTGAAAGGAAGATCCCACATATAGGAAAGCAGTGATTTAGGGATCCTCCCAAGAGTGACCCTCTTTAGCTGTAGGAAGTCAGGACTGTGTGGGAAAGGGGAAGAAGCTAAAAGAAACTTCCTCTAGGGAAAAGTCAGACAAATCCAAAATGTGAGACATATACAAGTGAACAGACCCAAACTGTGATGACATCGGTACAGTGCAAGAACTTAGATGCGGTTCTGGCTAGAACAGCAACAGCAAAACAGCTATAAAACATCTTTGAGACAATTGCATAAATTTGAACATAGACTAGATCTGAGTTAACTTTATGGAATTATTAGGAACCTTCTTGTGTGTGATAACATTGTGTTTGTGAAAGCCAATGTCCTTATTCTTAGGAACTACAGAGTTGGGAATATAGGTAGTGAAATACAACATATCTCAACTCACATTCAAAGGGTTTAAAAATGAAAACAGGCCATGTTCTTAGAAAAGGATAAAGGGGAAGCAGGAACAGTGAGATAAAGACAGATTAAATACTTTTCAAGACTTTGTGAAAACTATATTTATTTAGGTTCTGGGAGTGTGTGTGTGTGCTTCCACATAAACACAGAGAAAGTATATGCAGTAACGTTACTAACTAGTGAATTTTGGTGAAGCGTGTATATGCGTTGTACTAGTCCATCAATTTTTCTGTAAGTTTGAAACTCTCAGAATAAAAAGAGAAGATGTTAGTGATATTGGGATATTGAATTGGTCTAGAAAAAAAATTCTGAATGAATTAATGTAAATTCTGTCTCTGTTTTTTAAAAAGAATTCGTAAGTCATGTTGGCCACTTGCTGTAATCCTTTGCTTTTATGGAATGCCAGACCCTGTGTGAAGGGCTCTGCACGGATTATCTCATTTAAACCTCACAGCAGCCTCTGGAGATAGGGATGATTGTCCACTCCACTTCCACAGGGCTGTTCAATGTTTTCGGCATCATACAACTAGTAAGACTCAACCAGGATTTGAGCCCAGGCAGTCTGATTTGTGAGCCTGTGCATTTCGCTACTTTTATCCTTGGACCCTGTGTCTGTGCCATCATGGGTCGGAGTGGTAGCCTGACCTCACACATCGGCCTATCACATCTCTGAGTTGTCTGAATGCAAGGGAATGTCTTCAAACCATTAAACCCAATAAAGCTTCACAAGGTTTATAGACTGTGCTATTTGCCTCTGTTCTCTTAGAGTGTAGTATCATTACTGTTCTTCAGCTAAACCAACTACATGCTGCTCATTGTAACTTGATAAATGCTTTAAAGACCCAGAATAAAATGATATCCTTACTTTCTATAGTATAGTCCTAGGTTTTGGTAATGTATTAATGATAAATTGAGGATAAGTATTAAAGTCCTACACATCAAAAGTATCTCAGTCAAGCAAAAAAATCAGAATGTTGGACACTATTTGAGATGTCTTTATGATGTACCCTGGGAACACTCATGAGGGTTTCTGTGCTGTGGTTGACCTGGACCCTCAGCACTGAGAGGCATCAAATAGAGATTTAGAGAGACTGCTCGGTAATCAGGCACAGGGACAATTATGCTTCCTAGAATTATTTTTCAAACTTGGACTGGAGATGTCCCTGCAATTCTATAACACATATTTTTATCATTACAGACTTACAGAAATGGGCTGAAAATCTAAGAATCCTAGGAAGGTATCGATAGAACAATAAAGATGGAAACAAGACCAATGCAAGGAAGTGTCAGTATAACCAACACATAATTGCTTTTATTAACTGACAATGTGACTTTATTAGAAAGGAGATTCTTTGTTGATTATTACTAATGAGATGCATTTTACCCTTCTCTGTGTCAAAAAATTTTAAAAAATATATAAATAAGTAAAAAGTTCTGACCCTGGGGGATGCCTGGGTGGCTCAGTTGGTTAAGTGACTGCCTTCAGCTCAGGTCATGATCCTGGAGTCCTGGGATCGAGTCCCGCATCAGGCTCCCGGCTCCATGGGGAGTCTGCTTCTCCCTCTGACCTTCTCCCCTCTCATGCTCTCTCTCTCTCTATCAAATAAATAAATAAAATCCTTAAAAAAAAAAAGTTCTGAGACTGAAGGTTTGCATGGAAATCAAACAAAAGAATTTATTGTGAATTCTTGTGTTCTTATATCAGTAAACCTCTTGTATTCCAGAAAGAAAAGGATGAGCACTTATAAATGAGCCACTGTTTAGGAGCTGAAAGGCACCAGTTGGACCATGTATGAAAACAATATGTTCTCAAGATGATATGGCAGAGCTGAGAATGGGGTGTGTAAATATGGTAAATACGGACACCAGACATTTCCATCTTGCTCAATTTGAATTTTTGTTTCTTTTTTCTCTTTAATTTTTTAAAAGTAGGCTCCACCCCCAAGGTGGGGCTTGAACTCATGGCCCTGAGATCAAGAGTCCTACACTTTGTCAACTGAGCCAGCCAGGCACATTTATTTTCTTTATAACAGACCCTAGGGGTGCTTGGGTGGCTCCGTTTGTGAGAACAGTCCCTGTAGTATCTGGGGTCCACAGACAGGCTTCTGAGGTTCCAGAAACCCTTTGAAATATGGAACAAAATTGTTAGGGGGGCCACCTGGGTAGCTCTTGATCTTAGAGTCATGAGTTCAAGCTTCATTTGGGCATGGGACCTTTTTCTTTTACCCTAAAAGAAATAACCGTGTGTGCACGCATGCATTTTTTTTTTTTTTTTTTTGCTGAGAACGTCCCATAGCTCTCATCAGAGTCTCAAAAGGGTTTTTGACCACACAAAAAGGTTAAAAATTACTGTACTAAAATGCTGCAGTGAGAAATATAGTCTTTACTTGGCAGAGTATGTTAGGAAAAGAAAAATAAGGTCACTCTATATTTTGCCTATAATTTGTAAAAAGTGAATATGAAGGCTGTCAAGAGTTGTGAAAGGCAAAAACTGGGATATTTAAATTGCCTCTTTTAGGTTGTTTTGTTTTGTTTTGTTTTTGTAGGCTCAATACCCAAGTGGGGCTTGAACTCATAATCCCTAGATCAAGAGTCATAGGCTCTAATGACTGAGCCAGCCAAGTGCCCCATTTTTGGTCATTCTTTTTATATTGAATTGGAGAGATGTTCTGGAATTCTGTTCTTAGACTTAGTTTTATCAGGATGGCATGTGGAAGGCCAGCCTGAATTAATTAGCTATCAGATTTATACAGTGTTTAAAGAATTTCAACTCATAGGGGTGCCTGGGTGTCACAGTCCATTAAGCATCTGGTTGTGATCTCTGGGCCGTGGATTGAGCCCCATGTCAGGCTCGGCACGCAGCTCAGAGTCTGCTTGAGATTCTCTCTCCCTCGGCCCTCCTCCCTGCTCTCTCTCTCTCTCAAATAAATACATAAAATCTTTAAGAGAAAGAATTTCAACTCCCAATGCTACTTTTATTTTTTAATTCTTTTTAAAAAGATTTTATTTATTTATTTGACAGAGATCACAAGTAGGCAGAGAGGCAGGCAGAGAGAGAGGAGGAAGCAGGCTGCCTGCTGAGCAGAGAGCCCGTTGCGGGGCTCGATCTCAGGACCCTGGGATCATGACCTGAGTCGAAGGCAAAGGCTTAACCCACTGAGCCACCTGGGCGCCTCTCAATGCTACTTTTAAATAGAGATATATAGATTAATAGGTAGATGGCTAGGTAGATGATGGATGGATGGATGGGTGGGTGGGTGGATTCGTGATAAATACTCAGCTATGTTAGCAGAGAACTTACGGGGACGGCTTCAGTCCAGTGGGATATCCAGCCAGCTCACCTCCCTGCCTCAGCTACCCCCTTGTTCACACATACCACGAGGTGGCACCCAGACCCACCTCAGAGTGACCAGGCCTTTGTCTTTACCGGCCTTTTCTTTCTACTTGAACACCCACAGACCTGACAGTTTTGCACCCAGAACTTCCCCTGAGAACCCAGAACCTCCTCAAAGGAGGCTGGAACTTAGCTCTTCTGCAGGCAGATCTCTCCGTGCTCCTGAGATGACATCTTCCTTTGCAATTGATTGGTGCAAGCACAGATGACTGGGGCTCCAGGGACCTGCGGAGGCCCAATGCTTTTGATATTCTTGTAGCCCAGTAAGGATCCCGGTGAACCATAGTCACTGGCCAGGATTTGGAGAACCCATGCTGATTCTTTTCTACAACCTTTCCTTGAGACTCTTCCTTGAGTTCTTCTTGTGTGATTCTACCTCCCACTGCTCCCTTCTACACTTCCTGAGGCAACCTCTAGAAGCCCCATTTCATGATTCACCAATTACACTCCTTCTCAAGTCTTCATTGAAGTTTTCTTCACCCGCTGCGTTAACTGGCTTGTCCTCTGAGAATATAATTTCATCTGGAGCCATTTTGAGAGGAAGTTTCACATTCTCGGAATTGAGAGATGTAGTTTGTGTTCTTTTTACTCGTGACCGTAGTTCTTGGTAACAGCTCTCCTGTCTCCATGCCTCAAGTCTGGCTGTCCTGTCTTCTCCTATTCTATTGCTAACCCCCCACTTCTGATCACTCCCCTCAGTCACAGCATCTCTTTTGTTCTTCCCCTTCTCATGTTCTACCGTCTTCCTGAGGAGCTCCAGTGTCTATGCGGATGGTTTGTGTCCTACCTCATCAGCAACAGGACCTTTCTCTAGAGGTTTCTACCTGTATGGACACTCCTAGCACTTGTGGTGACCTAAGAACATCTGAAATTGAAACCCCCCACTCAGAGGAAGGAGCCTCTCTAAAACAAGGATAGAAAACCAAGAAGCCATAGAAGAAAAAAAACTGAAAAATAACAAGCTGGGGAAACTATTTGCAAATCAATTCACAGGAAAAAAAAAAATCTGTTTTCTCAATTAGAAGCTCATATAAATCAATAAAAAGTACTTGTACCCAGTAAAAAATGAACAGTTCACAGAAAAGTCAATACAAATGCATTTTAAAGAAATGCACCCAAGTTCACACATAACAAGAGAAGCACAAATTTAAAACTACAGTGAGACACTTTCTCACCAAATTAGTAAAGATCAAATATTTAATATGTGTGGTAAGGTTTGTGTGAGGAAACAGACACTTTCAAAACTACTGAGAATGTAAATTGTCCTCTATGAAGGGCAATATATGTCATAATTACAATTCATGGCTCTTTGACCCTGAAATTCCACTTCTAGATATGTGTGTGTGTGTGTGTGTGTGTAAGTGTGTAACCACTATTTTCTGTGCTGCTTTAAAAAAATTCAGGAATCTAGGAAGTTCTACATTTAAGATAAGAAAGAAAGGAAAGTAATATATAGGACAGGCATTTAATGATAGAATTTTGTGTAAAAATAATCTAAAATAATATATACATACATATATACAGGTAGATGTATATATAGAAAATGCTTTCATAATGCATAGACTATCTCTGGGAATAAACACAGAAGCTGGTGGCTCTATTTGTCTCAGGGAGGGGAACTGGGCTACAAGAACAAAGTTAAGAAAGAGACTGTGTCTCTTAGAGTCCCAGCAAGAAACTGAAGTTGCACTAAAAGTGGGTATTTTGAAGAGGGGCAAAAAAAGACTATTTACAAAACTGCAGTGCCCCAGGGCTGACAGCAGCAGTAAGTCATTACCACCGCTCCTGCTGAAGGAAAGGGGTATGGGCTTGGTTCCTGAAACCCACGGAAGGTGGCAATGTGGAGAGAGCTGCCTGATCGGAGCTATGGCCCAGGTGACTGCAGGAGAAGATCCTACAGCTTAGTCATCTCTTCCTTGTTCTCCTCTTGTCCTCCAAGCTCTGTCGTGGGGCAAACTGCATGGGGGACGTTCCAGTGCACACAACCGGAAGCCACCGTATGAAGAACTCATTGATGTTGTTCATGCGGTTCAGCCTTGGGGGCGAGGAGCAGGGGGGCAAAGAGTCAGAGCACATCTGGAGGCTAGGGGAGAGTATTGGACTCAGAGATCTACTTTTCATTGCATTCTTTGTAGCCGTTGAATTGTGTACTGTATTTATGTATTTATATTAAAAATAAATTACACCATCTCTTTTTTAAAGAATGGATGACTATTTACTTCCCCCTCCAACCATCTGTCACCTTTGCTTTCCTTTTCACAGCCAAATTCATGATGGGCATCGTCAACACTTACCATCCTTCCCTTAATTTTTCAAAGCCTTGCTTACGACCCCTTGACACTTGAATGTGCTCAGCCACCAAAGGTCAGTAATGCTGGCTAAATATATTTTACTCACCTTTTTGAGAGCATGTCACACTACTGATCCCACCTCACACTTTCTTAAGACATCTTGGTTTCTGTAGCCCCAACATCCATCTGGTTTACCTCCTGGTTCCCTCTCCTCCTTAATTTCCTGGGTGGGCACCTCTCTTCCTTTGGCCACCCACTAGATGTGGCGTTCTCAGCGTTCTGTCCTTGGCCCATTCCCCTCTCACATAGCATGGACTCTCACATTCTCATGCCTATTCCCTTGTCTTTAATGACTCCCAGCCATCTCAATCCTGGGCCCAGATCTCTGCTCTAAACCTCACACTTGGAGACATCTCCACTTGGGCCTTCTGTCAGCTGTCTGTTAGGGGCTGAATTGTGTCCCCCTAAAATCCATATGTTGAAGTATTTCAAAAGGTGACGATATTGGGAGAGAGGCCTTCAAAGAAGTAATTAAGGTGAAATGAGGTCACCGGGGGGAGCCAATCCACTCTGACTGGTGTGCTTATAAGAAGATATACTAGCTTCTAGCTCTACTGTTGATGAGGATTTGGGATACCTGGGTAGGGTAGTGTTTGGTCTTTTCTTCACAAATCAAGCCAAGAAAGCAGAAGCCTTACAAAATCCAGGGTAGCATTATCAATTAATTTTTCTATTATTTGAGTAGTATGTTATTTTTTATTATTTTAGAGCTATTTTCATAAAATGGCATCTTAAATTTTACGTGTAAACCAGTGATAGTACCAACCTCACATCCATTTATTGTTACCACAGCAGCAAGGTCTTAAAATCTTTTAAACTGTATTTTGAAACATGAAGTATAATATAAATTTTTTCCAAGTATCAATGAAATTTATAAAAGAATCCTATTCATTTATTTATGCTCTTTGTGCTGGCACTTGAAAAAGTTCTGTGCTAACAGTAATCTCCCAGGATCCGCTGTCTTCTCCCCGCTTCCAACCCCCTCCTGTCCCCCGCAACTCTCCTGCCCCATGGCTTCCTCTGTCAGCTCCTAGCACTTAGACTGGGACCTCTCAAAAGGCATACTCAATCCTGCCTCTTCTAATTGCTCCTCTTGAGTCTTGATTTATTTTATCTCCATATCTAATTCTGCAGCACCAACCCTTTTATCTGTATGTCTGGTATTCAAACTCATCAAGAATTGTGACTTGAGGGGCGCCTGGGTGGCTCAGTGGGTTAGGCCACTGCCTTCGGCTCAGGTCATGATCTCAGGGTCCTGGGATCGAGTCCCGCATCGGGCTCTCTGCTCAGCAGGGAGCCTGCTTCTCTCTCTCTCTCTGCCTGCCTCTCCATCTACTTGTGATTTCTCTCTGTCAAATAAATAAATAAAATCTTTAAAAAAAAAAAAAAAAAAAAAGAATTGTGACTTGATTGGGCTGGTTAAGAACCATTGAACATGGAGTGTGTATGGTGGTGGGCAGAGAGTTTCTTTTGGACAGAGTTTTTGGTCCTTTTCAGAAGCTGGTGGTCTAGACCACTTTTATTTATTTTTTATTTTTTATTGCTTTATTTAAGTTCAATTAATGAACATGTAGCATATCATTAGTTTCAGATGTAGAGTTCAATTGATCTAGACCACTTAAAAAATTTTTTTTAATTTATTTGACAGGCAGAGATCACAAGTAGGCAGAAAGGCAGGCAGAAAGAGAGGGGGAAGCAGGCTCACCGCAAGCAGCCTGACGCGGGGCCCGATCCCAGAACCCCAGGACCATGACCGAGCCAAAGGCAGAGGCCCCAACCCACTGAGCCACCCAGGTGCCCCTGATCTAGACCACTTTTAATCAAAGTATGGTTTCGTCTTACCAGGAAGCTTGTTAGAAATGAAGAATTTCAGACCTCACACCAGAACTACTGAGTTAGAATTTGTATGTTAAAAAGATCCTAGGTGATTTATATGTAAACTAATGTTTGAGAAGAACTGATCTAATTATACCTTATTTGGTCATCATGGCAGAGCTGCAGCTGAAACACAAGTTTGGGAAGCACTGATTTCCTTGTCCCTTGTCATATCATCATAGCCAGGGATAAATAGGCATAGCAGTATTTGCATAAGGAACTGTCTGAACCCACCTTTCTCCAAAGGTGACAGTATAACTGGTAGGTATTTGAGGCTTGAGAGCCATCGGATTTAGACATTGTTCAGAATAGAATGGTGTAAAGAATGGAATACCATGGACAGCTCTCCAGCCTTGGTGCAGGAGAGATACTGTAGATGGTGGGAAGCTCAAAGAGCTGTTGGTGTAAGACACGGTGGGTTTGAATCCTGCTCTGGGAATTGAACTTGTTAACTTACCTCCCTTAGCTTCACCTTCCTCATTTGTAAATGGGATGGCAATACTTATCTATCACAGGTTGTTTTGAAGCATTATTGAAAAAAATATTACCAGACAGGCAGGTCTCATGTACAATAAATATTAGTCCCATCCCTTTTCTTGTCTGTAACACCTCAATCAATCAATCAATCAATCAATAATAAACCTTGCAAAAGGAAAATAACAAGATCCCTCTAGCTTGGGGTTAATGCCCATGGTTATGACACCAAGGCTATCAGGATTGGAGGCAGTGGTGGAAGAGGTGGACATCTGGCACCCATAGTCTTCTTACCATTTCAATAGCTGAAGGAGAACTGGGAGGGAAGCTGGCAGGCAGACATACTTAGCTCCCTACACCTTCACCCTGCAGGGTAGGGGTCCTGCACAGCCACTGGAAGTTCAATCTGGGATCTGGCTCTACACACGGGATGCTGAGGAGCCATTCTTGGAAGAGTCAGTTGTTGACCCAGTTCTGTTTGGTTCCCCTCTGACTGTTAATTACACCGCCACCATCCTCTGGAGCTGAGCCCCTACCTCTGAGCCTTAGTCTTCCTTCTCTTTGTGGCTGGATTGCATCCCTTTGTGGGGCAGCGTGGCTGTGTAGGGCTCACCCGATCTTGCACAAAGGTTGATTAAGGCTGCTGTGCCTTTGTAACTGGAGCTGCTTTTCTTGTTCGCCGTAGCTTCGCTCTGACATTCTCATACCAAACTTTTGGCCACTTCTTATGTCTACTGACTCCTCAGAGATTACTCTGCTTCCTTTCACTTTTATACAAGCTGACTTATAATACTCTTTCTTCCATGCCACAGGTCTAAAGGCTAAATTTTAATCTGCATCAGATTAAGATTATAGTTTAGGTTTTTTCATGAAAATTTCCGTTACATGGGCATCTAAAAGATGTTCGCTTCAGAACATCTCTGGAAATTTAAACCACATCTGAACTAAAGACCAAGTAATGCTCAAAGACGATCTGCCGGGACCAGGAAGCAGCAGTTGGCTGGGCTTCCATGAGTGGGTGGGGCAGGTCCACCTGCCAGAGGAGCTGTGAGGGTAACATGCAGCCGGTGGCTCTCTGGGATCAAAACATTAAATTCATCTGGTTTCTAACTTGTTTCATGGACATCGAGTTTGCCAATATTGATTCTCCCTTTTGCCTTCCATATTGCTTCACTGCAGGTAATTTATGCTCATCCTCATGACTGAACCTGGACTCTTTAAATACTGGCTCAACATTTAATGAGAGCAAAGGCTTAGTGCTATGTGGGAAGGGTGCAGAAGAAGGAAGAAGAATCGCTGGTGCAGAGCTCCTTGTCCCATCTATGCACAGAGCATTCTTTTTCTTTCTTCCCTTTTTTTTTTTAAAGGTTATTTATTTAAAAAATAAGATTTTTAAAATAAAAAAATAAAGTTCATGTAAGCAACCACTACACCCAACGTGGGGATTGAACTCACCAATTGGGGATCTAGCCCCTGAGCCAGCCTGGTATGCCAGCACCAAGCATCTCTGTTCTGATCCCAAACTTGCGCACTCTGCTTCCTGAGACTTCCTGGAAGCCTTCGGGTCCTGCTTCCTGTTAGAATCTGGTGACTGCCTGTCACTCCAACAGGCCTTCTGGTTCCATTTTTCGCAACCGGCTCAGGCGAATGTCTTTTCCAAGCGCACACAGGACTTCTCCCAGACAGGTCACGTGTGCGGACACAGTGGTGAATGGGACCCCGCAAGTGCGGGTGCGTGGCTAGCTCCTTTTGCATCTCCCTCATGATGGCAAAAAGCCCACAGTTTAGGGCCTTGACAGCATTTACTGGGGTTCTAAGGCGCTGGTGTGGGAGCGGAAGTAGAAAAGAAGTTCTCCTTTAACCCAGTGTCGCCTTCCTCACGCAAAAGCCTAGAGGGTTCCTATACCCATCTTTTCACCTTTCAAGTGATAGATAAATCCCCTACTTGATTTTTTTTTTTTTTTTTTTTTTTTTTTTTTTTTTTTTTTAGTTCTTTCTAACAACCTTAAGCTATTCATGCTCTTGCTAAAATTTGTGTGTGTATCCTAAAACTATAAAACATGGCCCTATTGTTTGGACTAACCAACTTTTCAAAATGAAATTAACAAAATGAAGTTAAAGGGGAAAAAACTGAACACACAGGCGCGCGCGCACACACACACACACACACGTTTGCCAGATTTTTTGCATCGAAAAGAAAAGGAAAACAAACCCAAACACCCCACATCTACGAGTTCCCCGATAATGATTTCAAACGGGGAAGACTCGAGCTGATCTGTCAGAGGGGAGCTCTCTCTAGAGCACATTTTTGTTGTTATCTGTCAAACCAGACATCTCTCCGTGAGCACACGGCCAAGACCCAGGTAACTGGGTACTGTAACAAGAGTGTTTTTATAAATTATGCAAATCCACAGCGCTTTCCCGCTGGCCAGAACTATTTAATTGCCGACCTTGGTCCGGGCCCTCGTTCCCAGCTGCCCCCCCCCCGCCCCCCGGGCGGTGTTTCCTGCCTGCCACTCGCCGCGGCCTCAGGTGAGCTCCCGGGCCTGCGGGAGGGGCTGGAGCGACAGCAGAGGGCGGGCCGGGGCTCGGGGCGGGGTGGTGGGGGAGACGGAGATCCGGGCCCTGACTGCGGCTTCCTCGCGGTGGAGCCGCATTTCCAGGCACCTCCGCAGCCCTAGCCCTAGCGCGCCGAGCCGTTCCCGGCCGTGCCGCCTGGAGGCGCGGAGCCCGCGGGGCGCATCCAGCCCCGCAGCTCCCGCCCGGGCGGAGGCCGCCGGACCGCGGAGATGCGGGGCGGGGGCAGGGCGCGGGGTAGGTGACTTTATCCCGCCTCTGTTTCCCTGCCCCGGGGAGCAATGACATCACGCGGCCTTCTCCAGGCGCCGACACAAAGAGCGGCGCGGAGAGGCCGCTGCGGGGGGAGCCGGCGGCCGCCGCTGCCGCCGCCCCGGGCCCTGGGGCCCCGCCGGCCAGGCCCGCCGCCCGCGGCCCGCGCCCTTCCTGCTCCTCCTCCGCTGCCGCCGCCGCCACCGCCGCCTCCTCGGTCGCTGCCGCCCGCGCCGCCCGCGTCCGCGGCGCGCCGTTGAGCCCGCGCCGGGCCCCTCCGGCCCCCTTCCCATGCGGGCGGCGCGGGCCCTGGGAGGGGCGCCCGCAGCCAGCCGCGCAGCATGCACTGGGGGGTTGGCTTTGCCTCGTCCAGGCCGTGCGTGGTGGATCTGAGCTGGAACCAGAGCGTCTCCTTCTTCGGCTGGTGGGCCGGGTCCGAGGAGCCCTTCTCCTTTTATGGGGACATCATCGCTTTCCCTTTGCAGGATTACGGTGGGATCATGGCAGGGCTGGGCTCCGATCCCTGGTGGAAGAAAACACTTTACTTGACCGGGGGAGCTTTGCTGGCCGCAGCTGCGTATCTGCTCCACGAACTCCTGGTCATTAGGTGAGCCGGAGAGAGGGCCCCGCGCAGGGGCGCCGAGTGGGGCACCTGGCCAGGGCAGGGCTGGCGCGAGGGGGGACCATGCCAGCCTCTCGGCCACGCCGCGCAAATGCCCAAGAATCCTATCCTTACCTTTCCCTAGAGGCAGTCCGTGGTCACCCGGCCTGAGGGGCAGTTTCGAGTTGACAGGAGAATTAAACTGATTGTGGGAAGGGAAAACATTTATCTCTCAGTCCTTTGGTGCTAAAAAGCAAAAATTCTCCGGGATGTTGTGGAACAAAATGGTCTATTAGGAAATGCCCTTAGCAAGATCCAAGTGCAATGTTTGCAACAATAGAATGAGGCCTGGTGGAGATACTAAGTTACACTTTTAGGGAATGCCTTATTTGTTTATAGGTAATAATTATGCTAGAATATTAACCACTAACCTTACCTTTTACTTAAAGGTTAGTTCTTCACTATTCCTCCCCCAATTTTAATATCATTAAAAAACTGAAATTGCAAAAGCTCCAGGGCCCTCTAGGTCCCTGTTAAGGGGCATGGCCAAGTAGAGGGGTGTGCGTTTTGGTGCAGCCCTTAACCTGGTTATGGGTTGCTCAGGTATTTCGAGCTAAGCCCCATCGCGGGGGATTTCGATGTCATTGTTGTGTGAGCAGTAGGAGATCCGAGGACAGGACTAGCACATGGGCGTGTTTGACAAGACACGGGAGTCACCCAGTGCCGTAAACAGTTGCATAGCCTGCCTGCCGCAGAATGTTTACAGGACTGATTTGGAAATGCCAGAAAATGGAGGCCCCTACTGTTGGTACATCCAGAAGGACAGGAGATCTTTGTCTGAGTAGGACAATACCAAAGGCTCCTGGGGTGGTCCTTTGGCTCATTGACAACATCAATTTATGGTTAAAATCTCCATGCGTTGGAGTCCTCTGTCCCTGGGAGATGACCAGAAGCGGGCAGTTTTCAATAGCTCAGAATATCCCCGTTGACCAGTATTTTTAAAGTAGTGACAAATGTGTTCACACTGCCTTTTTCCAGGGGGAAATCTTACACAATAGCTTGTAAACAAAGACAGTGATCGGTGACCTTTAACAGGTCTACAGGGATTCCAGGAGATTGTAACAGGCTAACTTGGGCATTTTGAATATTTCTAATCTCGGAGAGGGTGGGAAATCATTTAAGTCTGAGGAAATGTATTGGCTTTCACTATTATTTAGCCATAATTGAGAAGTTTTATTTTAACCTTATTATGTACTGTGAATTCTCTCACTTAGCAGGTGCCTTGAATCATCTAGTTGAACCACGTAAAGATTTTTGAAGTGAATTTAAGGTGCATTTCCCTAGATTACTTCCTGTTTTTGCTAGTTTTAGAACTTGATTTCGAGTTAGATTTCGAGCTGTATGAAAATACCCAAAACATTTGTGCAGTACTTAAATGGTAACCCAGCTGTTTCTCAATTATATTCCAGTCCAGAACCTTTTCAGGATCCAGAACCCTGTGGCTTCTCAGCGGTTTAACACTTTGTGGAGGGAGTGAAGGCACGCGGCTTCATAGGACCAACTCTAAACCTTGCTTAAATGACCTTGCAGAAATAGCAAGGAGCCCAGAGCTCATCCTGGGAACAGGCCACACGCTGGCAGGTGTGGTCGCTAGACACAGAAGAGCCTTCTGCCCACAGATGTGTCCTTCACTGCTTAGCAGATTACTTGGATACTTACGTGGATTGAGATGTTTTTAATCTTTGTTATATTCACTTTTTGTTTCTTGACAGATGTCTAAAGCCTGGGTAGGAAATGTGTTATAATGGAGGAGAAAGTCCTGTTATAATGCAAATAATAAAAATGGCCACCCATTATCGATCCGTTAGAAGGGACTCTGCCCATCTAGAAGCGCTTTATTTGGATTTATTCCTCTCAGCTGTGGCTGGATGCTTGGTTCCCAATTCATAGTTAAGGCAATTACAGCGGAGGGAGAGAGAGAGGTAAAACCACTTGCCCAAGATCACACAGCAGGAGTAGTAGGATCCAGATTTGGGAGAGAGAGAGAGAGAGAGAGAGAGAGTGTGTGTGTGTGTGTGTGTGTGTGTGTGTGTGTGTATGTCTGTGTTTAGTGCCTGAACTTTTCCCCACCGCCTCCTAGAAAGTACCAAAGACGACATAAGCCCGGCTGGGGGGAAAAGAAGAGAAATGTAAAGAATTGGGGTATGGCCCAAGGAAGACAGGCCTGTAGTAGGGACTGGAGTTTTTGACAGTGTCTAGGGGCACAGAAAGACAGGGGGGAAAGACTGAGCAAGGTCTGGGACTGCCAGACAGAGGTGACATGACAGACTTCCATTTAAGGTGAAATCTCACTGTCAGTTGTCTCCATAGTTTAGGCAAGACAAAACAGTCCAGAATCTGCAGGATGGAAGACACATCTTGAAATGATCACAGTGTCTGAGGTCACGGGCAACGGTAAAGTTGTTACCACTCGAATTGGATTTTCTGCCGGAGAGACTTAAGCTGAGTGTGTGGCCGTGTGTCTAGCAGTAAAGTTGACCGGTGAGAAGTACTTAGGAATTTGCATTAAGGAGTAAAACCCAAGGAAGTGTTTTGGATTTTATGCCTGCTTTTCCCACGGCAGTATTTTTAACCAAATACTGTCTCAGCCCTCTACCTCCCCTGAGTGGTGACAGTGTAGCAGCTATCTTAAAGTTTGAGAATGTGTTGTTTGTAAATTGAATGACTAAATAATGATTGTGTTGTTGGTAGCTCTGTTGCACTTTAGGCATTAGGGTTCAGCCTGTCCTAGAGAACTTAGGGAATCAGAGCAGCCCCCAGGTCAATCAGTATCTGATCTCCATAAACTAACAGCTTGTCAATGGCACACAGAGGCACAGTCCCCCGAGATGTCCTTCACGATGGGAGGAGGGGCCAGTCTTGAGGCTCTGTACACGTTCTCTTCTGTAACCCTCATTATAAAGCCACTTTGGGAGGTACAGCAGTCCAGGTATTTTAAAAAATAACCTGCTCCGCTGATCCTAAGTCAGGGAGAAGTTTCTGATGTGTGGAAGGAGGACTCTGGAACCAGAGGGGGTTCACATTCACTTCGCTTTTAACCAAGTAACCTTGGAGATGAGAAGAAACTTTTTGGCTTTTTGGTTTTCTCATCTGTAAAATGGGTTAATAATAGCAGCCTGCCTTACGGAGTTGATTGAGTTAGCGACGTGTGAACTGCTTAGAACAATTCACATATAAGTGAGTATTTAATAGAAGTTGGCATCATTGACCATTAAAACTTCTGTAGGAAAGTTCCAGGCTTGAGTGACCCAAGTCAAACCGGCCATTTTGATAGAATTAATTGAGAAATTGCCCATTTCGCTGTCGCTGAAGGGCTTAAGAGCTTGGGATCTGGAGCTGATGTTAGAGTGATGTTCTTTGGACAAATTATTGAGCCTCTCTGAGCTTCAGTTTCCTTATCTGCTGTGTAATATAATATACACTAAATTTAAACTATAACAATATCCACTCTATGGTATTACTTCAGAGTGAAACAAGTTAGTATGCATCATGTATACAAAGTCATTGGCCCATGCTTGTCACATCCGTTCTTACTGTGATATGGTGGCCAAGTTAACCATTAGAATTAGATGTTTCTGTGGAGCCGAAGATTTTATATTTATCTCCTCCCTTTCCAGTCTTAAATTTTTTGCCTAGCAGAAAATACCACTCTGTGACTTGAATTATTTGACTGGACAAAACCAGTTAGTTGTCGAATGTAGTTTGTGCTCTCTGGGAACAGTTTAAGAGGCTTCTTGATTTTAATATCTGACCTCCCCAACATTTCATCTAAATGAAAGTCTTCATTTTCTATAGTAAATTTTGCCAGAAAACAGCAAATATTTTATTCTTTTGACTTGAGCAGTGTTTTCCAAGTGAGTCATTCTGAGCTCTTTAAGTGGAATGGGCACTCTGGTCATGAACTTCTCTGGAAGAGTTGGTTTTCTTGAAGGCAGGTGCTGCAGGGGGTGAGCTCTATGGGCCGAGGATGCAAAGAGCTTGCCCTTGCTTTGGGGGACATAGGTACGGGATTAAACTGGGAGTGATGTGAGGAGCCAGAGGCTTGGGGAAGGCCCCAGGGAAGAGTGACGTCTATGTGACCACATCTATGTGACCGGGAAGTGGTTGGGACAAGAGAAAGGTGGGGAGTTGCAGATGGGTCCCCACGGTGGTGTCGGAGCGAAGCTGTGGGGGATGGTGAGATAGTGTCGTTTAAGGGGATAAGACCCTATCTCTGTGCATGAGAATGGATTCTACCACTCTTACAGGATGCTTGGGAGCTCCACAGATGTTTATAGATTTTTAAGATTTAATCATGCTCCCTGATGCATAATTGGTCCTGCCCTCACTTTCTGTGCGTGGGAAGAAGAGAGGCCTAGGGTAATGTGGCCAGTAGGAAGCGGGGCTTGGATTTGACCTGTGTCCACACTTGGAATCTAGCATTTTCTCTATTATACGGTGTCCATTGCAAAGCCGTACCAGGGAAATCCTCCCACCCAAAAAAGTAGCCAAGGGAAAGCTAGATGTGTGTCTGAGACAGAAGAAAGGGAGGAGGCGGGGATATGAAGTTATGTACTGTGTGCTGGGAAGCTAGAGAAGATGAGAGAGAGCCCAGAAGCTGGCTTTCTTGGTGTCATACAAGTGAAGGGCCTGGCGAGGGCACACATAGTTTGGAAGGGGGACCAGTTAGTTTCAGGGTCTCAGATTCCCAGCAGACTTGGTTCCTAGCAGAGTAAACTTATGCTGTGATTCCTGGGTTCTAGAGACAGTTTCATGGTACAGTCCAGGGGTCAAGAACATAGACTCTGCTTGCCTCGATCAGTCCCCGGTCTGCCGTTTACTAGCAAAGGGACCTTGGGCAGGGTAATCCTCTCTGCCTCAGGTTCTTCATCTGTCACACATGGATAACAGTCGTAGCTCCCTCAAAGTTATTGTGAAGATTCAATGAAATGATACCTGTGAATCCCTTAGAACAACGCCTGACACCCGGGAGGCACACACTGTCATGTTTATCCCTCAGTTTGTGCCGAGTGGCTAAGCGTAGCCTGCTGGAGAAGAGGTGGGCACTCATCCTGCCCCGTGGGCTATAGTTAGCTGAAGGAGGTTGATACGCGGCTGCTCTCTAAGCCCTTGGGGTCACCGCGATCGCTTGTAAGGTTCTCTCGTGTTTTGGCCAAGCTTCCACTCTGCTTCTGGGTGAGGTGAGCCCCCGTGACAAACAGGTCTGCGTGTTCGTGGAGGAGCCACCATCCACTGGGGGCCTCTGGGGAACTCCGGGCATTGAATGTACAACACGTGGTTTGTTCTTTATTTCTGTTTTGGTTTTGGCAGGAAACAGCAAGAGATTGACTCCAAAGATGCTATTATTTTGCATCAGTTTGCAAGACCTAACAATGGTGTTCCCAGTTTGTCTCCTTTCTGTTTGAAAATGGAAACTTACTTAAGGATGGCTGACTTACCCTACCAGGTACTTGTGTACGAACGGGTCTCACTGTCCCGACAGGAACATCAGAGGGGTGGTTCTCATCTCACACGGTGGGAAGGGCTTGCCCTTGGTGCCGGAGGGGTGGGTGTGAAATTAGCACTGCCTGGTTCTTAGCAGCTGCTTCCAAGAGACTGGATTGTAAGGTCTGTTGATGTTCACACCTGGGTTAATGAGGGGATCCAAAGGGTTTGGATTTCTGTAGGTTTCAGGGTCATGGTATTTTTTTTTTCCTGACATGCAATAGGCCTTGGTTAAGCTTGGGGAGGCCTCTTGGGCAGTGGTTAATTAAGGTAGGTGTACCATTGCTGTACGTGGTTTTTTCCTTGAGATTTCTGTTTGACAGCATTATATTTTGTCTCTCATGAGTCTGGGGGGCAGAGGACCTGGCAGGCCACCAGGGAGATAGTGAGATAGCTGTAGATTTTGGAAGAACATGTCCACAGTGCTCCACCTTCTGTTTGGGTGACTTTTGGGGAAACATTCGCTCATTTCAGCATCAGAGAATGAACATGGGAATGTATTTAATGGTATCTATTTCTCTGTGAGTTGTGTCTCACAAATTTGGCAAGTTGTGTTTTCATTGTTATTCAGTTCTAAGTATTTTTACAAAAAATTTTCCTGTCTCTTTTTCTTTTTCATGTAATATCCAGCTATACACACGTTTTTTAAGCTTTGATTTTTGTCATTTTTTAAAAAAGATTTTTAAAATTTATTTGACAGACAGAGATCACAAGCAGGCAGAGAGAGAGAGGAGAAAGCAGGCTTCCCTCGGAGCAGAGAGCCCAATGTGGGGCTCCATCCCAGGACCCTGGGATCATGACCGGAGCTGAAGGCGGAGGCTTTAACCCACTGAGCCACCCAGGCGCCCTGTCTTTGTTTTTTAATTATGTGATCAGAACAGATAGTCTCTATCTTGATTTCTTGAAATTTACAGAGGCTGTCGCCTAGTGTGGCTAGTTTTTATGAATGTGGAAGATTATCCCATGTTCTCCGTTTAGGTGAAGAGCTCTCTAGATTTACTTACTTGAGCATTTGTTTAGTGGATTATTTAGATCTTGGACATCTCTGCATATTTTCTGTTTGCCTGTTCTAGTATTTCTTCAAGGAGTGGATTAAGATATCCACGGGTATTTGTTGACTTCTCTTTTCTTCCTGCCATCATCTGGGTTCTTGCTTTATGTCAGAGATCATATGGTTAGGTACATGCAATGTGGAAGATCACGTTCGTACCCTTTTGCTTCTTTTCCCCGTATATACAGCACCTGGCTGTGTCTTCTGCTTCTTATTTTTACCTCTTGAACTTTATATCATCAAATACTGAGATTGGTTCTCCAGCTCTCTTCTGGTTCGTATTTGCTTGGGATGCCCTTCTCCATCCCCTTTCTCTATTTTTTTTGAATCTGTCTTTCATAGACAGCGTATTACTTGTGGCCAATCTAAGAGTCCTTAATTGGTGCATTTTATTCATTTATACTTGTAATTATTGTTTAACTCTGAGATATCTCTAACGTCTTTCTCCCTCCCTCTTTCTTTTCCCTCCCGCCCGCCCGCTTGCTTGCTTGCTTTCTTTCTTCTTTCTGACGTCTTACTTAGTGTTTTTTTTCCCATTATACTTGGCTTTTAAAAATTTTTTCTTGTTTTCTGCATTCTAGTGAGTAGATAAGAAGGAACTTCCTTACCACTTAAAACAAATTCTATTTTTGTTCTCGTGGCGGTTGCGCCTAAGATCCAACTTTGAGTTTATTTATCCCTATTATCATTTCTCAAGTGCAGGTTGGTCCTTTGATGATACAAGGATCGTACAGGTTCACGTGAACTTTGCGTCTCTCTTTTCCAAGCCCTGAACCCCAGCGTGTTGTTGTTGTCTAATGTTTTAATTCTGGAATTTTGGAAATCCTTTCCTTTTTTCCTGATTCTTTTTTAGGCAACAGGGCTTACTCAGTCTGACTAGCCTTGTTTCCCATGTATCTTCTCCTCTGGGATTATTTATCCTCTTATTTGAGGACTTTCATGGTGCATATGTTCAGATTGAGCCTTTATACAGCAAACCTCCAGTGGCTTTGCACACTTGATGATGCCTTTATTTCTCCCTCATGTTTGAAATGTCTGTGTTCCAAGTTCTTTGCCTTCAGGGCTTTAAAAATATTATTCCCTTGTCTTTCTGCATTGGTATTGCTATTGAAAAACCTGATGTTTTTCTCTCTTTCTCTCTGGAAGCTTTTAGAATTTGAACTTAATCTCAGTAACTTACATTTCACTAATATGTGCCTTCACTAATATATATCTTGTTTGGTCCTTTCTAAACTCTTGTAGTATAAAGTCTTGAATCTTTTTTAAATTCTGGGGAATTATTAACTTTCTTCAAATACTTCCTTTTCTTTTTGATTTGTTTTAGCCTTCTTCTTGTCCCCTATTCTCCGGATACTGAAATCTCTGCTTTTATTTTCTCTATCTCTGAAGATACTCCTTCATCTTTTCTTCTTCCTTCTGGATGGATTTCTCTTCCCGGCATCCCATGGCCTCTCTCTGTTCTCTTCTCGCGTCTATCGTACTGCTTCTCTGTTGTGTTCAATGTCTGTATTTTTCTCCTTCATATTTCTTCTTGGTTTGTATTACAGTTTCTTCTTTTATGCCTTAGAGGATCTCTCTTATGCTAATTAAAATCGGTCTGTCCCCGAGATCCTGCTTCATGGTGTGGAACGTCCGTTGCTCTTCTGTGACAGCAGTTGTGTGCGTTCTGTGTCGCCTTTGGTTTGAGATTCCCTTTTTTGCCAGAGATGTCCACTCTCCTGCCTGGGGACTTGTACAGGGCAAAGGCCAGAGCTCAGGCTACAGGTTGTGTGCCTCTGAGGGGATGTAAGAAAAGTAAGGGTGCCCTAGGCACCCCCAAAGCACTTTGGTCCCACTGGTTTGCTGCCTTTCCTCCAGGGAAGGTGGCTCCGACTGGTCAGGGGCTCACCTGTAAGCTCCGACAAAGTGGCAGCACTGGGAGGAGGGGTCTCCCTTGCAGGTAACAGAGCAGCTGGACCAAGCTCTTGGCTGCTGGGATGATGTTAGCTCGGCAGCTCCCAGTGCCCCCACCGACCCCTCAAACCTGTGCTTTCTGAGCCAGTTTCTCTGCAGAGGAATGGTTGGGGTGGCAGAGACCCTCCTAAGGTGGTGCTGGGATGAGCAAGTGCCATTACGGAGGCCCCACCGAGGAAGTGATAGAGTGACACCTAACTGGACTGCTGGACTGTGGGGGCAGTGCTCTGGGAGGGCACAGCCTGTCTGGGGACTGGAAGGAGGTTGCTTAAGACTGGGACCTGGAAGGCAAGGGCTGAGTCTAGAGAGAGGAATGGGGAGATCATTCAGGACTTTGTAAACCAGGAGTAGAGCAGAAATCAGCACTGAGGACAGACAAAGCTTGAAGCCGCTAGATGCAGTGGGTCAGATTTGAAAGATTGCTGTTGAGCTTGGCATTGGCAGCCAGCACTGGAAGACACATGTCACGGAGGGGCTCCGGTTGAAGGAAGAGGCCTGCCGTGCTACCCTTTCCCCTCTTGCCTTCAAGCCTGCAAGCGCTGGACCAGGAGCCAGACTGCCTCCATCCCTGTCGCAGAGCGGCTGCTTTTAGTGGGTGTGACGAGGGCAGCAGGACACACGTCTCACTGGGAAGTCTGAAGCTAGTGCCGAGGCCGTCGAGGAGGTGGCCACCTACCCCCTTGCAAAATTATTATTTCTTGTTAAGTATATATGTATGTATTTTAAAAGAAAGGTGTAGGCGTGTTTTTCCTTCAGCAAAGTCTCTGTGGAAAATAAATGGAGGGGCAGAAATTTAGGGCAGAGAGCTCAGGGCAGAGATTTAGGCAAGAGAAAATGGTTCTGTGGTTTAGAAGGCTGCTCTGTGCCTGCCGCCTGCCGTGGGTGCCTTGGGACTGTGTGCCCTCAGTGAGGGGCTGGGTTGATGCAGGCAGTGCCTGGGAAGTGCTTGGCGGGGTGGGGGTGGGGCATCGCCTGTGCTCATCAGTACAGAGGCATTTTGTCAGAGATCCAGGAAGCTCTACACTCTGCCCCTTCTTTGCTCTGTGCCTTGAAAAAGAAAAGATTAAAATGTCATATTCCTAAGAGCTCGACTTTATATTTGAAGCTTTTTTTTTTTTTTTTAATGTTTTAACCAGAGAGAGACTGAAATAAATATTTAATGGCCATTAGTAGAAACTCAAAGGCTTTTTTTTTTTAAAAAAAAAAACAAAAACCTTCAGGGCACCTGGGTGGCTCAGTGGGTTAGGCCGCTGCCTTCTCAGGGTCCTGGGATCAAGGCAGGGAGCCTGCTTCCCTCTCTCTCTCTGCCTGCCTCTCCATCTACTTGTGATTTCTCTCTGTAAATAAATAAATAAATAAAATCTTTAAAAAAAAAACCAAAACCCTTCCTCTATTGGTCATAGTCACTTATCTTTCCATCTTTTAAAAGTAAGATCACACATATTGGTAGGTCAATTTCAGAAACTTTTCATTGTGTAATAATTATAGATTTGTAGGAAGATGCAGAAAAATTATAAGGAAGCCCTGCAGATATGGTTAATTTTTTTTTTCAAATCGAAAATAACTTTACCTTTTTTTCCCTGATTACATAGAGATGACATATGGTCCTTATAAGAATTTCAAGCAATACACAGAGTGTGAATGAAAATCCCCTCTCATCTTATAGCTAGAGATCACCATCACTAAAACTTCGGGCCACCCTTCCATACATTTCTACAGACACACACAAAGATGCCTACATTGTTTGCTGTAACTGATTGTATAAGAAGCCTGTATTTCACACAGTAACTTTTTTTAAATATGAGAAAGACAAAGAAAGAAATTGACTCCTTTGGAACTCTCTGCTCTGGCTTTCAGCCCTAACTTTATTTATTTATTTTTTTAAAGATTTTATTTATTTTTTTATGAGAGCAAGAGCAAGTATGAATGGGGAGCAGAGGAAGAGGGAGCAGCAGGCTTTCTGCTGAGCAGGGATCCCGATGTGGGGCTCGATCTCAGGACCCCAGGATCATGACTTGGGCTAAAGGCAGACGTCTAATCGACTGAGCCACCCAGGCACCCCCAGCCTTAACTTTTGATTGTTCTCTTTATTTGCTGATATTATCTGTACCCACCCACCTTTTATTTTTTTGTGTTGAAATTTTGTGTCTGTAAAGCTACAGACAAGTTAAAAGCCTAACACTCTGAATACCCATATGCCTTTCACCTAGATTTACCAATTATTGCCTTTTTTCCTTTTTTGCTTTGTTTCTCTTGGTATAAACCTTTGTGAACAACTTTTTATGAACCATTTGAAAGTAAGCTGCAGAAATCATGATACTTTACCCCTTACTACTTCAGTATGCATCTCCAAAAAAAAAAAAAAAAAGGACTATGTACGGTAGTTTTGTAGTAAAAAAAAAAAAGGACTTTTTTTTTTTTACTACAAAACTACCGTACATAGTTGTAAAGGGAAGTACTTCGTTTTTTCCTTTCTATGAGGGAGAAAACCCAGTTTTTCCCTACTGTGTATTTCTTTCCTCTGAGTTTCCTTTCCTACTAATGTAGAACACTTCACGGCTGATACTTCTGGTCACCAAATGTGTGGATGTCCCCTCCCCCCACCAACACCAGGCAACTCTCTGTGACATGATCTGGATGTCCTATAATTTATTTCAATTCTGACACTCTCTACCCAGAGACAGTGTCATAACCCACAGGTTAAGGGCTCAGTCCCACAGACTGTATCCTTCCCCCCTACGGAATTCAGGGAAATACCTATGTTAACTAGTTTATTAAAAACATATGTTAAAAGATACAAATGAGCAGCCAGATGCAGTGGTGTATAGGGTGAGGTCTGGGAGGCTCTGGGTGCGGGAGCTTCTGTTCTGTGGGGTTGGGGCATCTCCCCCTCCCCATATGGATGTATCTGCCCATCTGGAAGCTCTCTGAACCCCATACTTTTGGGATTTTATGGAGACTTCCTCACATTGGCATGATCAAGTATTCAGTCCATTTCCAGCCCCTCCTCTTGCTCTGGAGGATGGGGAGGGGCTGAACGTTCCTGGCTGCTAATCCAGGTTTGATCTTTCTGGTGACCAGCCATCCAAGGAGCCCACCCAGAGTCACCTTATTAAGACATAAGATGCTCCTAGTGCTCTTATCACTTAGGAATTATTATAAGGCTTTGAGGGGCTCTGTGTGAGGAACTGGAGGCAGAGACCAACATATGAATTTCTTATTTTTTTTTTTTAAGATTTTATTTATTTATTTGACAGACAGAGATCACAAGTAGGCAGAGAGGCAGGCGGAGAGAGAGAGAGGGAAGCAGGCCCCCAGCTGAGCAGAGAGCCCGATGCGGGACTTGATCCCAGGACCCTGAGATCATGACCTGAGCTGAAGGCAGAGGCTTAACCACTGAGCCACCCAGGCTTAACCACTGAGCCACCCATGAATTTCTTATTATTTCATAACAGGGGATGCCTGGATTTTTTGGCCAATGTGTTATAATCCACAAAAGTTGCTCAAATTATCTCAAATGTAGCCAATGGGAGACCTTTCAAGATGGCTCCAGGGCCACAGTGAATGTAATGGATATATATTTAGTTGAAAAGTGAGGGACCATGACGAGTGTAGCAAGTCAGTGTCCCAAGACTTTGGGATTTAAGGTCCCCATTTCAGAGTGGTGAAGACGATGTTAATACTCATGATGAAGGCACTTGTCAGACATTTCATGTGCATTTTCTCACTTAATCCTACAACTATTGTTATCCCCATTCTGTAGATGAGGAAATTGAAGCCCAGGAAAGAGTAAGGGAGACCCAGGGAGGACCAGGGTCACACTGAATAAATGATGGAATGAGATTTTAAAACTCAAAAGCTATGGCTTTCATGGCTATTCTGATAATACAGTGTAAGTGTAAATTAATCTCTGCTAGGGCAGACTTGCAGGGGGAAACTTCAGCTCAGAAAAAATAAAGAGGATTTATCTCCTCACGTTTCTTCTCAGAATTACTTTCAGAAAATTACCCTCAGTGGGCCAGTCAGACTCCAACTGCTTAAATAAAACAGGCCAGGAGTTCTTGAATATATTTAAGGAAGTTAAGGAAAATTAAGTATTATTTTTAAAAGATATGTTTTTAACAGTCATATAACCAGTTCTGAAAAATTGAAGTTCATGGAAAGCTCATCTGCCTCTCATAGTTTTGCCATTTACTTTCAACATTTTTGTGCTTCTCTTTTTAAATATTTCTTGAATTCATATATTTTTTAATTATATATAATTATAGATTCTCTAAAATGATGTCTTCTATTTTTTTGTCCAGGAGGCAAAATACATTTTTTTCAGTTGATCTTTTTTTATGTTTATTTTTATTGGAGTATAGTTGACAGACAATGTTATATTAGTTTCAGGTACACAACAATGATTTGGCAATTATATACATTACAAAGTATTCACCGCAATAAGTGCAGCTATCATCTGTCCCCATATAAAATTATTATAATATTATTGACTGTATTCCCCATGCTGTACTTTTCATCCCTGTGATTCATTTATTTTATAACTGGAAGTATGTACCTCTGAATCCCCATTCACCTATTTCACCTAACCCCTACATCCCTTCCCTCTGGCAGCCACCACTTTACTTTCTGTATTAATGAGTCTGTTTCTGTTTCTTTGGTTGGCTTTTTAGATTCCACATATAAATGATAAGGTATTTGTCTTTTCTGTCTATTTCACTTAGCATAATATACTCTAGCTCTCTCCATATTGTTGCAAATGGAAAAATTTCATGCTTTTTTATGGCTGAGTAATATTCCATTCTGTCTATCTATCTATCTATCCATCCCATATCTTATTTATGCATTTGCCTACTGATGGACACTTGGGTTGCTTGCATAGCTTGGCTATTGTAAAGAATGCTTCAGTAAACATAGGGGTGCGTATATCTTTTCAAATTAGTGTTTTATTTTCTTTGGGTAAACACGTAGTAGTGGAATCACTGGATTGTATGGTGTTTCTGCTTTTAATTTTTTAAAAAAGATTTATTTATTATTTATTTGAGAGAGAGGGTGCATGCACACATGGCGGGAGGACAGAGTGAGAGAAAAACTCAAGCAGACTCTGCACAGAGTATGGAGCTCGATGTGGGGCTTGATTTCACAACCCTGAGATCGCTACTGAGCTGAAACCAAGAGTCAGACACATAACTGACCGTGCTGTCAGGTGCCCCTGTTTTTAATTTTTACTGTTTTAATTCATACTGTTTTCCATAGCAGTTGCAACAATTAACATTCCCACCAACAGAGCATGAGGGTTTTCTTTTTCCTACATTCTTGCCAACACTTGTTTCTTGACTTTTTGATACTATTCTGGCTGGTGTAAAGTGATATCTCATTGTGGTTTTGATTTGCATTTCCCTGATGATTAGTGATGTTGCACATCTTTTCGTGCATCTTTTGGCTATCTATATGTCTTTTTTGGAAAAATGCCTGTGCTCGTCCTCTGATCTTGTAAAAATTGGATGATGATGGTGATGATGATTATTTTAGTGTTGAGTTGTAGGAGTTCTTTATAAATTTTGGACATTAACTCCTTATTGGATATATCACTTGCAAATATTTTTTCCATTTGGCAGGGAGCCCTTTTGTTTTATTGATGGTTTCCTTTGTTGTGCAAAAGCCTTTTAGTTTGATAAAGTCCCAGTTGTTTTTTGTTTTATTTATTTATTTATTTATTTATTTGCTTTTGTTTCCTTTGCCTGAGGAAACAGATCCAGAAAAATATTGTTAATGCTGATGTCTAAGAGACTACTCTGTATGTTTTCTTTTAGAAATTTTATGGTCTCAGATCTTACATTTAGGTACATAATCTATTTTGAGTTTATTTTTGTGTGTAGTGTAAGAAAGTTGTTCAGTTTCATTCTTTTGCATATAGCTCTCTAGGTTTCCCAACACCATTTACTGAAGAGACTGTTTTTTTCTATTGTATATTCTTGCCTCCTTTTTCATAGATTAATTGACCGTATAAGCATGGGTTTATTTCTGGTCTCTATTCTGTTCCCTTGATCAATATGTCTGTTTTTATGCCGGTATCCATACTGTTTTGATTATTGTAACCAGGGAGAATGATACATCTAGCTTCCTTCTTCTTTCTCAATGGCTTTGACTATTCGGGTCTTTTATAGTTCTATACAAATTAGGATTATTCATTCTAGTTCTTTGAAAAATATTAATAGGATTTTGGTAGGGATTGAATTGAATCTGTAGATTTCTATGGGTAATACTGACATTTAAATAATTTTAATTCTTCCAATCCATGAGCATGGTATATTTTTCTATTGTGTTGTCTTCAGTTTCTTTCATCAGTGTGTTATAGTTTTCAGAGTTTTGGTCTTTAATCTCCTTGGTTAAATTTATTCCTAGGTATTTTTTTCTCTTTCGATGCAATCGTAAATGGGATTATTTTCTTAAGATCTCTTTCTGCTAGTTCATTATTAATGTATAGAAATGCAACAGATTTCCATATATTAATGTTGTATTCTGCAACTTTACTGAGTTAATTTGTTCTAATAAGCTTTTGGTGGAGACTTTAGGGTTTTCTATATATAGTAACATGTCATCTACTAATAATGACAGTTTTACTTCTTCTTGCCAATTTGGAAGCCTTTTATTTCTTTTCCTTGTTTGATTGCTGTGGCTAGGACTTCTAGTACTATGTTAAATAAAAGTGGCAAGAGTGGACATCCTTATCTTGTTCCTGATCTTAGAGGAAAATCTTTCAGCTTTTCACCATTGAGTATGACATTAGCTGTGGGTTTTTTACTTATGACCTTTAATCTCTTGAGGTATGTTCCCTCTCTACTCACTTTGTTGAGAGTTTTCATCGTGAATGGATGTTGAATTTTGTCAAATACTTTTTCTGAATCTAAAAAATAAAATTTTTGATAACAAAAACCTACTAGGACTTTCATTTCCATAAGAATCAATCATTAATTTTTGTTACTCCAGTTTTTAAAAGGGGTCTAGATAAAAATGTACCAAATATTCAGGGAGGGGGTGTTCTAGAGGAAAAGGCAAAGCTACCAACAGTAATAAGAAAAGGGGAATATACACTGTACAGTGGAAGCACGGAGGAATGGAGGTGATGTTTGTACTTTGGGGAAATAGTTCACTGACCAGGTGAACTAAATATTTAAATTTTGAGTAATTTGAACTAAATATTTTAGGATGGATATGACTTGGCAGAATTTGGAGAAAAGGATTCTTATAAAAAGTAAAGTGTGTACAAAGTCAGAGAGGTGGCAAAGACCTTGATGTGTTTGGGTGTGGGCAGTTGGAATTCAGAAGCCTGGAGGACTTGATAGCAAGGCTGGGCAGATGGGCAGCGGCCAGATGGTACAGGCCTAGACTGCTATGTGGAAGGGATTAGAATAGGCCCGTTAAAAACCACCGGATAATTCTGAGCAGCAGAGATCTTGGATCTCGTTGGCATCGCAAACAGTTTTTTCTGATGTCAGTGTGCAGGGTAGAATCTGTCTGCAAATGACAGGAGTCCTGAAGGGGATGTGTTAGGATGATATGGGCCGTATCAAGAATTCACCTGAAGCAGGTGCTAGGGTCTATGGTAAATTTACATCCTTAGTGTACAAATTACAAGAATATCTGATGTCCTAGAAGCTTTTGGAGGTATGTGACATTTCTCGTGGTCAACATCAGGGGGAACATCTAGTGCCTGGCCAAGGAGTGGGGGCAGCAAATGCCGCTCTAACTCCCAGTGTTCATAAAGTGTGTGACTCCCTCACCCCTACTCCGCTCCATCTGGGACCATGTCTTCTGAGATGCTGTAAGATTCTAGTATGGTTGTGAGTCAAAGGGAAACTTATCAGAGATACAGAGCTCTAGGCACCATTCCCAGGATTCTGATGCAGAGGTCTGGGCTGGGGCCCAGGAATCTACATTTTTAACTGGTCCTGGATTGGAGTCTGTTGGATGCACTTTCTTACTCTTAAGTGTTATAATTTCTGGGGCCACTTGTGTGCAGTGTAGTGGTATTAAGCATTATTCAGGCGTAAGTTGCTGGGATTCAGATAAGGTCTTTGGTTAGTAAGTAGCCTGGACAGTGCAAGCCTTATTATGGTTTATTTTCACTGTTCTGTGTCTGTGGCTTGTTCTTATGTTGTAACTAGACCAGCTGTTGCCTGGATCATTTCAACACTACCTCTCCTCTCTAGTCTTTTTTTGTAACAATATACCAGAGCTCAAGATGAAATCTATGGGAATAAAGTAATGTCTTCATTTGAGGTAAATCCTTTTTCTTTTTCTCCAAGAGTAGCTATTTGTTGTCTTAAAGAGTTTATGTGCTGAGTTCATTCACTTGCACAGTACAGTCACTATCAAATATAGGGTTGGGATGTTTGTTTCTTATACCCATCCAGTGAAATTTAAATAAAACATTGCTTTTCTCTTTTCAAAATTTACTCTGCTTAGAATTATTTTGGTGGAAAACTTTCTGCTCAAGGGAAAATGCCTTGGATCGAATATAATCATGAAAAAGTTTCTGGCACCGAATTCATAATTGACTTTCTGGAAGAGAAACTTGGAGTGAATTTAAACAAAAACCTTGGCCCGCATGAAAGAGCCATTTCCAGAGCAGTGACCAAGATGGTGGAGGAGCACTTCTACTGGTGAGTCCCGCGGGCACGCTGGGCGAGTGCCCAGGGCCTTTACGGGCCTTTGGAATAAGCCCAAGTCCAGTTTCACTTTTCAGACTCTCCCCAACCTTTTTAAAGTTTTCTACATTCTGACTGACCTCGGGGTTGAAGTTATGACCATGAATTTCCAGGTGTCTAGCTAGACCAAAGGTAGACAGGCATTTTCTGTAGCGGTCCGGCTAGCACCTATTTCAGATTTTATGGGCCATGGCTCTGCTGCCACTCCTTAAACTTGGCCATGGTCATGCCAAAGCAGCCATGGATGACCTGGGAATGATGAGCAGGACTCTGTTTCAGTGAACCGATAAAAACACTGACATTTGAATTGCATTTAATACTAAATATTATTCTTCTGAGTTTTTCCCCCAACCACTTAAAAATGTATTCTTTTGTTAAAAATGTATTTTTAAAAGCTTTTTTGCGTTTTAAAATTTTGATTCATTATTTATTTATTTTAGAGAAAGAGAGAGAGAGCGAGCGAGCATGAGAGCAAGGGGAGAGGCAGAGGGAGAGGGAGAGAGAGAGAGAGAATCCTGAGCAGACTCCGCTCCAAGCTCAGAGCCCAACCTGAGGCTCTAACTCATGACCTTGAGATTATGACCTGAGCTAAAATCAAGAGTTGGACACTTAACTGACTGAGCTACCCTGGTGTCCCCTCCCCCAACCATTTAGCAATGTGGAACCTTCTTAGCCTTCAGGCTGTGTTTGCTGACCCCTGATCTAGACTGTAGCTCGCTGAGGTGAGGAACGTGTTTCAACTGACTCTGCTCTTTACCAGTAGAAACTGCTGAATAACATACTGTTACATCAGACACCCAGAGGAGGGAATGGAGACCAAGTCAGGATAGAAGTCTCACATAAAGGAATTATTCAAGCTTTGTAAAATTATCGTCAGTTTTCCTTAGACGACAAGAGCTTCTCTGTGTTCCAGAAGTCAGGGGTCCTAATGCTCTCTGAGCGTCTTTGCCCCGCCTGGTGACTCCTGGGTATGTCCCTTGTCTGAACCGTCACGCGTTGTGTGGGGAGTTGCCCGAGTTCTGTGAGTGGCCCCGTGCTGGCTAGGACCTCTGACTTCAACAGACACAGGTCTTCTTGGTTTACAAACTCATCGTCATGTGGGTTTTTTTCTTTGCCTTTCATCCGTTATCTGTAGTTTTAGTGCCTTTCTGGACACCCCAGTAGATAAGAGAAATTTTCTCCCTGATGTCTCTAAATTTATTTTGTTCCAAAGACTTAATTAAGAGTCATGAAACCACTGTTCTGGCATTCAGTGTCACTCCTGGGCCAGGTGCTTGCCGGTAGCTTTCACCTCCCCCACCAAGAGATGCCCACTTAGTGTAGATGGTTCTTCCCTGCCACCTTCCGATCTCATCAGTTGGGCCCTCTTTCTCCATGGAAACTTGCTTGTTCTTTCTAAGGAAAACTTGCTGTTCCCTCTCTTGGATCTTAAGGGACTCTCTATTTCTCTTTTCCTCTTTCTGCCTGCGCTTCTTGCCCAGTTCATTCCAGGGAAGACCTGAAGTGTCGCTTCCTCTTCCCCCTCCCACGGTAGGGGTGAGGAGGTAGGAGCAAGGAGGGAACCCGGCAGAGAGTGGTGGCAAGGGTGCAGATTAGCCTGGAAGTCATCATAGACTCTGTGTTCCTGGAATGAACGCAGGTCTCTTCTGGAGGACACCCGCGGAGAACTGTCGTGACCCTCATCTTCTGGAGTGCAGGGCTTCACTGTGGACGACTGCACGTGTTATGCTGAGCCTCAGAGAAAAGCCCGCGAGACAGAGCCCATCTCACCTCTTGCCACGTTCGGGTCCCTACTTTGCAGCAATTGAGTGAAATGCAGAACCAGCACAGGGCCACCCTGACCCTTTGTGCCTTCTTTGGATGGAGCTCTCCAAAGAGCTACCTTGTTTGATGGGCCCATTAATGCCGAGAGCTCTTGCTTTGTGAGCTGCCTGAAAAGAAGCCAAAAGTCACCATACATTTCCCTTAGTACTTGTGCTCCAGCTCCTTGATTTTTGTATTGGTTCTTAAAATGTATATTCCAGTCAGAAAGACTTTGATTGAGCTAAGCAGGGTCGGGCCTGGTTAGTACTTGGATGGGAGAAAGACTTTGATCGAGCAAGACCCCCAAGTACCACCTGTCCCTGCTTTTGGCTCTGGGTGTGCAGGCGTTCTGTATGTTTACTTCCTGGTGGAAGTTCATCTGCTCTTTCCCTCCCCTTCTCTCCTGGCACCAGCCCCAGCTAATACTTGAAGGGAGGCAGCTCTTGGTGGGGGTGGGTGGGTGGAGGGTGAGTGGGAGAGTTGGGAGCTGGTACTCTGGTGGGGAAGAATCTCAGTTCCATGGACCATAAACACCCACGTGCTTGGGGGAGTTGCTTAGGTCACACATAGACTCTTCTAAGGATAATTTTGTTTCTCTAATCTGCTTTTGAATTACAAAATACATTTTCTGGGGGGGCGGGGATTAGCTACTATTTCTCATGTGTGTCTCCTCAAAGGTTAATTTGAGAAAGAAATAGTGGAGGTCAGGTCTTGATAGAGATACAAATATCCAGTGCACTTTCAAAGAAAAATTCCCCAATTCCTTCAGTTCCCTTTGGTCCCTAGCAGCAGAAGGAAAAACAAGCCTTCCTCTATTTCATAAAGCTCCCCAACCTTTAGTCATGTTGTTGCTTTGGGGAGACCTTGAACAGGCTTTCCCCAGAGCTCTAAATCCCAAAGGAGTAAAGAGCCCTGTCCCTCCGGTAAGAAAATGCCCAAGACAAAGAGTCTGTGGACGCTTTCCATCAGGTTCCTCTCCTGCTCCCCTTTTCCGTGTCTCAGAGGCCACACACAAAATGTGCAAGCATGGAAACGGTGGCCAGCATGAGGAATGGACCACTGTCTGCAGGAAAATATTACAAGGATGAGCTTTTCATGAGAGCTTGTTAAATTCCGAACGTGTGAGCTCCAAGGTTGGGTCTGTGTTCGCAGCGGTGGAGGAGATGAAATCAGTTGTTTGACTCAATGGAGTCGAATCATCTGGAGTTTTCAGATATGTTTATTTGATCTGAAACTGTGAAAACACTCCAGGTAGGATTTTCTAAAAAGCGAAGACAATGGAAAGCTGGCATTGTTACGTAAATACCACCCCAGCATCCCAAGGCTCTGATTCTGGTTTGTTCAAATAAGCACACTAAGTAAAAGAGGTTTTTCTTGAACTTAAAATCCATACCAGCATGTCCCACTTACATAACTATTATTGAACATGAAGAAGACAAGTTTTTATCCTCTTTGTTCTACTGAGTGCTTAAGTTAGATCCAGTGCAGGCAAGTTGGTATGAAGGGCAGTACGAGAGACAGGGGGTTAAATTAGTGGAACAAAATTGCTTTGGGAACAGATACTATGATTTCTGTATGACAGGCTAGTGTAGTAAGAGTCTTGTAGCCCTTGGGGCACCTGGGTGGCTCAGTGGGTTAAAGCCTCTGCCTTCGGCTCAGATCATGATCCCAGGACTGTGGGATGGAGCCCTGTATTGCACATGGAGGTCTCTGCTCAGCAGGGAGCCTGCTTCCTGCCTCCCGCTCCCCCCCCCCCCCCCCCCGCCTGTCTCTCTGCCTGCTTGTGATCTCTCCCTCTCTGTCAAATAAATAAATAAAATCTTAAAAAAAAAAAAGATAGTCTTGTAGCCCTGCAGGGAGGCGTGAGGGCACCATGGGCAAGCCGTTTGGTCATACCACTTTGACCCATTAAAATATAGGCGTTAGAATTGGGGATTCAAATTTGCTTTTAGGTTGGCCGTGATTTTTAAATTTTGAGTTGGGCTTTTGGTGTAGTTTCACTGAGAGGGGAGGTAGGATCCTGACTAAAATGACTTACCCAAGATCTTGTCCAAAAGCCAGCAGTCTCTCTCCCTCCTTGATTACAACTGGGTTAATGTGTGCCCCTCTGCCCTGCTGTCCCTGCCCCCAATTTCAGATGTAGAGAGAGGTCCTCTTCGGAGGGGCACTTCTGGGGCCTGTGCCATTCAGGGAAATCACAGAAGCTTATCATACACTCTTGCATTGTTAGAAGACAAGCATACGATGACAGGGATGGAGCAGGACATGGAGAAAGGCGTCCACGGTCAGGAAGGCCTCATGCTAAGGCTCACTCATCAAACAGTAGATTGCCATGGTCCGCACTTTCCCAATGTTACTGTCATCTCTGCTGTGCGCCAGGCCTCCTCATGATCCCAGGACCGTGGGATCGAGCCCCATATCGCACATCGCACATCGAGGTCTGTTTCATTGAAACATCAGGGGTCGGCTCTTTTTTCCTGTCCTCTTGAATCTTCTTTAAAAATGTTGAACAGTATTTATTCTTCTGTTCTAAGGTAATCAGTCTTGAAGAGAGGCCTTGACCCCATTTTGCACAACAGATCAGGAACATCAGTTGTTTAAAGGAAATGAGTATCAAGTTTCTGAAAGAGGTTCTCAGAATGATGACTGAATTGTTCAGCCTCGTCTAGCTTCCAGACTGGCCCTCCCTGCCCTCGCCAGGTCATGATTCACAAGTCCTTGCACAGTGGGTCTGTTCCCGGTAGAGAGTGACGTGGATCTCAGAAGCGAATGGGCAGCCCCTTCTTCATTCTTCAGAGGCATTTCTCTTTCTCCTTCATTCCATTTAAATACTGTCAGCCTTTAGAAACACTACGTAGCCATAGCTGGCTCAGAAGTGAAGCTTTTCTACATTTCAGTCAATAATTCATTCTTTCAGTGAACTTAATGCGTGACTGATGCCTAGTGGCCAGGTTCCATGCTGGATGGGGGGAAGCCAGGTGATAAGATGCTGTCTGGGTCCTCTGGTGACTCACAGGTGGAGGGAGACATCGAGCCATCATAATGGTGGGTGCTGGGGGAGAATTGAAGAACTGAGGAAAGGCAGCCAGCACCTGCTGGAGTGATGAGGGAAAGGCGTTCCCAGAGGAGATGGTATCACAACCAAAGTGAGGGACTGTCAGTTGTGGGTGAAGGGGCTGGGCACCTGGGGAAGATTAGGGTGTCTAGGCAGAGGGGGCAGCATCTGCAAGAGTTCTGAGGCAAGACTGAGGAGCCTGGGCAGGCACATGGAATTCTGTGTGGCAGGTGCACAGGAGGCAGTGTGGGGGATGGGGCTGGAGAATGACCAGCCCTTCATGGATCAGATAGTAGGGAGTGGGGCGGTGCACTGAGCTCAGCAGCTGGTGGCGGGGGTGGGGGGTGGGGTGGGTGGGTGGGTGTTGGTTCGTGAATGACTCTGAGAAATAGGCTGATGGGACTAGATTTGCATTTTAGGAGCTCTTTGTAGCTGCCTATGACAGGATTTGAAATCCAGACAACTGGATTTCTGAAGGACCTTGAGGGGATGTCAGGAGACCTGCTAGGAGACCACTGTGCTCAGGGTTGAGAAATGATGAAGGGCTGAGCTACCTGCTGATTGAATTGGAGAAAAGGGCAAATTCACAGGGTTACTGACTGTCAGGAGCGAGGGATAGAGAGCAGTGAAGAATGGGTCCCGAGATTCTTTCTGACTTGGGTGGGGAGAAGCAGATTTGAAGGGAAGGAAGATCATGAGTGCAAGTTTGGAAATACGGGTTTGTAGAGGACCCCTCAGGTTCTCTACAAAGGTGTCAGGACAAAGGTCTGGGCTGGGTATGGGTTTAGGAGTCATCAGTTTGAAGTTGTGGGTGTGAATTAGATCACACCACAAGTGCAGAGTGAGAGGTAGAAAGAATAGCAATGAAAATCTTGGGAACCTGCATGAGGTGGTGGGAAAAGCAGTAGAGATGTAAGCTAAGGGAGAGCTCTTCTATGAAAGACACAGCCAGTGTCACATGTTGCAGACTGTTCAAGAAAGAGAAAAATATGCAAAAATGTTTAGAGGTGCCTGGGTGGTTCAGTCAGTTAAGCATCTGACTCTTGATCTCAGCTCAGGTCTTGATCTCAGGGTCATGAGTTCAAGCCCCATGTTGGGCTCCATGCCCAGCATAAAGCCTACTTTATTTATATATTTTTTAAAAAGATTTTATTTATTTATTTGACAGAGATTACAAGTAGTCAGAGAGGCAGGCAAAAAAAGGAGGAAGCAGGCTCCCTGCTGAGCAGAGAACCTAATGTGGGGATCGATCCGGAGACCTTAGGATCATGACCTGAGCTGAAGGCAGAGGCTTTAACCCTCTGAACCACCCAGGCGCCCCCTAAAGCCTACTTTAAAAAAAAAAAAGAAGAAGGAATGTTTATTGGATTTTGCAACAAGGAGGTATTTTGATTTGGATGAGAGTAGTTTCCATCAAGTGTTAATAGTTTGTTAATAGTTATGAAAGGAAGTGGATTCTTGGTTGTAAGGATTGGGAAGCATGTGTAAATGAGGTTTGCTGCCTGTAACAATTGCATTAAGAGCCCACGAATTACCCATTTTCTTTGGTATTTGAAGTTTGTACCCACTTTATAGGAGTTGACCCTTACAGAGCCTGGCTGGCCTTCATTTGCTTCTCTTCATTGACACTGGGCGGCAGTATTAGGCTCAGGGAGGGAAGGAGGAAAGAAATCAAGAGAAGTGTGGGAAAGAGAAGAGAGGAAGACCAGTTTCTCAGGTTACCTCTAGATGCTAAATTCCAGATCAACCCGGTATCCCTCCTCCTGTGCCCTCCATTCAACCTGTTAACGAAGATGGAGAACCTGATGCCATTGCCTTGGTGGGGTTTCCTCCAGCTTAGCTGTATCGCCTAGAACAGCCGCCTCTTCCTTTCCCATCTGCTCTTTGAACCCATTAGCGCTCTGTCCGTCACTGCAGCCTCATCCTGGGCCCATGTCCCCACTTCCTGCTCTACGGAGGAAACGGAAGTCACTCGGCAGGAGCTCTGAACCCCTCACCTCTTGTGACACTCTCCTCCTCTCTGTCTCAGAGAAAGTGGTGTCTTTGCTTCTCTCTATGCTGGCCCTTCCAGCCTGGCCTTCTCACCTTCTAACTTGCCCTTGACCTGTGGACTTCCTAATACCACTCCTTACCCTAGAAAATTCTCCTCTGACAGCTTTAGCACTCTTGCTGACATGCCATCAGCTACAAGTCCTCTATCTTGAGTTTAAACGTATCTCCGGAGTTCTCAGCCTTCTGCACATTCTCACTTGGGGGTTCCATGGGACCTTCAAACGCAACAGCTTGATGTGTCTTTCATCATCTAAACCTGTGGTACCTGGTGTGTGCCCACCCGTATTTGTTAATGGCACTATCATCCACTCAAGTCATTGGCCTGAGAGAGAAGACAATCTCTCCTTATACCTAGTCCATCAGTCAATAGACTCTTTTTCTCATACCCCAGAGTTTCTCCCCTGTATTCCCTGTACACCCTCCCTCCCATTGCCCTAGCCCTTAGGTCTTGCCAGAGTCTTCTAGCCAGCCTCCCTACTGGTGGTTTCTCCCTTTCCAACCCTTCCTTCACATCACCACAAACCTGATTATGTCTCTGGTCTGCTTAAAACCTTTCAGTGGTTCAACTTTGCTTCCAAAATAGAGTTCAGCACCCTTTGTCTCAGGCCCAGCCAGATCTGGTCCTGGCCCACTCTTCGGGTCTCTGCACAAGTGTCCCATGTTACCCAGCTGGTGTTCTTCACGCACACCCTTCCCCCCTGCTCTGACTGGTGAGCTTCTGCCCATCCCTCCGGATCACTTATGCTTATGGTGAAACCTGTGTCATTTGTCTACAAAGAATGTCTCTTTTTTCACATCAACCTGTCAGTTTAGAGCCACCACATTCCTCATTTTTACTCTTTAGACACTTCCTGGATGCTCTTATGACCTGATCATGCTTATTTTGGGAGAATTTAGTTTTATTCTCGTTTCATGGACTTGTGAAATAATCAAGGATGGCCTAGGTCTTCTACTGTGCCTTTTAATCCAGTATAATTCAAATCAAAGTACTAAATTGTTCTAATGGAATATGAAAACTGATACCTTAATTACTGCAGGTTTAAAAAGAAAAGCAAATAGGAAAGTATTTAGTTTGCATGTTTATAAAGAATTTACTAGAGTAAATATGAGATCTTTTATGTCAAAGGATTCACTGACTTCTCTTCTTTTCCATAGTGCAGAGAATTGTGTTGAAATTGGTTGTAGGACTTTTCAGTAAAAGTCAGTAATGCCTAAAAACTTTCAGAGAAATCTTCTGTTTCTTCTTTTCTTTTCTTTTTTTAATAGAAGAAAGAACAGAGGAGAGAGTAGAACCATATAAAATGATCAACATTTCAGGGACTTTTTTTCTTTAAAGAATTGAGGTGGAAAATAGCTATAATTTATTATAATTCCTTGTGTTTTCTCTGTAAAAATATTTTTCACTCTTCTAATTTTTTTGAAGTGGCCATTTTGCCACTCCTAGTGAACTAACACTAGGAGGTGAGACGACTGTCAGTACATCTTTTATTGCTCGTTATGGGGAAAAACTAAAATATCTTCTGTAGACACTCCCACAGCTACATTTTTCTCAGCCTTCAGTAGGACACCCTTTTAATTTCTGTCCACCAGCACTATCAGCACTATCAGGAAACATAGGAACATTCCTGCAATTGCATATGTTCCGAGCCCCAAATCGGCCAAGGCTTGAGGGTGGTGGCCAGCAGCCCATGGGTTGCTGCTCAGCTTCTCTGTGAGTCCCATGGTAACATCTGGACCAGAGAGGTGGCCACAAGCATCGCCCAGATGGGAAGAATGACTCAACGGAGTTCCTTCCGTCTTTGTATTCACTTTAGAGTCATGGAGCACAAACTGAAACCATTCTCCAGGCTTTCTGGAGAGCAAATCAAATATATAATATTTGCAATTTATATAATTTATGCTAACCTTGGACAGGTATATCTACTCCCTAATCCTCTGCCAAACAGGCAAGAGTTTTCTTTGTTAAACAGCTCTTTGATATGGTAAAATCTAAATTGCATACACAAATTGTGCAAAAAACCCCCAAAAGATGCAGCTTAATTAATGAACACAGAGCATATCCCTGCATAACCATTCCTCAGATCAAGCAAGAGAACGAAGCCAGCCCTGCAGTCACTATGCCTCCTTCCTGGTGTCCCCATAGACCTGCACAGTCCTGCCTCAGAACCTCTGGAAGGTTTTCTGTGGCGTTGTTTTCTGTGGGGTTGCCCAAGAGGATCCAGAAGCCAGCCTTGGGAGGTGGGGAGTGGTGTGGATCTGAGGGTGGGGGCCAGGAGAGGTTTGGTTTGGTGGAATTGTGGCATGGCATCGGTATCTGGATTTGTTCTAGTTTCTCTTACAGACCCGGAGTCTAGGCACTGGCCGGAAGCTGTTGTGACATCTGCCATGCAGAGACTGCTCTTTGTAAAAGCTGCTCTTGCTCATTTCCTCCCGTGTGCCCGCTTCGGTCGCACTCTCTGGAAATGGACTCAGGAGCTGATGTGTACCTAATGCCCAGTAGTAACCTGTTTCCACACAATTCCAGGACGTTAGCTTATTGCCAGTGGGTGGACAATCTCAATGAGACCCGGAAGATGCTCTCTCTTAGTGGTGGCGGTCCCTTCAGTAACCTGCTGAGGTGGGTCGTGTGCCACATAACGAAAGGAATTGTGAAGCGCGAGATGCACGGCCACGGCATTGGCCGCTTCTCAGAGGAGGAGATTTACATGCTGATGGAGAAGGACATGCGGTCCTTGGCAGGGCTTTTGGGTAACGTACCACACCTTCTATTCTCTATTTTCTGTCCGCACCTTTTTTGCATGATCCTTAAAGCGCTCTTCGTTGGCTGATTTGAAGTCTTATTTTGGTTGGTTTCTTTGCTTCCTCGTGTAGGTGGCAGCCCCACCATTTAACCCGACCCCCTAACTTTCAGGAGCAAGTGTCTGTGTCCTCTGTCACTAGCGCCAGCCCAGCCCGTGTGGCGAGGCGGCGCGGAGAGGACGCGGGCGGGCTGCGGGCTCACCGCCTGCGGGCAGCCCTGCGGCCGCTGGGGAGGCCGTGGGAGCCGCGGGTGGTTCTTAGCCGGGAAGCTCTTCGGATTATGACAGGCCAAGGGCTGCTTGTGAACGCCTCTGCTGGAGGAGTCCCGGGGTCTCCATGGCCATCTGGCTGCTGCGAGCGCGGGCAGCGCCGCTTCTGACCCGCTCCGCGGACACCTGCCGCGTGTCATTTCTCACGCCTGTTTCCGTTGGTGATCTCGGTGCTCTCCTTCCCAGCGCGTTGTAACGCTTCTGATTTTGCATTTACGGCACACAGCGGGTTTCGCTGTGCCTGGAAGCCCCTCGAGGTGGAGGAGAAGGGGCCCCCGGAGCGGCGTATGTGTGGGCGGGTGAGCAGAGGTCGGTGTCCTTGCTCCCCTCATTGGCTGGGCTGATGTGACTCTGTGCTGATGGGACTCTGTTCTGGGCAGAGCGCGAGTCTCAACTATGTCAGTTCAAGAACACATTGTTTGAATTCAGAAGCTTCGGTGCGGGAAAGGATGGTTTCTCCTGGGGACATCTAAGTCTAGGGAGCCAAGCCCTCTGTGTGACCAGCTGGGTGACCTGGTCCCTTGGGACAGCGTATTTTGGGGGTTCACTAACTTTCTTTTGGCGTTCTCATCTCCATTCTAGGGCACATCACGTTCCTTACCTTCTGGGGGGGGGGGTGGTTGGGGGTCTGTTTTGTTGAAGCCCATGGAGCCTCCAGGAACTGTGGGCTGTGCTAGGTAGACCCTGCCCCCTCTCCTCCAGGGTGACTTGCTCTGACTGGCTCCTTCCCTTTTCTGCACTCCAGGTGCTTCCTGGACCTGGAGTTACCACCCCCCCCCCCAACCCCCCTCCCCTGGCCTGCAGGAAGAGAGCCCAACAGTGTATCCAGCTCTCTGCCAGCTTTGTTTGGGGGAGGGGGTTGATGCTGTCCAGACGGTCTGGTGCTTTCTAGGCCCTGCCTGACATAGATATGGAATTGGCCTTAAGTTCACCTCGTTCCCGTGGAAACGGCCCTGGACTTGCAGCCTGGACTTGCAGCCTCTTGGAGCAGGCCTGCGGTGGGCCCTTTACTCCTTCGGAACTGCTCTACCTGCTCGCAGCTTCCTTTCCAGCTCACGCTGTGGGGAGCCCCAGCAAGCCAGGCACTGAGCCCTCAAAGTTAAGCCAGAGGTTATGCAGTAAAGTGCTGCCCTTCTCCAAAAAGTTCACAATGTTGTTTCCTTAACCAGGAGGGGGTGAGCATCACTTTTCTGGAGCACTTCCGGTTGGGAGAACCAGGGAGCACGGGGTAGCGATTCTCTGATACTTAATGACTTAGCAAAGTGCTTTTTTCCCAGTTACCTCCCATCTCCCAGATGGGAGGTAGAGCGATTGTTGGCAGCTGGCTTGGAGACCTGGCAAGTATTCCAAATACCATCAAGTCTAAATTATTTCCTGAGATGAGAAATTGATTGGGCTATTTGAAAAGCAGGAGTCCACTGGAGTTCTCTTCCATGCGGGAGCTCAGGGAACAGTCTAGGCTCTCATGAGAAGCACTTTTGCTGCTTTTGGGGAGGGATAGGCTCTTTAGCTGAACATCAGAGGTTTTCTTACTAAATGAGACAAAAGTGTTACCTCCCCCCTCACCTGGAAATGTAGCTTAACTTTTAAGGCCCAGATGCCTAAGAGACTCAAAATGCATAATGACTTTTTGTTAAGTATTTCAGGATTTGGGGAAATTGTCTAGGGAGGTATTTGAGTCATCAGAGTAAATTAATTATTGCTGTTTCAGTTCAACTGACTGCAAGGATTGAAGCCCCTTCTTTGGGGCCAGTGCTGGGGAATACAAAAGTGAATAAGAGATGGTACCCGCTCACAGGCAGCTTCCTCTCCAGCGGGAGAGACAAACTTATAAACCAGAATAGGCGAATTGTGGCCCATAGCTGGTGGCCTGTTTTTTCTGTTTGTTGTTGTTGTTTTGTTTTTCCAATGGCCTATGAGCTAAGAATTATTTTTACATTATTAAACTGTAGGGAAAAAATGCAACAGAGATGAAATATGGCCCAGAAAGCCTAAAATATTTACCATCTGAAGCTCCATAGAACTTTGTGGATCTCTGCTCTAAACGAATACCCATGTTCAAGTTGGGCTGTGATGGGTGTCATGACAGAGGTCTATGCTCGGTGCCCTGGAGACAGCAGGGTAGGGGTGAAATGGCAGGGAGAGCTTGAGAGGGCCAGAGAAGAGGCAGCAGGCATTTTGGCCCCAGAAAATAAACAGTTGTCCCAAGGAAGAAAATAGGGAAGAACCATCTGGGCAAGTCATGAGAAAAATGGTCACAAGTGAGGAACATTTTGGAATCACAGTTGAAAAGAAGGTTAAAAGGTAGTTTGGGACCGTATTATAAAAGGTAATAATAACACTGAGATTCTTTGTCATACAGAAAATATGGAGAGGGTGCCTACTTTTGAGTATTAGAGAGAAAGAGGCATGTTTGTGATTTAGAAAAGTGGCTCTGTTGGTGTCATAGCAGATGACTTGGGCCTGAAGGGGTGGGTGTTAAGAGAGACTGAAGATAGGCAGCCCATTTCTTTGGATGTAGTTTAAAAAAATTGTGGTGAAATTCAAATAAAAAAAATAAATTTAAACAAAATAAAAATTAGTTGAGAAAGATGATACCTTCATGTTGGAAAGGAGGAGACAAAATTATTATTTATAGAAATTAAGAGCTTATGTAGCTAAAATAGGGACACCTTGGTGGCTCAGTCAGTTAAGCGTCTGCCTTTGGCACAGGTCATGATCCCAGGGTCCTGGGATCGAGCCCCCACGATGGGCTCAGCAGGGAGCCTGCTTCTCCCTCTCCCTCTGCCTGCTTCTTCCTATGCTTGTGCAATCTCTCTCTGTCAAATAAACAAATAAAATATCAAAAAAAAAGAGATTATGTAGCTAAAATAATAGAGAATCAAAATTATGGTTAATGAGGGAGTTCAGTAATTTTACAAAGTTACAGACATCCAGATGGTCAACAAGCACATGAAAAGATGCTCAACATCACTCATCATCAGGGAATGCAAATCAAAACTACAGTGAGATATCACCTCACACCTGTCAGAATGGCTAAAATTAACAACACAGGAAATGGCAGATGTTGGTGAGGATGTGGAGAAAGAGAAACCTTCTTGTACTGTTGTTGGGAATACAAATTGGTGTGGCAATTGTGGAAATCTGTATGGAGGCTCCTCAAAAAATTAAAAATAGAACTACCCTTTTTTAAAAAAAAGATTATTTATTTGAGAGAGAGAGAGAGAGAATGAACGGTGGAGAGGGGCAGAGAAAGAGAGAGAGAGAGAGAGAGAGAAGCAGACTTCCTGCTAAGCTGGAAGACCGATGCGGGGCTTGATCCCAGCACCCCAGGATCATGACCTGAGCCAAAGACGGACATTTAACCAACTGAGCCACCCCCACAGCCCCAAATAGAACTACTCTACGATCTAGAAATTGCACTACTGGGTATTTGCCCCCAAAATACAAAAACACTAATTTGAGGGGATACATGCACCCTATGTTTATTGTAGCATTATTATAACAGCCAAACTATGGAAGCAGCCCCAGGATGAATGGATAAAGAAGATAAATATATTATAAATAGTGGAATATTATTCAGCCCTAAAAAAGAGAATGAAATCTTGCCATTTGCAACCCATCAATAAGAGCTAGAGAGTATTAGGGTAAGTGAAATAAGTTAGTCAGAGAAAGACAAATACCATAGGATCTAACTCACATGTGGGATTTAAGAAACAAAACAAACAAGGAAAGGAAACAAAAGAGAGAGAAAGACAAACCAAGAAACAGACTCTTAACTATAGGGAACAAACTCATGTTACCAGAGGGAAGGTGGGTAGGGGATGGAGAACACAGGGGATGGGGATTAAAGATAAATTCATCCTGATGAAATAAACCAAAATAAAATGGCAAGAAGTTTACAAAGTTACAACCATGTAAATCTTGATATCTCAAATAACTGATTAGGAAATATTAAAAGTTTCCATTTATAATGATAAAAAATCAAAATATTAGAAATATGTATGAGAAATATTCAGGTCCTACAGAAATAAAATTGGATAGTTCTAATAAGAGATAGAAGGTTTTTTAGAAAATGGGGAGTATACCCTCGTTTATCCATTGGAGAGTGATTCGAAAGTGTACCCTTGTTTATTCATTCAAGAGCCAGAGGTCGAACCTAGCTCCATCACTTCCTAGCTCTGCGACCTTGGGCAAGTTTCTGAACTTCTCTAAGGCCTTAGTTTCCTTATGTGTAAAATGGAGACAGTAATGGTGAAAAGAAAAGTAGCACATGTAAAGTGCTCAGAATAGTGCCCGGCAGGTAGTAAGCAATCAAGTAACAGGCAAGTGTAAAACACAACTGTCATGAGGGCAGGAAGCAGAGGATCATGGTGCTGTGGGTGCTGAGAATGCGGGGAGGGTTGCCCAGTGGTCAGTGTTAGCCTCTCTTCGCTTCAGCATGTTTCCATGGCCCCTTGGGGTAGGTGTCTACGTTGGAAGCCGAAGTAATGACCAGTAGTGGATGCCTGACTTTCACCTTGTGCAAGAAGTGTGTAGACTATTTCTATCCCCTCCCAACAAGGTGAGAATCAGAAAAGCATGGGGGAAAAAAAAAAGAAAAAGCAAAGAAGAAAAGCATGACGTAAAAATTCAGTACAGAAAGGCCAGGTTTTGGGGAGGCAGTGTGGCTGGAGTGGCCATGTGAGGGAGGGATTTCGCATCTTGGGCTCCACTGTTTAAGTTATCCCAACTTATGTTGTTAGGATAACCACAGTTGCCCTCTTGGTACACATCTTTCTAATATTTTTATGTGTAATTTAAAATCATATAGATATATTTGTATAAATATACACATACACATAATTTTCCAACCTGCCTTTTCCTTAATATATTGCAAGTGTTTTTTTCTAAACCATATGTTGCCCTGTGCCTGGTCTCACACTTGAGGCCATAAAAACTGACATAAAACTCATCAGCCTTCTGCCTCTTTAGTATTACTGTGCTATCATTAATCCTGAGTCTACAGGTATGAACTTGAAGTGGAAGGGAAATAAGACAGAATGAATATAAGAAGATAAGAATGCAGCTGGGTCCCGCCTTAGCCCCGAGATCCCCAGCTGTGATCGTGTGATAGGAGATTAAAGTAAGAAAAAAGGTGGAATCTGGTACCCAGTCAGAGTAACGCCACCCATTTGGCAGATGAGGAAACTGAGGCACAGAAAGGTTGAGTGACTTGCCCACAGTTACACAAACAGCAGAAAGAGATGTTGGTGAACAAGTAGGGCATAGGCCTGAGCTGCTGCCTGATGGACATATTGTTGCAAACGTTTATAAAATGGCAAGACTTGTGAGAATTACCCCCCCGAGAAGTACTAGGTGAAGCGAGGGCCCTTTTGCGGGGGAGACTAATGTGGTCACGGGGTTATGCAGGACTTCTTTGAGGACATGGCAATTCCAGACTCTGAAAGATAAGTGGAGTTAGGCAGACGTGTGTGTGAGGAGGAATGGGGTGGGAAGTGAGACCAGCATGGAACATAGAAGGGACGTCACCTGTGAAGGTCTGACATGAAAGGCAGCTGGAAGCCTTCAAGAAATGAAATGATGGCTCGTGTGTGAGTAACTTTGTGCGAACCAAAGTGTGGCATGAGGTAGAGGTCGGCAGGGGCTAGATCACACAAGTCTTCTGTATCACTTAAATAATCTTGGCCTTTCTTCTAACAACATCAGAATCTGTCAGAAGTTGAAATTAGGGAAGCGACATGACTTTATTTATATATAATGCGCTAGAGGGCCACGGGTGGGTTTGGGGGCCCAGTGAGGAGGCTGTTGAAAGCTAAGATGGTGTTGTGGATTACAGTCCTGGTGCTAGAGTTGGACCTACGATGATGGTTTAGACCTATATTCTAGAGACAGAGTTGACTGCAGTTTGGTGACTTGATATATGTGTGGGGTGGGGTGGGGGGAGAGGCAGTGATGGAGAGGGCAGGGGTAAGGAATAACCAAGTTCTTGACATGAACAGTTAGTACACAAAGTAGCCATTCATAGTTGGAGAATGCTGCCGTAGAGGGGAACATCATGAATTTCAGGTGTGGGTCTGCTGAGTCTCAGATCCCTGTGAGGCAGACACGAGTGGAGACAAGTGTGTGATAAAGGCACCCTTTTTTTTTTTTAACTCATTAAATTTTTTTAAAAAAGATTTTATTTGAGAGAGAAGCACAAGAGCATGTGCGGGCGGGGCGGGGAGGGGCAGAAGGAGGAGGAGAAGCAGGCTTTCTGCTTAGCAGGGAGCCCAGGTGCTGGGCTCAATCCCAGGACTCGGACATTAGGACCTGAGCCAAAGGCAGATGCTTAATTGACTGAGCCACTCAGGTGCTCCATTAAAAAAATTTTGGGGGGAAGATGTTATTTATTTATTTGAGAGAAAGAGAGAGAAAGAGCATGAGTGAGGGGAGGAAAGGTGCTTTTTTGGAAGGCAGCTATGCTCACCACTATACCACCAACGCAGGCGAAAGGTGCTTTTTTGAACTGGTATAGAAAAGGCAAATTAATTTAGTAAATGGTGTTGGGACACGTGACTAACCATTTGGAACAAAATATGTACAGCCCTCCTGACTTTATGTCATACATCTGAATAAATTCCAAATGGATTAAGCACTTAAATGTAAAATATAAAACCATAAGGGTGTCAGGATAAAATATGGGAAAACTTTTATATAATCTTGAACTTGGTAAAGTTTTTCTAAATATGGTACCAAAGGGAGAAGTGATAAAAGAAAAGTTGAATTGCTAGATTTCTTGAGACAAAACCACCTGGATGTCAATAACCACCATAAATAAGGTTAAAATTGAAATGGAAAGCTGGAAAGATGTTTGCAATCTGTGACAAAAGAATTAATGTTACTATATGAAGAACTATAAAAATCTAACAAAGTGAATACTTGGAGAAAACTGGACAAAAGACATAAAAAGAGAATTTGCAAAAATGACACACATGATGAGTAAATATATGAAAAGTGTTCAACCTCTTTAGTAATCAGAGCAGTGCAAATCAACAAATGAGGCACTCCTCTGTCAATCAGATGGGCAGTTTTTTTTTTTTTTTTTTTTAATGTGGTGTATTGGTGGGGTTATGAAGGAGGCATTGGCATTCTCTACTGATGGGAATAAAAACTAGGACATACTTTCTGGAGTTGAGTTTCACAGTTCTAGAAGTCATAACATTTTACATATTTACTTATTAAACAATTAAAAAAATCCGGAATCAAAGCTTTGAACCTTAACAAGAACAAATAGGGAGAAATGTCAAGTTCTGTACTTAGGTCCCCCAATTGAATTGCACAAATACAGGGTTGGGGAGGGACATGTGAAAAAGAGACTTCAGGATTTTAGTGGTTTTCAGACTCTGAATGTCACCAAGTGTGATAAACTGTCAAAGAAACTAATCAAAACCTAACCTGTTTAACGTAGTGTCCTGTCTATAGATTTATCTATGAGAAGGATTATAATACTGAAACTTTGCGATCTTAGAATTATGAATAATATGGGTTTTCTAACTGGAGTCTCTGGTTTTTGTTTACGATGATAATGGAAAACCGAAGTTATTTTAGGCACTTGCTGCTCTCTTTCCCACCCTTTCCTCCCCACTTCTGTTGTTAACTTTCACTTCTTTCCTCTGGTGGGGGCGGTCTGAAGGTTTAACCAAGGCAGAATACTTATAAATTAGTATATTTTTAGGTGCCCACTTGCAGATTGTTTGTGAGTAATTTGCATTCTCTAGAATGGATTTCATCAGTTCTCTTTGGTACAGACATACCTAAAGAAATTATTATTACTTCAGAGGATTTTCTAAAGGGCTAAGCCTTGAGCTCTGGTATCAAGAGTTGGTAGTCCAGTGGACTAAGATTCCTAGTTTGTACAAAGTTTGAGACAAAGGGCTTTTTAAAGGGCACAAAGTTAAATGACAGCAAGGAGAAGGTCAAAACACTCGACTCATAGTTTGCTTCTAAATAGGTAAGAATTGAAATCTAAACTAGATGAGAAGGTCTCAAGAGAGCACTATAGTATTTTCATGCAACTAAAAGACTAACAAGCAAAATAATTATTTGAACGTGATTTTTGTATTAGTTACACACAAAGAGTAATGTTAGGGTCTTGGGAGCCAAAGATGAGTAAGAATGGTGTCTGCTTTGAAGAACCTTATAAACCAGTAGCACTCAGGTCTCTGGGTCCAAACAGTGTCCTAGGACATGAAAAATTTTCCATGTGATCCTGGAATTTTGAGTGTAATCCTTCAGAAATGGGAAGAATCGGAACGTGTCAGAAGATAGAGATAGGAAATTGTCCCTATTTCCAAAAGGGGAGGGAGAGGTAGTTTCCGATAGTGAAATAAAATACTAGAGTGAATTATTAAATAGATGGTTACTTTTCACCAAGAATGATCTTCATCCATTGTGAATAAATCATACCAGAAAGTGACTACTTTGTCTTCTTGAGTTGTTGGACTTATTAATTGGATAGACCGTGTCTTGATTTATTCAAACCATTGGATACCATCTCTCAGGATATTTTTGTGGGCAAGATGGCTGGTTTCCAGAGGGGGCTTCCATGGGTGCATACGGTGACACCAGGGTTTGGTGAGTGCTCTGGTGAGGAGGAGAGGAAGCCTTAGCAGGTTGGACTCTCTTCACCCCTGTTTTACCTAGAACAGCTCCCTTGTTATCTGTTTATATATTGGAATCCTGTTGCATTTTGGTTCGATAGAGAACTTTCCCTACCGAAGAAAAAAAATTAAAAGCCCCCAGATTAGCTAGTGGATTTGTAGCTGATTGAGTGACTCTATCTTTCAGTGAGGATCGAGGGCTTGATGTCACTTAAAGAGAGCTCTCCAGGGACTCTGCTCTTGACTTTTCTCAATGACCAGTTGACAACTTCAAAGACATGCTTAGTGGTTTTTTTTTCAATGACTCTAGGTGGAAGGATAACTAAAAACCTGGTTGGGAAAATCAGGAATCTAAGCTTTGAACCTTAACAGGAAGAAACCTAATAGGGAGAAATGTCAGTTTCTGCACCTAGCCTGTTTAATGCAGTGTAGAGTTTCAATTGAAAGTTGGTTCCTTAAGGAAACCTTTCTGGACCTTTCTCTGGTGTGTCAGTCAAACCTGTTTCTTGCCCCAGGCACTTGGTGCTTTCTTCCTTCAAACACTCCTTGCACCTTCTTTTAATGGTTTGGTTTGACTGTCTCCTCAGCGGGACTGTGCCAGGTCTGGTGCATTCATTTCTATCTCTAGGGTGTGACGCAGTGTCCGGCACACATTAGGCACCCAGCAAGTGTTTGTGGAACAAAGGAGTTCAATGTTAAGTTCTGGGATCCATTTTTTAAAGGAGCTTGATCAAACTAGGGTGTATCCAGAGAACAGTGGTTAGGAAGGTGGTTCGTCTCAAAATAGTTTCATGCAAGGAAGCTGAGGATCCCGGGGGAGGGTGGTCTGCAGAAGTGAATCTGTATGGGTCATATACCCGCGTTTTTCAAATACTGGGAGTGGGTACTGACTTAGGTGTGGAGGCCGCTGATGGACATATTTGGGGAAGGGGGAGGGGGACAGAGGAGAGGGTGGGGTGTATATGTGGGGGAATGACAATGGATTACAACTCAGGGTAAGGCAGCACTTTAAAACAGACCAGTCCTAAATGGGAAGGGCTTGTCTTGTGATGTAGTAGGAGTGGTTGTTCTTTGGAATTACTCCAAGGTGAGGTTCATGACCACCGCCAGCCATCATCAACCATCATCACAGGTGGTGAGATCTTTAGTTAGAGGTGGTCGGTCTCTGGGGAGGGGAGGTTCTTCCAGTTCTGATGGTTTCACGATTTTATATTCATTCTCTAGAGAGGAGAGCAGAGATGTTTCCAAGTTATGAAACAAGGCAGAGGCCAAAGTAGAGATCATTCGAGTTCTGGTTGGTGTCTTGGATTGTGATTTGTGTTTGGCTGCCGCTCCTGCCTTCTGCAGGCCCCGTGCTTTAAATGATCTGTGTTTACATCTCCTGTTATTGAATCTACTTTCTGAACAATGGTTGGTTCCCAATAAACCTCTCTTCGAATTTCCACTTTATTTTTGAAGTTGTTTTGATTTGAAGGCTCTTGGACAAGGGATTTGTTTTGTTTTGTTTTGAAGCAAGCTTGGGAATAGGCTATTTTAATAGCTGTTCTTCCTACCCTGTTTAATTTATGTTCTGCAAACAGCTCTGCAGCACAGTAGGTGCTGAGGCTTAGGCTGGGAGCCCACTGGGCCAGACACAGCAACCACACACCTCGCCTCCCAGTGAAAGGGACAGGGTGGGGCAGGCAAGTCTTCAGGACTAGGTGCTGGAAAACGTTGGGAAGCGTCAGTTTTTATCTACCACGTAAGAGCACGTTCAGCATATGTTGAGTAACTGAGCAGAGGGCAGAGGAATAAAGACAGAGAAGTAATTTTGCCTGTCAATCTAGCTAGAAAGATAAACACACAGATAAAAGAGGAAAATAACAGATACTAAAAAGGGAATGCTTTGGAACCTCAAAGCAGTGTTTCCTAATGGGGGTTCTACGCCATCTCCACACGTCTGGCACTGCCTAGATGATGGTGGTTCTCAGCCCTGATGGCTCATTAGAGCACCTCAGGGGCTGATAAAACACAGCTGCACAGGCCCTATGCCAGGCCAAGTAATTCACATCTCTGGGAGTGGGGTCTGGGGAAAGGTGTTTTTAAAACTGAACAGGTGATTCAGCTGTGTCTGTAATCTGATATATAGGGCAGCGGGGGAGGTGAGAAGGGCTGGCCTGGGTGCTGGGGGGCGCTAGGAGGAGGACTGGGGAGGGGGGTAAGGAAGGGCCTCAAGAGGGCACTGGGCCTTGGTCTGGGCAAGTATCAAAAGGGAAAAATCTTGAACAAGCCAAGCCTGCTGGATTTTTGTCTCGAGGGTAACCCTGATTGGGTCTGTAGGCACAGACTTTCCTTCTTTCCATGTCAAAAACCTAGTAGGTCGATTTTTCTTAGGGATACATTTCAGACATTTAGATACATTTAAAATTTTTAACAGCATCCTTGAGACATTATATTTCGCAACACCCCCTAGGGCTAGTTATTTCACAGATGAGAAAGCCCGGCCTGGGTCAGAGAGGTGATGGGGTGGGTCTCGGGTCTCTCAGCTAATGGGACACTCTTCTTTGGCTCTAGTACAACTTCTGTGTGTTTGCATTGGTGGCTTTTTAAGATCACACGCAGGGAGAGTAATAATTTGACTTGGAAACCATAAATTCTATTTTTACCTGTACTGATTAGATTCCAAGGAGTGTTTAAGCTTTTTACACATTCCTCCTGGAGTCCTATACTGTCCTCCTGAAGGGGAAGTGATTTCCTCTATACGTATTATCCAATAACTCTCAGCTGCTTGCAGCTCACTATTGCGCATCAACTCTTCTTTTCAGGCATCTCTCTAGTCTGGATTTCCAGGATGAGGGCGGAGGAGTGGCTGGCCAGGGGCTGGTGGGGCCAGACCCTGCTCATGGAGGTTGCGCCCTCACAGGATCTAGGCAGTTGGGACCCAGACTGTGGCTTGTTTCTTTTCCATTTTCATTGTGGCTATCTCAGTGGGTATAAATATGTTGGTTATTCATAAAAACAACAACAACAAAAGGACTTCTAGCACAACACAATTAAATGCTAATGAGTACCAAGTGTTTAGAAATCTTCGTGGCTTATTTCGCAGCACAGATTGGTTGGTATAAATCTGACAGAAGCAACCTGATCTCTATCCTGGGGGCATTCTGTCTGTTTCTTCCTCTGAGAGAGGTCTTTGACTTTGTGTTTAAAATATCAGGGTTCCAGTTCCTGAATGATTAGAATAAAAGAATGAAAAATCCGCAAGATAGCACCCTATGGATAACAGGCTTTTAAAATCTTCACCAGCACGCGTCCTTTCCTCTTGTTGCCAGATACAGAAGCCTTTCCGCATTGTGTTCTGTTTGGGCCGATTTTTGCCTGGACAAAACTCACTGAGTAGACTGCCTAACTCAGGGAGGAATTACAGAACAATGATGGCCTGATGTATCGTAAAAATTAAGTCCTTGGTGAATCCAACCACATTTTTATTTAAAAATTTCAATTTGTATGAAAAAGACTAATCAGCATTTAAAACATTAGGGAGAAATATAGGTATCTTTCATCATTCTGTCATCTAACTCAGTAACGATTTTCTATTTCCCTGTATCTTCTATATGCATATTTTTTAGAAAATATTATTTCTGATGGATACATATCTTTGTATTTTGCTCATTCTTTTAAAGCAAATGCTGAAATGTGCTTTACTTTTGAGGAATTATTTACTTTAAATAGAGTCACAGGAGTGAAATTACTGGGTGAAAGATTATGAACATCGTTAGGTTTGTTTCTAGGCATTGCCATGGTGTTTTCCAAAAGAGAAGCACAGGTTTACAAAGTGACCAGTAAAAGTCTGAGCTACCAGTTTCCCTGAAGGCTTACCAGTAATCGTTCTGATTCCTAAAGAAAAAAAAAAAAATCATTTACCACTTTACTCATTATAAACTGTTATCTTCAGTTTAGTCTGTATTCTGATTCTTTAATCACCTGTAAGAAATATTTTTTCTTTTTATTTTTCCTAATTGTTTCTTATGTGAATCAGCTGTTCCAATTTTTTGTCCATTTTTCTACTGAATTTGAGGTTTCCTTTAAAATGTAATTGATCTATTTATATCTCACTGAGTTCTACTCTCAGTGATGTCTGAGGCAAATATTTTCTCCATCTCACTTGGCATCTTAAAGATGTATGCATGTGGACAGTCTGACTCATGGTTATCCTCGGCCATCCTGACCCCACTGTAGGCATCTGCGGTGCTTGTGTGGATGCTTGTCCAACTCCTCCTAGCCCCAAACCCAACCCTGCAGGAACCTCTGCTCCTTCCACTGAGCTGCCAGCCTTTTCCTCGAGGCCGGTTTCAGACCTGGGGCTGTTGACTTCTGACCAGGACCCCAGAGTCTGCCGGAGCACCCAGTGTAGCCCACCTCCCTCCCACACTTGATTACTGCCTGCCTCTCAACCTCAGGCTCCTTTCTCCTTCAGGTTCTCCTCACCCCGCCATTTTGTTAGCCCCCGCTTCCCCGTTTACTTCGCTTGCACTCAGCCTAGCCTGTGATCCGTCATGGAAGCTACTCTCATCCGTAGTGGCCTCCCTTGGCTCACCTTCCCCAGCTAGCAGTGCTCCAGGTGGCCTGGTCAGCCTCGCTCTGTGGAGTCCTGCCCCCTCCCTTCCTTCTTCAGGAGGTTGAGTTCAAATTCTTTCTTTCCTGTCTTCAACCTTTATTTCTTTACAGATTGCTCCTACTTACCATGTAAGTCTCTCCCTCCCTTAAAAACACCACTCCAGGTCTGTCCTGTCTCTTGCCTTCCCTTCACACAGTTTATCTGAAAAGCCACAAGTCACAATCACTTCCCATTCGCTCCTAGCCCCGGCCCCACAGTTGCTCTTGAAAGGGTAAAGAACAACCTGCCCATTCACCGGATCTGCTTAAGAGCCTTATTTTTATGTCCGTTTTTATTTTGACCTTTTGGAAGTGGGAAATGTCAGCCTGAGGGAGAGGCTGAGAAGGCTCTCTCTCCTGCTATAGGCTAAGGGAAATAAGTTTTTTTAGGTGTGTTGAAGAACAGAGGATTGGGACGTCTGGGTGCTGCAGTTGGTTAGGCAACCGACTCCTGGTCTTGGCTTAGGTCATGATCTCAGGGTCCTGGGATCCAGCCCCTGCCTTGGGCTCCGCTCAGCCTTCTGGAGTTTCTCTCTTCCTCATCCTCTCCCTCCCCCTTAACTCTTCCCCTGTGAGTACATTTGTGCACACCTGCACTCCCGTTCTGGCTCAAGTAAGTAAATAAATAAATTTAAAAAATCTTTTAAAAAAAGAACAAAGGATTCAGGCTTTTTCTTTCTCTGGAGGCTTCATCGTCCATTTTCAACTCCTCAGATTCCCAGGCGCCCCCTGAGGAGGCATTAGTGTCCTGCTGTTTCAGCTGGGGCTCCTGTTCTTGGCTGTAACCTGCCAACACTTGCAGGCACTTCGTTTTTATTAACTCATTAGTGCTCATGAAGATCTTTTTTCCATGAAGAAATTTAGGCACAAGAAGGCAGCTTCCCAAGGAACAGCCAGCTAGCAAATAGTGGAGCTTAGATTGGACCTGACTGGTCTGGGAGAAGCCGGAAGTCCTTGCTGAACACTTTTTTAGCCTTTATCTTACTTATTGGGTCTGTCGGACCCCTTTTTCCTGATTTTCCTTTGCAGGTTCCTAAAATACCGATGGTGGAGGGAATGAGAAATTCTTTTCTATCCTTTAAGGGTCCTCTAGCTGGACTAAAAATTAAATTTACTAAGATAGATTAACAGGAGGGAACAAAAAGTTTTATTACATGTGCAGAGAGGCCCAATAATGAAATTGAGAGTGGAAGAAATGACCAAGGCAGGCAGTTTTTATATTTTTTAGACAAAGAGACAATAAATCTGAGGAACTGAGAGGAAAAAAACCCCTTGGGAGCTGTGGTTAGTAAGGAATTCTGAACAGAATTTGGGCTGGGGTAGTAAATTAGTAAAAAGTAACACGGGTTGTTTATATAGCCTTCTTGGCTCTAAATTTCCCATCTTCAGTGGTAAGATTGTCTCTTTAGCTCCCGGAAGACAGGGACGACATCTTTCACGTGGGAGATTTATTTCCTGTTTTCAGGGGGATGGGAGGGGCTGAGTGTGCTGGCACCCTCTGTCTCTGGGTCACTTTTATACAAAATAATCAATATGTCAAAGTGGCATGTTTTGGGGCAGCCTGCCCTTAGCCCCTGCAAGCGTTCCTAGGATTCCATCCCCTGCCCGCCTGTGTCCAGCTCTTTTCTTATCTTCACTCAGATGTCCCATAGCCGCCTAAATTCAGCACATCCTGAAAGAACTCACCCTCCCACCAGACCAGCACGTCTTCCCGTGACCTCTCTGGGAATGGCATTGTCATCCATTCAGTTATTCAGGTTGGATGCTAAAAAGCTATTCTAGATTTCTCCTTTTCCAGGAGATCCTCCACCTGGCTTCCAAAGTCCTGTACTGCGGGGGCCCTGCCTTCTTTCCAATGTCATTTCTTTCTTTCCTTTTTTTTTTTTTTAAAGAGAGAGAGAGAGAAAGGGTGGGGAGGGGCAGAGGGAGAGAGAGAATCTTTTTTATTTTATTTTATTATTTTTTAGAGAGGGGGAGAGAGAATCTTAAGTAGGCTCCATGCCCAACACAGAGCCAGAGCCCTATGTAGGGCTCGATCTCATGACTCTGAGATTGACCTCAGTCGAAATCCAGAGTCAGACACTTAACTGACTGAGCCACCCAGGTGCCCATCCAGTCTCATTTCTTAAGCTTCACCCCTTGCCCATTATATGCTAGCCACACTTGTCTTCTTTCCGCTTCGCAAACCCACTGAACTTATTCTGACTTTAGGCCATTTGTCTTGGCCATTCCTTGTGCCTAACATTCTCATCCTCAAGATCTTGGCATTGCTAGATCCTCCTTGACATTTGTATCTCTGGGTAAATAATCACCTCCACAGAGAGGCCTTCCCTGACTGACCTACCTATTTAACGTAGCTGCCAGTCACCCGCTAGCACGGCACTTGACTTTAATTCTCTGCACGGTGCTTATCACTTATTGATTGATTGGTTTATCAACGCTCCATGTGATGTAAATTCCACGAGAGCAGTGACCTTGTCTCTTCTCTTAGTCCCTGTATCCCAAGCATCCAGAGCTGTCTTGCACATCATCAAAATAATATTGACAAGAGCTGACATATATGGAGCCTTGCCAATGTGCTTAAGCAAATAGTATATATTATATATTAGACCCTCATATGGTAATCCTTACTTTCATAATAATATGCATAATATATAGTCCACATTGATTATATAATTTAACATTATACATATATATGATATAAAATATCTAAGATAAATATGCTATGTACATATATGTGTATGCATATGTGTGTGTGTGTCTCAACAGTAATGTAATGACAATATCTATGCTTAGATGATTTGATGAGAATTAAATGAGGCAGGAACTATTCTCATTAATTCTCACCAAATGTAGATGAGGATCGGTATATTGTGATTAATTTCAGTAGTAGTATGTCTGGTTTGTCAGTGAGGAAACAGAGACAGAGCGGTTAACTAACTGACCTAAGGCCACAGAGCTAACAAGCAGTGGGGTCAGGCTTGGACCTCGGTGTCGGGCTCTAGAGCTGAAGGGTTGGGTATACCTCATCACCGGGGTACTCCCCAAGCCCCTTCATCTCCTGTTCTTTCTGCCCCACAGCTGGAGGAGGGGCACCATATCTCTCACCGAGATTTTGCCACAGCTTCTTAGCTGGTGTCCCAACCTCTTGGTTTGCTTTTTAAATTTTACTAGTGTTTCATCTAAAATGCAAATCAGAACTGGAGTCTCCCGGTCTTGTAGACTAAAATCCAAACTCCTTTTCTTTACAACCTGAATTCTGTTCCCGTGTCTGCCTCATTTCCCGCGTCTCCCTCTCACATGCATTTATTTCCCCCCGGGATTGCTGAAGCACACGCTGCTCTTTTGCAGTTTTGTGCCTTCGCGTAGCCTTTTGCCTTGCCTTGCTTCATCCCACAGTCTCAAGTTTTCTTTCTACTTAGAAACTTCCTTAACGTTCTCCTCAATCTCCTCCACCCCATGAGGCTACCTACATCGAGTGTTTCTCTTCTCTCCTGTTACATTTTGTGCAGACTTCCATCATGGAAATACTATATTGAACTTGTCTAGGCTCTTCCTGTTGCTCCCCCCACCCATCCTGACCTGAACTTTCCCCCAGTCTTGCCTGGGAACATTATTATTTTGAAGGAATTGGCTGACTGACTTCCCTCTGACCCTGGTACCTAACAGAAGGCCTGGTAAAATAGTAGACACTCCATAACTGTTTGCCGAATGAATACTAACTTCCAAAAGGCAGTTGAAGCAATCCACAGATAAGAGAGGGCATAGTCAACCATAATATAAAACTTTCAGAAACCAATTGAAAAAATCACTTTCTTGGAATGAGTTTATTCCTGGAGTTGGGCACCAATGACTACTGAGACAGAAAGGGAAACTTCAGCTGAGATCAAGAGTTGCATTCCCTACAGACTGAGCCTGCCACGTGCCCCTTTATAGACAGTGTTTTTGAATGTAAACATTTGTAAGTTTTCCTTGATAAACTGAATTGCTGTTCTGAAGGCATTTTTCTGGGGACTACTTTAATGTAGTTCCTCTCTATATTTTTTCCTGATACAATTTATTATAGGGATTGAGCTTGGAGAGCCTAGAGGTTTTGATAACTTACCCAACAACCATAGCACAGGCACCTCATAGACCCACCTTGCAGTGTAGGTTAGTTCTAGGGGGAGAAGTTGAAGGCAAACTTCAGCTAGTTCTGAGTCAGCTGTTTTATGTTGAACTCTGTGGTGACGTAGCTCTTCCATATTGTTGGTTAAAGAGGGTTCTCCCTGCATTAGGAGCCTGGTGGTCTAGCCTTGGATGTTCTCTTATGAGAACTTAAGGATCTGACTTTTTGGGCTGTTAGGAGGCCCTCCTACCTCCATGGAGCAGTGAGCTGTAGCTGTCTGGGACAGGGCGAAAATAGCTTAAATACCTATACAACACCTTGGTTGAGCCCCAGAGTTCTACATCCTGGAGTTCTATGCCATCAAATATGGGAGGGGTGACTCTGGTCCAAAAGATTTAAGGGCAAGGTATTATAAAATAGTTGCCATTCACTGAAAAATATATTTACTGTGTACCTACTGTGTATAGGGCAAGGGGCTGGGTATTGGGGGTACTGTGTTAACATTTAAGTAGGGCTCATTGTCTGATACGATTTTGTTCTTCACGGAGTTCACAATATAGACAAAGTCACAAGGAACCATTCCAATGATACTGGCAGGACCCCTACTTATCAAATAACCCCCAAGTGGCTGAGTTCATTTAACCGTTAGATTGCGCGGGGAGGGGGGAGTGATTAGTGTTGTACATTTGAACATTGAGGGACATCTGCCAAATGTTTTAATTTAACGTAATCTAGGATTTTGCCTTGTTGATGCAGTTTTTCCCCTTGATCCACTGTTACTGAAAAAGATCAGGTAATTTTGATTTTTTTAATTAGGAAAATTTTCAAACACACAGGAAAGTATAATAGTAGTACCATGAATAACTTTTTATTATCATCACCTTGATTTCATAGTTGTTAATATATTGTCATATTGCTTCAGCAGTTTCTTTTTCTTTTTTCCAGTGTGCATTTTAGAATAAATTATAGTGATCATGACATTTAACCTCCAGACACTGGACTGTAGCTCCAATAATTCCTTCTGTAGTAGGCAGCCTCCAAGATAGCCCCTAGTGTTCCCTGCCTTCTGTGTAATCATCTTCTTGTGTAATCCCCTCCCCCTGAGTATAAGCTGGATTTATTGATTTGTTCCCAGCAAATAGGATATGGCAAAAACAATGGACTATCCTTTCCAAGATGAGGTCATAAAAAGACTGTACTTCATCTTGGGCATCTTCTCTCTCCTGCTGTTGCTCTCGCTCACACTGTCATGAACTGCTCTGTAGAGAGGTCCATGTGTCAGGGAATGAATATCTCTGGCCAAGAGTCAGTGAGCCCCTGAGGCCTGTTGACAGCCACGGGAATGAGTTTGGAAACGCTCTCCCTGAGTCAAGCCTTGAGGTTACTGCAACCCTGAATACTTCTTGATTAAATCAGTGAGACGCCCTGCGCTAGGGGTACCCAGCTGAGGCTGCCTGGATTCTTGACCCATGGAAATTATGAGGTAATAAATGTTTGTTGTTTTAATCTGCTACATTTTGGGGTACTTTGGTATTCAGCAACAGTAAGTACACGGACATAACTCCGATCCTATGAATCCCTGTAGGAGACTCTTCCAGTTGCTGCTGAGTTGTGAAGAGGGAAGCCAGGTTGTCAGCCAAGGAAAGAGCACTTATCCTGCGATGGTGGGTGGCACACATCAGATCTCAGTTGCCTCAAGCTGTTTAAATAAAAGGTTTTACATCTTTTAGAAGTAGAATCTTATCTTTCTGTCTCTCAAGATACTATTATTATTGCCCATTCTGATTTTTAAAGGATTATTTTCATCTTGGCTCTGAAGAAATCTGTATCTATGCCAAAGTAATAGAGCTTGGCATGTGGGAGGCTTCTGTCTCTGGATTTGGTGATCTTTGAGAAAGCAGTCTGCTCTGAGGAGAGAGCTATGGGGCACATTTTAACCCATCTAATGGTTAGGATACCTGGAAGAAAGCATTCAGTATAGGAGTAATAGGTCTCCTATAAAGTAGGGTAAAAACTCAGTCCTGCATTGGGCATCACACAGAATTTTGATAGCATGTTTAGCATAGTCATGGGTATGTCATTTGAGAATATATAGGATTCCTTGATTGATTGATTAATTGATTGAGGCATAGTGGAGGGGCTCAGGGAAATGGAGAAGACATCCCCATGCCCAGCATGGGGCACAGTGTGGGGCTCAATCTCATGACCCTGAGATCATGACGCTTAACCGACTGAGCCACCCAGGCGCCCCTTGATTCCCATTCTGTGGTAACTTGATTTCACCTCAAGAGATCTGTGCCTATTGAGTGAATCTGAGTAAGATCCATCACTCTGGGCAGGCCTTAAACAGTTGTGGTGGTTAAAGATCTTTACCCATTTTTGTTGCTTGCTCTGATGTTTGAAAATGGGTGAGGATCCTGGGTTCCAACTAAGGTGAAACCTTAGTTTAGTGAAACCACAAAATGAATAAAAGTTCTTCATGATTGTGGAGTCTGCTCCTGTGGCCCTGATGCCAAACTCAAAACCTCCCATGGGAACGTATGACCAGTCAGCTATCTCAAAAGGATAAGTTCCTTACAGAAGGATTTGAACTTAAATTTTGATATGACATTAAGTTCTGCCTGATATATTGTTTCATTAGCCAAACCAGAATGTGGGAGCTACCAGATAGTCTTTATTGAATTAAGAGATGGAACAACTGATTCCTTTGTCCAAATACAAGGCAGCCAAGGCTGAAATGAAATTAAGGGGAAAGCCTCTCCTGAGATGTAGTTTGAGTGACCTCTGTTCTTTACCCTCAGAAGGTATACTGGGGAAGGGGAGTCTGGGGGGACCCAATGACGTTCATACCCCTCAGATTTCAGACCAATGTGCAGTCAGACTCAGAAGCAACAATATGGCAGCGACTTCAAGGAGAGAGAAATAAGGCTTATCGTTGGTGAGTCAGTAACCTTATGTCACCATTAGAGATGTAGTTGTAGTTCGTTCTGATTTCCAGGAGCTGTTGTTCGTTGATATTAAATTAGGATATGAGACTGACCAGGCATTTGCCTCCTCCTGAGGAATACTTTCCTAATCTAGATTTCCCATGTGGGAAGTTTTTCAACAACTGGTGCCAATCCTTCATCCCAGTTTTCTAAAGTTATAGCATATGCCCATGGAGGCTTTGGGTATGTGGAAGTCAGAGGTACTCAGTCACCTCAAGAGGGCTGATGCACAGAAGAGCAAGTGCAGCTCTTTCCTTATTGTGGGGAAGAGATGTACTTCCTGTCTCATCCTAGGGAATCTGAAGAGGTGAGGTGATTGGTTTTGGTCAGTGGAGACAGGGTCAAGATCATACAAGCTGAGAAAAATTCGTTCTGTGGGTTCTTTCAGAGAATCCTACAGAAAATTGCAGGAGTATCTGGTTGCTTTCCAAAAATTAAATCTGAGGAGGGATTAAATGTAGGTGCTGCTTCTGGTGTGTTCCCCAATGGTTTATAACCTCACATATAAGATAGCAACCCCTTTCTCCCCATAACGGAAAGAATCACATGCACAGCAATTTTAGAATATGCTAGGAGTATGAGCAAGAGCTCTTTAAAGGAAATTGCCTGACAAAGGGAGTCTGATCAGGAGTGTAACAGAATAAAAAGTAGATTTTATTTTTCCCTGTAGCTTTGCTCTTTTGGAGATTCACATGCAGAAAAAGAGCTTAATGTCCGTTCTTTGAAGGTTGGATGTAAAGTGTACTATCTTTGGGGAGAGTGCTAAAAAATCTTTTTTCCCCCAATTTTCCTCAAATTCCCAGTTAACTAAAGGTGAGAGAAGGACAACAGGAAATATGGGTGATGTCCTCATTGACTTCACTGGACTTTTCTGCTTCTAAGTCATATCAATGCTCAAGTATAAGGAACCGTGTGGTTGAAATATGCAATTACTCTTTATTTCTTAGACTAATAGAAAAATAAGTGCTTGAAAATTTTTTGACTATTTTCTTTCATTTCTCTCTTGAACTTACATTTTCTAGCAAAGCCCTTTCTCTGCCTCTTATAAGAAATTTACCTAAATGACAGAAGCAGAATTGACAGTGATCAGTGGAAAACAAGAACAAAATTAGTAAGGGAGGGAACAGATATGAGTCAGAGATTCATTTCTACAGTGATTTCCAAAACCTTGAAGTAAACTTTCTACCCACAATTCCATAGTGATATATGTGCCCATGGTCAGCTTTTGCTTAGAAGTATGTTAGTAGAGATTTACTTTCCTAGGAGTGGGTAGAGTAAATATGGCCATAAATTCTTTGTGTGATCTCAGAGGAAAGAACTGGGATCAGTGATGGAATTTCTAAGGAGTCATATTTTGTTTCAGTGTAAGCAACTGTCTAATCATAGACTAGTCTGTCCTGCCCAAGAAGGGATAGAGATGTCTCTAGCAGGGCGAGGGCTGGGACATATGGGGTGGGGAAGTGGGAGAAGGAATTTCTATCCTGGCAGAGATATTGGACTGGTTCTATCCATGGTCAGTACTTGTGTTCTGATTACTGGTGATGAGTAGAAGATCATTTCTAATGTTAAAATAGCACCGCTAGTTTGCAAAGTACTTTCACATTATTCTATCTTGAAATACTTACAAGAAATAGCTCTCCATTTTAAGAAAGGACAAAGATTACACATAATTAAGGCTATGATCACCTAATTGGCAATTTCTACTGTGATAGATAGGTACCCAATGGACAGAAAAGTAAAACTGAGGGTTATTTGCCCTCAAAGAGCCAAAAAACTACTTGAGGAGCTAGTGCACACACATAGGGCAGACTATGAGATAGTATGTGGGAATTACCTATTGGTGCGCTAGATCCGTGGTTCTAGCATCAGCATTATCTGGGATCTGTTAGAAATACAGTTGTATTTTTTTGGGTTTTGGGTTTTTTTTTTTTTAAAGTTGGCTCCATCATGGAGCCTAGTGCAGGGCTTGAACCCACGATCCTGAGATCAGGACTTGAGTTGAGATCAAGAGGAGTTGGATGCTTAACCGATTGAGCCATGCAGGCACCCTGTAGAAATGCATTCTTGAGTCACACCTGCCGAATCAGAAATTCCAGGTGGGGGGTGGCGGCGTCATTCCATGTTTCTAAAAAGGCCTCCAGGTGATTATGAGGCATGCTCGAGTTCAAGACCACTCACTGATCTAGTCCAGACCAGTACTTCTCAAACTCCAGCACGATAAGAATCACTTGGAACAGTGCTATTAAAAAGATTTTTTTTTCCCCAAGTTTTCATTTAAATTCTAGTTAGTTAACATAGAGGATAAAATTGCACCTAAAATATGGCCCAAGAACTGCAGGCTCGCCAAGGTGGTTTTTACTAACCTGAAAACTTGTTAAAACACAGATTTTCCAGTCCCACTCCCAGACATTCTCATTCAGTAGATGGGACTTGAGAGTCTGTGATGCTGAGGGGCTCAGACTGTTCTCTGAGCAGCCTTGCTCTGAGCGGTCGTGCCTCTGGGGTTTAGCGGACGAGTGCCCAGCGGGAGGGACTTCTGCGCCAGGACCATGCGCGTGGTCTTCGCAGACTGGAGGACAGACCACCTGAACTGAGTCTGATGGGAAGGTTTAGGTTGGCTAAGAGGAAATTATTTGATGCAGGGGTGGAGGAGAGGATGGGATGAGCCTCCAGTATGCGTGACGGAAATAGAGCATTCACGCTAGTCACACCTCCTCTTGTTCTGCCTGGGACTGGGGGGAGTTAACAGCTGTCAGCTCTCACTCATCCTCCCCGAGGAGAGGGAGCAGGAAACAGCCTAGGACCAGGAGCACTTTCTTAGTTGCGTTGTTACATGGTCCCGCCCTCTAAGTGAGACTTGTAAGACCCATGATTGCGCTCTTTTTTTCTCCTCTTCCCTGGGTTCCCCTGCTCACCAAGCCTGGTTTGCTTCAACTCTACAGCTTGTTCTCTCAGTTTGGTCTGAATCTTCAGGCTTGGATTCTGACCGTTCTTCTCAGACTCCATGTTGACTTAGTTCTCCCTGGACAACTGTGTGGCTCTGCTCTCCATATTCACTCTTCCCCATCATGTCCTACCCATTTCCTCAGGCTGTCCTTGGTGAGGGGGAGGAAGCTGGCCAACGTGCTCTGTCCTCATCTTTGTTGTGTCCTGGTGTCTCCTGGTCAGCCCTGTGTTGCTGTCCACGACAGAAGAAGTGGAAGATAGTGTGGTAAGAGCCGGCTCAGGCTTGGAGGTCAGGATAAGCAACCTTGGATGAATGGGGTCACTTAAGATTTTGACCAGTGATCTTATAAAATCCAATCACAGCTCAAGTCTGAGGTACAAAGAGCAAATATCCTTTAGGGCTCCAGAACGTTTTTGTTATTCTTGACTTTGCACTCCCCACCCAATTTGTGGTCATCTTTGGGGTCCCCAATGGTAACTGCATCTGCATCACAGCTTTTGCCATGGAGAAGAGCTACCCAGACCACCCAAGAGAGGTAGGATCACATTCTAGAAATACCAAGGACTAGCTAGTATCCCCTACCCTCAGTGTGACCAACTCTAATTGCCCCTGCCATGGGCGCGTCTGCATGGCCCCTCTCCCCTGTTTGGTCACTGTCCTTGCATGTCCTCACTGGTCTCTGCTCCCTAATGGCCACTTGAAGATCCAGGCATGGAGTCCTGTGAAATCACCCTGGGCACCCAAACTCACCTTGCCTTCATTGGCTGGATGTACTCCACACTCTCCTGTGACGTGGGCTTGCTCTCACGGTCAGGAGGGCTTTGCATCCTCACGGAGGTTTTCTAGGCATGTGGAGACTGGCCTCTGGTGGAGAATTTCTCAGGGAACCTGATATCCCTCACCTCCTAGGGTTTCTGATATTTTCAACCATCATTTCTGCTCACCAGTGTTCTGGTCCTTACTCCTAACCTGGAGGCTGGCAAGGAGTCACAGGGACTCAGGTTTCTCTCAGCTGCTTCTGTCCCTTCCTATAGAAGCCAGCGGGGATAGTTTACCTACTGAAAAGGAAGCTTGAGTTGCCTTGTCCCCCAAGCCTGTTCTTTCAGTGCCCTTCAGAAATGCCCTTAGTGTTTTGTTTTTGCAACGTCTGGCCGCAAGATCTGGAACCACTTGGTGAAAGCTGGGAATGTTGCAGTCTTGAGAGACCTTAGCTTGGCCTCTTTGTCTCTAAGCAGAGTCAAATCTAAATTCAATTTCCCTCTTAAAATGACTTCCTGCCAGTGTCCAAAAGGCCAAAGCTAGAACAATTTGAGCGATAAAATATATAATGAAAGTACTGGATTATAAGCCATAGAATAAAATAAGTACTGATGAACACATACTTACATAAATAAATAATTGAATACATTAGTAAATGGGGGATGCAGGGAGTAGTAGAATTCTAATCAATAAATGTAGGAGGAGTGAGAAAAATAGAAAATCCTGACGAGGCAAACATAATAATAATTGTTTCAGAAAACATCCCCTAGTGGATGCTGAAATCAATGGGCCAGACTTTGCAGGGAAACATGGTATTCATACTGTTTCAAAAGATCTCATCCAGGATTATTAGTTGCAAAGGAAAAGTAGTACCCTACAGTGAGGAAACCTCACAGGTACCACCTTCACCACATATTCAAGGTTAACATCACCGTGATAAGACACATGGACATTGTGGTCCTTCTGCTAGGAGGCCCTGAGGAGGTATATTAGTCAGGTTTCTTCAGAGAAACAGACCAGTAGGATGTATGTAAACATATACATATATATTTGAGATATATATATATTTAGTATAAAAATTTGTAAGGAGGTTATGGAAGGGGGCCTGTCTCAAGGTCTTTAGGGTGACCCCATGATGGAGACCCAGGAGAGTAGAGGGTGTGGTTCCAATCCAAAGGCCTGCAGGCTCAGCTCCAGGAAGAGCCCATGTTTCCGCCTGAGTCCAAAGGCGGGAAAAACCCCATGTTCCCTTTTGAAGGCAAAAGGATTTCTCCCTTAGGAGAATTCTTAGGAATTCTTCCTGGGGAGAATCAGCAACCCCCCCCACTCTTTTAAAAGGCCTTCAACTGATTGGATGAGGCCCACCCACACCAGAGAGGGTAATCTGCGATACTTAGTCTGCCACTTAAATGTTAACCTCATCCAAAACACCCTCACAAAGACACCCAGAATTATGTTTGGCCAAATAAGCACTCCACGACCCAGTCACATGGACGCATAAAAGTAGCCAACACAGAAGGTGACATTAAGACTTCCATAGGATTCTTGGCAAAAATACGTGACCTGATCTAATCATGAAAAACCGTAGGTGAACTCAAATTGATGAACGTTGTACAAAATAACTGGCCAGTATTCTTTATAAGTCTCAGGGTTATGCAAGACAAGGAGAGACTGGGGTGTTTGTGGATTGGAGGAGGGAGTAAGGACACCTACAAGCAGTGTGGGATCCTAGACTGGCTCTTGCAACACAAAAGGGTATTATTGAAAAATGAATAAAATGTGAATGGAGTCTATAGTGCAGTTAATAGTGCGTTAATGTTAATTTTTTAGTTTTGATACTTGGACTGTGATAGTCTAAGATATTGATATTGGCCGAAGCCAGCTGAGGGGTACACAGGAGCTCTGTTATTTTTGTAGCTTTTCTGTAAGTTTCAAGATCAGGTTTTTAAAAAGCTTTCTGCCATTTGGTACTTGAGCACTTTTCAGTAACAGTACATTTTTACAGTAACAGTAAACTTTTAAAATTTAATAAATTTAAAAAATATTTTGATATTTTTAAAATTTATTACTGGTGTGTGTGTGACTTTGATTCTACCATTCAACATTTTCCACAAATGCTAAATTCTATCAGTTTTTTTGGAAGCACCTTTAAAAAACCCCAGACTCTTTTTCTTTCTTTTTTTTCCTGTTTTCTGTACTTCTCCCTCTCTAAAGCAGTGTTTTTGGTAAATGATTATAGCTCAACCCTCCGGGGGTGTTAACCTCTGAGATGATGACCTGTGGGGCCCATTTACACAGAACAAGGAGCCTGTGGCCGGAGGTCTGAAGACCTGGGAGCCAGCCTTCTTGGCCCAGTTCTGTTGCTAACTAAATCCATGACTTTTCGGTGTTGATGTTCTGATGCCAACTGGGAAATTCAGGTTAGATACTGTATGCAGAGTTGGTTTATGTATTCAAATGATTACTTTTTTTTGGTTTTTTTTTTTTTAGGATTTTATTCATTTATCAGAGAGAGAGCGAGCACAAGCAGGGAGAAGGGCAGAGGGAGAAGCAGACTCCCCCCCCCCCCCTTTTTTTTTTTTCTTTTAAACATTTTATTTATTTATTTGACAGAGAGAGAGATCACAAGTAGGCAGAGAGAGAGAGAGAGAGAGAGAGAAGCAGGCTCCCTGCCAAGCAGAGATCTCGATGCGGGGCTCGATCCCAGGACCCTGAGATCATGACCTGAGCCAAAGACAGAGGCTTAAGGGAGCCCGATGCGGAGCTCATCCCAAGACCCTGGGATCATGACCTGAGCTGAGGACAAATGCTTAATCCAATGAGCCACCCAGGTGGCCCCAAATGATTACATTTTTTTAATTAATTTTTTTTTTAATCAAGGTCCAGGTGCTCTATTTTTAGGTTCCCAAGTTTTTGTTTTGTTCTGTTTTATCCATGTTTTTTTTTCCCTCTTGCCTCCAAAGTCTTTGGGTTCTACAACAGCTCTCGATTTACACACTTCATTCTGGCATTTTCCTTAGACAATCCCTCTTTCTCTCTCTCTTTTTAAAAATCAAATTAAAGGGGCGCCTGGGTGGCTCAGTGTGTTGAGCCGCTGCCTTTGGCTCAGGTCATGATCTCAGGGTCCTGGGATCGAGTCCCGCATGGGGCTCTCTGCTCAGCAGGGAGCCTGCTTCCCTCTCTCTCTCTCTGCCTGCCTCTCCATCTACTTGTGGTTTCTCTCTGTCAAATTAAAAAAAAAAAAAAATCTTAAAAAAAAATCAAATTAAGGAGAGCAACATTTTCTTTTTTTTCTTTTTCTTTTTTTTTTTTTTCTTTTGAGCAGGAAGCCCCTACAGCTGTCCTCTGTCTTGCTTTTCTTCTCTTTAAACAGTGTGTGGTCCTTTTCCCAGTTGTGCCTCCAACTGTCTCATGGCTTCTGCGTTGTGGCTTCTGAACATTTGGGCCTCGACTGGGCTGAGCCCTGGCACCATCCTATCGGATCACTGGTGGGCACGCCCCTCCTGCCCACGCAGGGTGGCATGAGAGCTCAGGGTCAGGGTCCCTTGGCCAACCTGCATCACTAATACCAGCACTAAGGCCAGGGCATGGAGCCAGCAGGGTGCATTAAGCAATAACTGACACTTTTTTTTAAATTTAGGATTTTATTTTTTTAGAGAGAGAGAGAGTAGAGAGTGGTGGGCTGACAGGGAGGGAGACAGGAGAGAGAAAAAAATTTTTTTAAAGATTTTATTTATTAGAGAGAGTGAGCATGTGTGCAGGTGCACAAGTAGGGAGAGGGGCTGAGGGAGAGGGAGAAGCAGACTCCCTGACGAGCAGGGAGCCTGACTCAGGGCTCAATCCAAGGACCTTGGGATCATGACCCGAGCCAAAGGCAGATGCTTAACGGACTGAGCCACCCAGGTGCCCCAGAGAGAGACTCTTGAACAGATTCTGCTCACAGAGCCCAAGGTGGGGCTCAGTCTCACAACCTTGAGACTATGACCTGACCTGAAACCAGGGGTGGACGCAAACAACTGAGCCATCCAGGTGCCCCAGGAAAATAACTGACACTCTTGAGAACAGATGATTCACCCGGGTTTGCTTTGTTACTTTTGTCAAGGGGAGGACCACTTACTTGTCCTCACCAGAATAGACAGTTTGGTTAGGTTCAGGATATTGTGGGGTATTCCTTGATCCCTGTGGAATATAGAGTAGAAGTGATCTTTTTAAAGATAATCTCTAGCTCCATTTGTTATTTTTTTGTTGTTTTCAACTTATTTTTAAAATTGGATATAATTGACATAAAACATTATGTAAGTTTAAGGGGAACAAATGTTGATCTGATACATTTCCGTATGCTTGTATCTTACTGTGTCGGTCTGTTAGCTCTCATTCCCAACTCCAGCCATTTCTCCTTCTAGCTCATTTATAGGCAGGCATCAGATACTTGATTTTATCAACGTGCCCCTCAAAAACAGTGAAATGGGTGCAGCATTTAGAACCATGCCTGGTATGTAGTAAACATTGCATTAGCGTCTGTTTAATAAAAATAAGAACTTATTCTCACTCCCAAAAAACTTACCATTTAGTTGGAAAGATAAAATGCACAAACAAACAGCACGTAGCACAGTATGGAAGAAATGTCACTCGGGAGAGTGGGCGAGCAGAGGCGAGACCTCTCTGCTGTGTGCTCACCTCCAGTCATCTCCCTTATTCGCCTAAACAACCAGCAATTCCTCCCATTTTATGGCTCAAGAAATTAAGGTTGGTAGGTGTAAAAGGCCTTACAAGGTTTATGTGTAACCGCAGCATTTGAACACAGGGCTGGCTGCACTGAAGACTCCTGTTAGCACCGGATAGAATAGACAGAGGAAGCTTTGGAAGGAGGCTCGTGCTGGACCTTGAAGCATGGATAGAATTTACCAGATGGAGAGAAGTGGGGAGCGCATACAGGTTGTGGGGGGCAGGGACAGGGGTGGGCACAGCGTGGGCAAAGATGCGTCCTTAGGAAGCATGGAGTGTGCTGGGGAATGGGCAGCGTTGCCCAGGTTTGCTAGAGGGAGGGAGGAGCGGCAGAGAAAACTGGAACCTGGGTTGGAGGCAGAGCCTAATGAGCCTTGAATTCCAAGTTTGGACTTTATTTCATAACCCATTTCATAGCCCATTGATGGTGTTTGTGAAGGGGAGTGACGTGGTGAAGAGAGGACTTTGTGTGATTTAAGTCGGGTGGGGAACGGAATGGGCTGGAGGACCAGGGGCTGCGCTCATGAAAGCTAATGCTTGAGGTACTGACATAGGGCGCTAAGTGCTCCTCGTGCATGATGCCATTCATCCTGACAGTCGCCCTAGACAATGAGTGTTACTATCATCCCCATTTTCCAGATAGGCAAACTGAGGCTCGGAGAGGGTCAGTACCGAGCAGGCTCCCACAGTGAATCACGGTGCTGCCAGGATGTGAATGAGGTGGATCCAGTTCTGCCTGTGTGGCCTTCGTTTGCTACAGCGCCTGTCAGTGGCTCTGCACACGACCTGGGACAATTGTAACAGGTCGGAGGAGATGGTCCAGCTGATGAAGACTGAGCTGGCTCAGCAGTGATGGAAAAGGAGAGACTGGGAGCAGGGGTGTGACACCTCGTTGTGTGTGAGCCCGATCTCAGGGCTGGGCCTGTAATTCCATAGTTTTTCTTTCTGTAGTCCTTCTCATGGGAGCTGGTGCTCAGTGCTGAGAGCATTGCCAAGACCGTGGAACAGCACGGAAAACCTTGCCATGCAGCCCCGGCTTCTTGAATTCTTCTGAGGACATGTATTAATTTAATAAAATAGGTGCTGACGTTGGTGTGCTGGTTGTGGGTTACCTTTGAGAGTGGTTAAGCATATTTCCAGGCATTCTCAAGCATCTCAAGTTTTAGTTCCTTGAGTTTGAGACAAGGAGCGACCTCCAGAGGTCTGTGGGTGATAAGATCTCCCTTTCCCCATGAACCTTCCTCCCTTATGTGCTTTTCTTGATATGTTCCCAGTTACTTCCCTGTTTTGCTACTGTATGGATTGGTCCATCACAGAATTAATTTGTTTCATTTTTGCTTCTTTTTTTTTTTTTTAAAGAAAAAGGGGGTACGTGCATTTTGACTCTGCAAAGCTTTTGACAAGAGTTAAATGAACCTATAATTCGAGTGCGCCCAATGCCACGGTGACCACGTGGGGCAGTGCAGGCCAGCCCAGTGACCTCTCTGCTCTGTCTGCTGCAGGTGACAAGAAGTACATCATGGGGCCCAAGCTTTCTACTCTGGACGCCACTGTCTTTGGACACTTGGCACAGGCAATGTGGACCTTACCTGGGACAAGACCTGAGCGGCTGATCAAAGGCAAGCCCTACAAACTTCTTCAGGCTTTAGGAATTGCTGTGGGGGTGAAGGGTACGAGTAACACAATGGAGAATTCTAGGTCTATGCCTGTGAACTTGACTGTGCTTTTTGGAGACACCAGGCTCTGGTGTCCAGGGCTGGGGTCAGTTTATTTAATTTTTTATTATTATTGTTATTTTTAAAGGTTCTATTTATTTATTGACAGAGAGAGAGAGACAGCGAGAGAGGGAACACAAACACGGGGAGTAGGTGAGGGAGAAGCAGGCTTCCCGCTGAGCAGGGAACCAGATATGGGGCTCGATCCCAGGATCCTGGGATCATTACCCGAGCCGAAGGCAGACACTTAATGACTGAGCCACCCAGGTGCCCCAGGTCAGTTTATTATGCTCAGGATGTGTAGGGGTTGAAGGAAGACCAGACTTTCACCTGCCATCTTGCCTAGACCATGTTCTCAACAAAGTTGATGCAAATTGTACTGTGTATTACACCAGCTCCTTACACAGTGGACTTAACACTTGTTGATAACAGGGCTGGGATTCCACCTCGTGCCCTTATTTTGTTGGTCTTCCTTAATTTCTGTGGGACATTGGTGCCGAGCCTCACCACTTTCCGTTCTACGGAGTACGGCCGTAAACATGGTGGGCTGGGGCTGATGGACTCACTGCCCATCTCGATGCTGTTTTTGAGTCTGAACTGGTGTTACATATTTCACGTGTAGGTATAGGTACATACGTTTCTACATCATTTGAGTACATTCTTTCCTCCTGTTCCAGTGGGTATCTGTAGATGATACATTAAGAGTAGTAGAGCTAGGAAATTCAAGATTATGAAAAGTAGGGGAAATGTCCGCAAATGTTTTATAGTGTGATACCATATAAAATGTTATTATTATTATTAGTAGTAGTAATTGTTGTATATTTTGGCCGTAAGGCCTGCCACAGTTACATTACGGACTGGGGAGGGTGGGTAGAAGTGCGGATGAATGGGACCAGACCTAGGGGATGAATGAATATATGTGGGGGGTGGTAAGCCAAGAGTTGAATTCAAGTAGGCGAGGGGCAGGGACAGTAAGCTCAACGTGGGTTGGTATCAAAAGACCAGATCTTGGTGTATGTGTGTGTCGGGGAGCAGACTGAACAGGTGGAATGCACATGAAAGCTGGGCCTCTGGGAGAGGCTTCCTCTCGAGAATGGGAACTGTTTGGAGTCCGCTCCAATTTTTTTTTTTTTTAAAGATTTTACCTATTTGAGAGAGAGAGAGAGAGAGAGCAGGAGCAGGGGTGGGAAGGAAGGGCAGAGGGAGAGGGAGAAGCAGATTCCCCGCTGAGCAGGGAGCCTGATGCAGGGCTCTATCCCAGGACTCTGGGATCATGCCCTGAGCTGAAGGCAGATACTTAAACTGAATGAGCCACCCGGGTGCCCTGAGTCATCTCCAATTTGAAGAAGTACCTGAGCAGGTACCTGGGGGCTGCTGATACAGGGATCAAAGTTCAGTATTTGGGTTTGGGAAGGGGAGTGACAGAGTTGACCAAGGTATTTATGCCCCAGCTGAGAAGGCTGGGGTTGTAGACGAGGTTACCAGTGAATAGTGCAGAGCATGTTTTTAATGTTGCTGGATGGATGGTCAGAACCAAGCAAGGCAGAATCAGACAAGAAACTGAGGCAGGTGAACACTCACGTATGGTGGTCACAGGTGGGTGTATAGGAAGGTTGGGGAAGGCTGTAGCTCTGTGTGTGTGTATGTGTGGGTGTGATTCATGTACATGCCCAGAAGCTCAGGCCAGGTAAAGGACAGGAGAAGTCATTCTCCAGATCCTCCCATTGGTGAGGATGTCTCCAGATACATTACCAGACTTGGCTGGAATAGAGCAGGCATTGACTGAAGGTTTTCCAGAACTTCGGCTGGGTGAGGCTAGGGGTAGTATGGACTGATATTTAATTTCCTATGTGATCAGCACAGAGATGTTCCTTGTCTTGCAATGTGTTAGAAGTTAGTAAATCAAATATGTTACCTTATTGGTGATGTTTGTAGCATTTAAAATACTTTCTCTTCATTTTAATCATCTAAGATATATTGGTTCCCTTTAGTTCACATTGTATATCCACACTCTATTCCTGTTACTTCCTATTTCCTGCCACCACTCTTACCAACAAGCACACACACTGCCACATCTACTTACATACTTCTATACACACATACCCCATACACACTCAGTTGTACACACACGCCCACATGCATGAACATACCCAGCTGACGTCATCTGTTATTAGTCAGAAGCATTTGGGTATTATCCATTATGACTAGAACTATCAAATTCTATAGAATCCCTTCTTGCAGGAATGAAACATCTTCTGTTAAATTATTTATGACTTGTCCTTTTTCACTTTTACTTCCTGGAAGGACTCGAGACATTTAGTGTCCTTTTTAAAGAAATGGGTCAGCCTTTTTGGAGGATCAATTTTGAGTTTCACCCAAGATCCACACACTTGGGAGAATCTGACACCACCATGTGTGAGGGACTTTAGCACGTAGCTGTGTGTACTTTGGTTCTTAAACAAGTTAGAAGCTTCCAGCTCTCCCTGGGAACCGGGAGTAGCACGAATCGTTAAAGTCCACAGAGGGTCTCTAAATCCCATTTTGGTCATTGGTTGCATGGCCTTCCAAACCTTCTGATGGCAGCTGCTAAGGCAAGCCACTACTTTGGTTTCTACTTCTTCCTCCACCTTTGCTCTTTCTATGGTGGAGACTTGCCCAAGAAGTAACAAGAGGAAAGGGAAGCAGGAACAACGAATCACCTGTATGCTTCCGAACTGGCGCAATCTAGGAGCATCAAAGCTTGGATCAGGCAGTTTTCTGCCTTAGCTTTGGAACATCCAAAGCACTGTTGGCCTTGCCACATGTGTGAGTGTGTGTGTGTGTGTGTGTGTGTGTGTGTGTGTGTATAATATTCGCTTTTGGTCCTAGATATTAGTTACAGTATCTAGCCACATAGTGTAGCAGAACCATCGAAAATATTGAGAAATTTTCCTTAATTTAAGGGAGTAAGAGGATAGACTTTGAATATTAAGCCGTTCTTAAAATATACTTAGTATGTGTTTGTGTATTATAGATGTAGATACATGAAATATTTCCTTGCTGGAGAAAATTTAGAAAAGACAGAAAAATTAAAAAATAGAACTTGTGCCCCCTGTCACTTACAGAGAACTACTGTTAATATTGTGGTTGGTGTCCTCATCTTTCATCAAGTACATGTATGTGTATATTTTAGAAAAATTGGGATCATGATGTTGATACACTTATAAACCTGTAGTTTTAATTAACTATGTATCATGGCCATTTCCCTTGTTGTTAAATATGCTTTAAAGCAACATATGTAGTAGTTAGATAATATCCTATGCCCTGGCTACATTGTAATCGATGTGATTAATCTTTTCTTTCTGGACTTGTTCTTGTTTCACATAATTTTTAAACTAATGTTCTCTAGTGAATATTGTATAAAAATATATTCTTGCTTATCTCTGGTTATTTTCTTAAGCCAAATTTCTAGTTGAGGAATTTCTATCTCAAAAGGTCTAAGCTCTTGGTCTGTATAGCTAACTTGCTTTCTATTTTTTTTTTAAGATTTTATTTATTTATTTGACAGAAAGAGAGAGAAAACACAGGTAAGGGGAGCAGCAGGCAGAGGGAGAGGGAGAAGCAGGCTCACTGACCTGGGAGCCCAGTGCGGGGCTTGATCCGAGGACCCCGGGATCATGACCTGAGCCAAAGGCAGGTGCTTAACTGCTAAGCCACCCAGGTGCCCCTCCCCTTTAGCTTCAATTATGTGAAACAAGAACAAGTCCAGAATGTAGCCAGGGCATAGGATATAGGGGAAGGTGGTGTCTTCGTCACACCATTCAAATTTATTTCAAACTTTTCTGAAGAGGATATGCTCTGTGGCCTTCCTGCCCTGTGACAGAATGCCGAAGAGAGCAAGCAGGGCTCTCCGTGAGGTCAGCCCTTCACACAGGTCTGCAGTAGTGGGGGGTGCCGAGGAAATGCCTGTAATAAGCGTGTGGGGGTGCCAGCCCCATGATTTCCAAATACTTGCTGGTTAATGCCTGAGGGCTGGACAGGTGCTGCTGGGACCTGCTGGCCCTCTTCCCCCCAACCCCCACCCCGCACTTCTCCCTCACGCTCATTCCTGCCGCACACAGTTGGCAGCTGGGAGAAACAGAGTCCTGGGTTCTGGGGCTGGTAGACAACGTTTTCAGTGTCAAATTGTACAAAACATTTTTTTTTTAAAGATTTTATTTATTTATTTGACAGATAAAGATCACAAGTAGACAGAGAGGCAGGCAGAGAGAGAGGGAGGGGGAAGCAGGCTCCCCGCTGAGCAGAGAACCCGATGTGGGGCTCCATCCCAGCACTCTGGGATCACGACCTGAGCCGAAGGCAGAGGCTTTAACCCACTGAGCCACCCAGGCACCCCAAAATGTTTTTGAACATTAGAGAAATTGCAGTGATGCAAAATAAATAAATAGATAGATAGATAGATAGATAAAAAATTAATCACTTTTTTTCAAAGAGCATTAGGGAATATTTCCATTTGGAGGACCTCTAAGAGAAAAGCTCTTAAATTCTTTTTGGGAGTGACCTCTGGGTCGAGGACCATTTGGCTTTCTGATAAATGGCCTCTCAAGCCACCCAAGCATATCACCAGTCACTCATTAGTACTTCACTAATGTACCTTATCGGAACTTTAGTTTTAAAAATACAATGGTTGTCAAAATAACTTGGATTAATAGGAATATTTTAAAAGATTTATGACTTCCCCTTATCCATGTCTAATATCCCCCCCATGGAATAATCAATATTAAGAATTTGGAATAAATCTTTTTCTGCCTTTCATTTTCATATGCAAGTTTACATACATGTATATAATAGTTTTGGGTTTTTTTTAAAACTATTTTTAAACAATGGAATTGCATTCTATACATTACTTTTATAACTTGCTCTTTTCATTTAATAGAATGCCATACCTTTTTAACAACTACAAAATATATAGAATTGATGCACTGTAATTTATTCTATCAATCCCTATTGATAGACATTCAGGTCATTTTCATCTTTCTTTTCTTCCTTATTTTTTACTGACACAATGCTGTTGACATGCATATACATACATCTTTACGTACCACAGGAATAATAGAGACATAAAAGTGGAGTTCTGGGCCAACAGATAGGTACAGTTAACATTTCAACAGATGGCACTGGATTACTATCCAAAAAAAAGGTTATAGAAATTTATAATTCCACCAGACATGTAGTTACAATACCTCACCCTCCACGTTGGAGGTTACCAGACTTTAATTTTTACCATTTTTTTTGGTGTGACCTCGTTATCTCATTATTAGGTATACTTTGAAAAAAGTGCAGTTTTCCTATTATTTCACAAGGTTCACACCTTCAATGTAGGCATTTATATTAACACAGGCATCTCTCTCTCTTTCTCTCTCTCTCTCTCACACACACACACACACACACAATTTCTACTGCCAACTTTTTTCTTTTCTTTTGTCCGGTAGCATGGTGAGTGGGTCAGCTGCTGGAGAATCCAGGGACAGAAGGGATTGGTGAAGTCAGATGGGGGTAGAACTCAGCCATAGCATTTCATTTTTCATCCCACTGTTTTTTTTTTTTTTTTCTTTTAAAGATTTTATTTATTTACTTGACAGAGAGAGATCACAAGTAGGCAGAGAGGCAGGCAGAGAGAGAGGAGGAAGCAGGCTCCCCGCTGAGCAGAGAGCCCTATGCGGGGCTCGATCTCAGGACCCTGAGATCACGACTGGAGCCGAAGGCAGCGGCTTAACCCACTGAGCCACCCAGGCGCCCCCATCCCACTGTTTTTATCAGTGGTGGGATTTGAGGATGGGTATGTGGGCTCCCAGTTTTTGCTTATCAAAAGCAGTCCCTTTCTGGACTCCATGATGGAATGATCACTTCTTGACAACTCATTATCTTTGAGGGGCAGTACCCGTCCCCTCATAATTCTTAAGACCCCAGGAAGAATTACAGAAAAAGCTTCTGGGACAGGGAGTGTGAAGCTATTAATTCCCAAACCAGGCTGTATGTGTGTGGGGGAGAGAATAGATTCATGGTGAAGGGCACGGAGTCTGGAGACTGGGTGTTGGAATCCTGGCTCTGCAGCTTTCTAGCTATGTGACCTTAGGCAAGTTAATTAACCTCTTTGTTGCTTCCACGTTCCCATGACAGATGGGGATAATAATAGTTTCTGCTTCGTAGGATTTTTGCAAATACTATTTCAACAGATGATTAAAGTCCTTCAAACCAGTGCCTGGTACACAGTAGAGACTATATCCATGTTTGCTGTTATTATTTTTATTAACTTTTATTATTGCATGCTGAAGGGGAATTCATGTCACACAGGACAAAGGCAGGGCAGCCCTCCTGGAAGAAAAGTGAAGCAACAGGCTGTAGAAAAAACAGCCACAGGAGAAGCACCTAGAACCATATACGGTGTAGATCCTGTGGATACCGTGAATAGATTCTGACTTTCTAGCTGCTTGCTAAACAGCTCGGAGCGAATGGTCTTGATTGAGGCAAACACAGCTCTCTCCAGACCCCACTGTGAAGTGACCGTAGTCCATCTTTGATCACTTCCTCCCACTCCAAGGCCTGCCCCCCACCCCCCATCCCGCTGGCCAAACCCTGCTGGGGCCTCCACAGCTTTGTCCAAGTCTTGGTTAGCTGGGACTGGCAGCAGTACTCAGGGAGGTGTTTCCTGACTGCTTCCCTGAGGGAGAATCTAAGGGGAGGGTTTGTTTGCGTCTTTTCAGGGAGCACTGATGGTGGCTCCTTGGCTTCTGGCTCCTGGGCGTATATGTAAAATTCCTTGAGTAGGGGGCAGTCAGAATGGACTCTTAGTATGGGGGGAGCTGTTATGACCTGAGGCAACTGAAAATAGTGCCCTGGAAGCGATATCAGCCCACCAGTTTGTAGGGCTCATGGAGTAGGGGAATCGCTTCTTCATGTTTTATAGGCAGCATGCTTACTTAAGCAGAGCGGCCATCAAGTTTTGAAAAATTTCCGTTGGAAAATGTGTATAATAATGTTATGCAAAGTAACAGGAAGTGGTAATAATGACAAATAAATAGAAAATATGCTGAAATAAATTCCACCAAAATGTTCATTGTGATGACCTGGGATTGATGAGATTATAGGAGCCTTATGTTTTCTCCCTTATCTATTTATACCGTTTTTATATACAGGGTTCTCACTTTCCAAAATGAGAATGTCTTATCTTCTTTGATAGAAAATAGAGTAGTTGAAGGCTATAATCAATAGACCCATTAATACAGAAACAACCTATATGGCCATAAAGGGGGTATGGTAAAAACAAAATAAACAATGGTACATCTGAATAATGAGCTACTGTGCAGTCATCAGCTAATAGCGTGAAATTGAAAGTTTTTTACTACAGGTTCTTAAGGGGGTAAAAGTAGCATAAGAAACAGAATATATATAGTAAATGCTTAAATAGCAAGTATAAATATATGTAAGCATATATATGTCTATACATTTCTGAAAAAACCTAAAAATGTTATTACAGTTGTGATTATTGGTAATTCTTTTATTTTTGGTGTATCCATTATTTTCTAATTTCAGCAGTGAGACATTGGATTACCTGTATAATGAGATGTTTATATAACTTTTAAAAAACAAACATCCAAAGAATATTCTTAGGGCTAGGAAATCCAGAAAGGGATAGTGACTAATTATGTGTTTGTAAGCAATGCTGCCATCTGGTGGATCAAAGGCAAAAACTCACTCTTGCTTTTTTCATCAGGAATTAGGAAATGAATGTCCTATTCTGTGTTGTGTTTCAGACGAACGCTTGGACAATTTTAGTGACTTAACAAAAGTGTTCCTTTGATTCACGTGAAAAGAAATAGCCCAGTGACTGAGTGGGAACTTAATTATGGGTATAGCTGTTCCATTTTATTTAAAAAAATATTTAAAAACCTGTTTTACTAAATGTGCCTGTGGGTACACTCATCCACAGAGAATTCTGAGTTATCCATTTTATTTAGGATTATTTACATCTTAACATAACTTTTTCTAACTATGTGACATAGTACGCAGTCCTTAATAACACTACAAATATTTGTGGAACGAATGATTATTTCTTTTTTTTTTTTTTTTTTTTTTTTAAAGATTTTATTAATTTATTTGACAGAGAGAAAGATCACAAGTAGGCGGAGAGTCAGGCAGAGAGAGAGGAGGAAGCAGGCTCCCGCTGAGCAAAGAGCCCGATGCGGGGCTCGATCCCAGGACACTGAGATCATGACCTGAGCCGAAGGCAGCGGCTTAATCCACTGAGCCACCCAGGCGCCCCACGAATGATTATTTCTGACTGACTTAATCCAACTAATAGTTGGTGTATTTCCATGGGCTATATTTTAATTCAAATATGAACCAGTCAAAGCACCAGTTCTCTTGATAACCAAACATAAAATAATAAAATGCTTGACACGGCCAAATGAGGGTTGTTTAGCTGCCACTTTGGATAAACTACCCACCATAGGACTCCCTCCTTAATCTCACTCAGCCCACTCACGAATTTGACTTTTCCTGCTTACCTTTCTTCTTACACGCGTGAAAACCTAAATATCCGATGGTCCCTCTGTGGAAAAATATTGTGAACGTCTCCCCCACCATATTCTTCCCAATGAATTCCCCAGGCCAAGTGGCTAACTGGTAGACTGCTGCCTTTGAGAATTAACCCTGACTTTCCTTACCCCTTTCCCCCAACAGGTGAACTGATCAACCTGGCCATGTACTGTGAGAGGATAAGGAGGAAATTCTGGCCCGAGTGGCACCACGATGACGACAACACCATCTACGAGTCTGAGGAGAGCAGCGAAGGCAGCAAAACCCACACGCCCTTGCTGGATTTCAGCTTTTACTCAAGGACAGAGACCTTTGAAGATGAGGGAGCAGAGAACAGTTTTTCCAGAACCCCAGACACGGATTTCACTGGACACTCGCTCTTTGATTCCGACGTGGACATGGATGACTACACAGACCACGAACAGTGCAAGTGATGTTCAGCCTCGCTGACCGTCTTCTGCCCGAGCTGCCACTTCCTGGGGGGTCCAGTTTCCCAGGTAGAAATCCAGCTCAGCTGGGAGGAGATCCTCGTGCTTGGCACACTTCTCACAAGCTAACTGGACTATAGCAGCCTTATTTCTTTTTGTACAAACGAAACACAGAACCATTAAGATGGCTCCATTTAAAACAGGCAAAAAAACAAACAAACAAAAATGTCAGCATGGTTCCTGAAATCCATTTTTGTTTTCATTAGAAAACTAACATCCTGTGGCAGAGCAGGGGCAAGAACAGGTCGTCTGTGGATCCCGATTCCGTAGATCCCCTTCAGCCCGAGGGCTTAGCTGTGAGACGGACTCTCGAGCGCCCTTCCTTGCTTCACGTGGGTTCGAAGTAACCCGAGAAGTCATCAGGAGACATGTAGGAGACCAGGGTTCTATGGTGGCTGCTTGTACTTTATGTGTGTATATTGTATGTTGCGATAATTCAAATAAAATCCCTAGATATTCAGTGAACACCTACTACGTGCAAAGCACTGTGCTAGGTGCTAATCAGTATAAGTTTTCTTCTCAGTCCTGCCAGTGACTAGCTGTGTGATTTCGGGCAAGTCCCTTAATTCTCGTGTGCCTCATTTCCCCCACCTTATAAGGTGGGGATAACACTACTCTCCACCTACCTACCTCACAGGGGTGTTGTGAGGATTCATGGGGTAACATTCGGCGCTTGAAACCTCTTGGAAGAGCTGCGACGTAAACACCTTTTCTTCTCGGTTGTGCTTCCGACGTGCGGAGATGCAAAGGATCCACGTCCGGCCAGCAGCAGCCGCCGTCACTCGCCAGAGCCGAGCAGACGAAACACGCGCAGAGGCACAGCTGGGACTCGGTCCTCGTTCTTCCCTGTGATCTTGCTTGAATCGAACTCTTTGGCGGAGAGAACCTTGAACATGCCCTCACAGCTCATCAACAGCTGCAAACAGTCTTCAGTTCTGTGTGTCTGCAGAAGTCTTTCTTTCGTTGCCTGAACGCACGCTGGCGTGTTGTCCTTTGTCGACTCCCGAGCGTTAATAACGTTGCCCGTGTTTGGTTTATCTGAAGGGAGTAAAGCTCAGGAACATGATGGATTTCACGGAAGTGGAGGGGAAAGGATTTGGCTGATTTTTCTAAGCAGATGCTTGCCAGTTTGTAATGGTTTTTTTTTTGAAAACAGACCTTGCGAGATGTGCTGAAATGATGAAGTGTGAAGAGAATCACGGCGCGGGCATCAAAGCACTTCGTGCAGTGCACACTCTATGCAGTTTTCCTAATGCAACTTCTCCGGTGTTCTCAGCCATTGCCCTGCGAGAGGAAGGCAATGCCGGGGACAAACGTTAATGTTTCTTAAGGATTTCCCATTGCCTCCCTGTGCTCCCTCTCCTTCCCCGTGGAGCACAGGGACCCTTGGGGTTACTGTGTTTGCTAAGGCCCTCTGTCTCTGAAGACATTATTTTTGGTGACTTACAACATTTTCCAGTGAAATAGGGGGTGAAAATGCTGCGGTAATGGTCGTGGATTTGGGCAGGAGAGTCAGTGTTCAGATTCACATCTGCAACCAGAACTGCTTTGCTTCTGATCACAGCGGGCTCACGGGGCGATGGTTATGCGTTGAGGGGCTCAAGAGACACTACTTTAAAGACAGCAACATGTGCTGGGACATGTTCATGTTCTTTGCTTGACAAAGACTCTTTGAATATGGCTTTTGCAAAAAACATCCTAAAATGCTGTGGATTCCACTGAGAGGTAAAGAGGGAGAGTTGCTGAGGCTGTTTACCATTGAAGCAACCGTGTAGGAGATGCCCTGAGTTGGACATTCTTACTGCACAGGAAACCTGGTTGTTAGTATCTTATTAAAACCATTCATCTTGGAGAGGACTGTTTGGTGCCTAATGAAAATGTGGTGCAGAAGCTATGAATGGAGGATCGTGTTTCATCTCCAGGGTCACTTGGGAGGACTGTCCGCTTCTGTCTCTAATGAGTGTGTTCCAAGGCCAGCCGGTGGTAGTTCCGTGTGACTAGGGAAACTTTGGGCTTGGAAATGCAAATTCGACAAACAGATGGACTGTTGACCCATCCATGCAAGGACCGAGTTGCCTTGTCCCCACTCTTAGCTGGAGAGAGTTGTGTTTGGAATTTTGCCTATGATTTATTCTTACTTTATAGCACCAGGTGTGTTGTATCTTTACTTCAAGAATGATTAAGCTATGATTGTGTAGAGTTGCATTTTTTTTTTTTTAATTGTGCATTGCTTGGAGAGACATGGAGAGACAATGTTCATTGTCATTCTATCCGGGTGCCTCTCAGGGGCTTGAATGGACGTTACCACTTGGAGTCTTGGGTACCAGCCTGACAGCTCATGACTGGGTAGCCAAACATTTTGTAGGTGTAACTTAATTTGGAACCCTGGAATTATATCCCCAGGTTTGACCTTTCCAATGTGGGTTATGGAAACAAAATAACCAAGACAGACTCGGTGTGGTTTGGATGACCTGGGTAGGCTTTATTGGGAGGGCTTTAATTTTATCTTTTTAATTTTGATTTTATTTTTCATTCCTAAGCTCCCCAGATCTGAAGTGTTCTCCAATATGGTGAACAGGTGCTACTTACAAGAAAAAAATAACAAGAAATTAGGGGACATTTTGGTTATCTGGCTTACTTGTTCAAGTTGTGTTTTTGTTTTTTTTTTTTTACTGGAAAGTAACTTAAGGAAAGTGTGATCTTCAATGTTAACAGACGTTCTAGGTTGGGCAGAAGACCCACGCTAGCCACCTGTTCTTTTTTTATCCCAATAAATTTCTCCCCTCTCTCCCTCTCCCTTTGCCCCTCATCCCCACTCATCAGGATTGAGGAGCAGCAACAGTATCTGCATATGTCAGAGTAGATATAAGGACAACATAAATTTATGCAGAGGTAAACCGTATCTTCAGAGTTTGCCATTTTGTTGTTGTAATGTAACGAATTGTGAACAGTGATGCTCCTGAGGCCAAGGGCTACCCAGGTGACTGATTATAGACTTAGAGCAACTTGGACTTGAATCACAACTACAGTCTGACGCTCCAGTGAACCCTGCCTGTGTATGCTGTGGTATTAGGTATTGGGATAGGATTCCTGAAGTAGTGTTCAAGGAAAGGAAGAGCTAGGGATTTTAGCTTCATGGGTCTTGTCTAGATTATTTGAGAGAAAGTGTAGAATTAAGCAGTGTATGGCTGGGCCATGGGTTGGTTGTAGGAAGCCCCTTACAAGAGACCCTTTGAGGTTGTTATTGGCCCCGCATCACACGTGTGTTCATTTGCAGGGCAGGATCCGAACCGAAGTCTTTCGTCTGGCCTTAGATGGTTCTTGCCATGGCACCATTTTGACTTGGTTTCCTTTGAAAACCCACGTCCCCTGAGAAATTGCTCTGTTCCCATGGAGCCAGCTTGTCCCCAGTCTCTCTCCAAGAGTGCTTAGAGTCTTCCGCTCTTGTCCTCCATGTCCATTCAGTCCGGTCCAGGCCAACCTAAGCGATCTTTCGTTAGGGTTTACTCTGCAAGGTACTGCTAGGCTGTGTGAATGATAGCAAGTAGCCAAGACTCCTTATTCTTTGTTATTTATCTTTTAAGAATGCATGCCCATATGCTCCCTCACTGTGTGTTTACTGAGCACCTACCCTGGGCCTGGCCCTGGGATCCACCCTGGCTATGGAGTGGGGAACAGAACAGACATGGCACCCTCATGTTAGGTCATCCTCTTTTCCTTAGACTTCTGTGGTAGCCTCTTTTAAATGCTTGGTCACTTCCCTGATCCGTTCTACCCATCACCACTAATTTTTTTAAAAAGCTCTGGCCCTGAGGGTGTGCCATATTGCCTCAGGGTAAGGGCCGCTCCCTGGGGCCTGGTATCCTCCCCTCTTCCTTCTTCTCCTTCCCTGGGGTGTCTCTCACGGCTCCTCCATGTGAGCCATTCAGTGCATCCAGGTTGGATTGGTTGCCATTGCCTAGACATACCTCATTTCCCCCCTCTGCCTCTGCTTATGCTAGCCTCTCTCCTGAAACGCCTGCCCTTTCTGTCCGCTGGCCCAACTCATGCCCACCTCTTAAGGCCCAGCTTCCTCCATTCTGCAAGAAGACTTCTTAGCTCATTATAATCTCCCCTCCCTCTAGAAACACAGCTTTCATCATCATCTCCTTCCCTGATGGCTGCATGGGAAAGGTCTACCCAAAAGCAGGCCACGTGCTAAAAAGCAGTGGTTTTAAATTGACCTCGGAGATGCCACTGAGAATCCTATAAAAGCCCTCTGCCTTTTTACCAGAAAAATACATATATGAAAATACACAAAATTTTACCCAGAAGTGCAGATTTAGAGACCTGAAATCATCCACGGATTCCTGAGGCGCTCACGGACCCCAGTTGAAGAAACCTTCTGTATAAAAAGAGCGTTTAAAAGTTCCCATGATTAGTGTTCATTCTTTTCTTGCCTTTGACCTATTCAGAGAGGAGAAAAATTGGTATGGGACATGCATGCAAGAGAATTTCTTACTATCCATGCCGTGTGTGTTGAGTGACAGGGAAGGAAGGGAGAAGAGGTGTCTTGCATTCATTGAGAAAATAGCTTTGTTTTGACAGATTTGGCATTCTGAAACTGACAAGGCTTTATTGTTATTGTTTTTGTCAGTTATCCTTAAACCATCTAAAAAGTTGGTTTATCCGAATGAATTCAGGGCCCTGTGAGCTTCCTCTCAGCTCTCGAGCCCACCACTTCTGCATGGGTAGGCTGACCCGCAGGGGGGGCGGCGTCAGGTAGGAGAGAAGAGGCTGGATTGTTCCTTATAGGAAAAGGTCTGCACAAGCACATTTTCCTGTATTCATCCGTCCATCCATCCATCCATTCATTCATAGGATAATTGTTGAGTGTATATTCAATAAAAGGATGGTGCCTTTGTTGATAGATAACTACTCAGGTTCTTCTGTGTCGCTGTTGTCGTCTTTTTCTTTTTTTACAGGGTGAAGGGATTTTTATTGCTCCTATCATCCAAGATTCGTTGCTCTTCCATATGTGCAGGGCTGTGTAAGTTGAACAAGAACCGATGAAAGTACATTTGAGGACAAATACTTCCAAGTCTGAACGCTGAACTCCGGCAACCCATCCTTAATAAGTTCAGCCATCCATTATGTATGATTGTGGAGTGCTTGACCTTTATTCAGTTGCTTCCAGTGGTCTGGATGAAGCTTGGCAAAGTTTGAGAGGATCCCCTTGGTGGGTGGGACTGGAGGTCCCGCTTGCCTGGAGCGCTCTCGCCAGTGACGGGAGTAAATGCAAACACATCGTGAATGTTTTCTTCCTTGGAATTCCTTACCAGAAACTTGGGTTTTTAGTCCCTGACTTGACAGAATGTCTGAAAATTATTTAAGGTTCCTTAACCTTCAGGATAAGATAACTGGAATGAGTAATGTATCAACCTTGGTCTTGAGCGACAGTTACAGAGGAAATTGAAAAATCGCTTAAAGGAAAGTGACTCAGCTCTCTTGGGGCTGACAATGTGACCCCCTCAAGCATTCTGGCTCTTGCTAAGGTGGGGAACTTGTCCCCAGAACAAGGCTTTCTGAAACTTCTGTTGCTGGCTAGATTATGACGAGGAGGGATGCTCAAATTTCAAGAAGATTATTGCCCCAGATTGTAAAACTTTTAGATAAATGGAGGGGCCCATTGCAATAATGAACTAACTTATGAATGTGGTCTAGTCAGCACCAACACTCGTGATCATTTTAGTGGGAGAAACAAGTTACCTAGAATAAGAGATTGGTAGAGACTTTAGTGTTCTTATGTAATTAAATAATGTCAGCAATGAACTTGATGGCCTTCTTGGATTTTTAAAAATTGTTGTTCCTGACTGCAGCTTTAAATATTTTGAAGCAATCCACTAATAGCAGAGCAATATATATTTATGATAATGGCTAATTTTGTAAAAAGTAGTATTGCTAAATATGACTAATTCCCCTTTCCCCCGCCCCTACCCTTGCAAGCACACTTATTATTATTATTATTATTATTATTTTTTTTTACTTTGTGGTTGAAATAGAGCAACTCATTTATCAATGATAGTTAAACCTTTTCCTTTCTTTAGTGCTTTCTAAAAATTACCTATGGCTTTAAAAACAATAGGATTCAGCTCCTGAATTGCCATGTTAATTAGCTGTGGCTAAACAGATAGCAGAGAGAATGCAGTTGTTCAGTGGGGGGCTAGGAAGGAGAAATGCTTTGGATATTCACCATCTCCCTCCTCTTAAACAAAACAGAACAGAAGAGCAATGTAGACTCTTCCCTCTAACAGTTGTTCAGAACTGGAAGCGTTGTGCCCTGTTTGCTTCTCTCTCTCGATAAGAGATCCCATTTGGCTTATTCGTACACAACCCATGTCCAGATGATTGTATTTTTACTTTAAGCAAATCGTATCTGAATTCTCTTGCAGCAATAAGATTAAAAACAGTGCTCAAATTTTTGAGGAATCTCTGCTTCCGCCGGGGTGACATGTTTTGTTCCTCCTGTCAAAACGATTACCTCAAGTAATCCGTCTCACGGGATCATGCTTCTTGTAAACATGTGTTTTCCCCAGAGATGTGCATCCCGCGGAGTGTCGAAGACTCACACGGCAGTGATGGCGGTCATGGTGGGGAGGATGAGGGTCCGAATTCTTCACTAGGTGGTATTAGGATTTCGCGGAGTGGGAGGAGAGGAGGAAAGGGTGACAGATGCGACGGCTTCAGGCAGCCATGTGGCATGGCTGTGTTAGAATGTGTCAGGCACATCAAAAGTTGTCTCAGTGGTGGCGTTAGTGCCACAGTACAAAATCCAGGCTCATATATCGAAAACACAAGCAATTTGTAGGGAAGGATTGTTTGTGGGTATACAAAAGACTACAAAAGATGGTGCAGGGAGCACTGAAGTAGCATTGATCTTTGTCTTAATTTATACGCTCAAGCTCCGGGATTGTCCCACCTGAAGCCAAGTCTGGGAAGTTGGGGGACAGCTAAGAGCAGAGAGCTGGCCCCCACCCCGTTCCTTTGACTCTGGAACTTCCTTCTAGTTTCTCAAAAGGGTTTGTGGCATATGGTTTCCATTTTATAAATAAAAAATGTACAAAGTAATGTATATTTGTTTTATAGATGTATTTTAGAGGGAGACACCCCAAATCATCTGCATTGAGGTAGCGGTCTCAAACCTTTGTGCTCATTCACCCCACAGTAAAACTTTCTGAACTTGCCCTTTGGTATATTTATTTGTAGACACACACACACACTGCTCACACTGCTGTACTGATACATACATTAAAAACCATGGCAAACATAGAACGTTGGAAAGACTATTCTCCTGTACTCAATAGAGTTTAGGGAGCAGGGCAAGGTGTATTTAGGGCTAGCACCTAGAAGGCTGCAATTGATTAAGGAATGTGTGTGTAACATATGTGGAAAAGCGTATGTAAAATAGGCATGATCGTAGGTCAAGGAATGGATGTATGTGTGTATTTATTTTTACTGAAAATGGGCATTTTTGGTTGGGGAAGAGAATAGCAAAGAGCTATTTTTAATTCTGGTTTTGGGACCACTTGATCTAGAATGTTTCGAAAATTTCTGGAAGATTTCACAGTCCATGGATTTAAGCAAAATAAGAAAAGAAAAGAGGGGAAGAAAAACAAATTATGCAAATGTGGGATGTATTGCTTGAGAATTTCGGTACCCATCTGAAAAGCATGTTCCGATAATTCCTGGTAATCATTGTCTCACTGACTATATATCTCTCTTCTATTTGTTTATAACCCCACGTCTCCAAATGTGTAGAAGATGCATGGATTTATTTCCAGATATCTGAGGCAGGAAGGACTGAGGTTGGTCTCATTCAGACCCACATTTCAGCTGCTTGGGGGCTGATGGGTGAACGCGGCCTAGAAGCATTGAACCTGCACTATCTGTTTTGCAAATACAGTGATGGCATCTTGCTGAACAGGGCCTCAATGTGGAGGTGGCATTCCAGTGTTTCTGGACCTATAAGTTACGTTAGCACAGTTATTGTTAGTAGTTTATAAAGCCATATTTAAACTTGTACACTTGATTGTAAGATAGATTTGAATTGTGCACTATGTTGATTACTGTATATAAATGTGGAAATTCTGTACATTTGGTCTCAATGCCGTATGTATTTGATGTGTAAATGATAACTCGTGGTTATGAAATAGCTTACTGTGAATGTCTTTATTCCCATTTGCTTCTCTTTTGCAAATTTGAACGTTTAAACTTTACACTCATGAGGAAAATCTGAAATTTTTGCAGCCAACACTGTTAAGTGGTGGCCTTTTAGATGCTTGGGAAGATCTTTTCCTTGTACGGCTCTTGTATGATTAAAACAGAGGTAATGAATTTTTTAGGCATATAACTTTTGGATCAGAATTTCAAACAAACTTTTTTTTTTTTTTAAAGATTTTATTTATTTCTCAGAAAGAGAGAGAGCACAAGCAGGCAGAGTCAGAGAGAGAAGCAGGCTTCCTGCTGAGCAAGGAGCTTGATGCAGGACTCGATCCCAGGACCCCAGGATCATGACCTGAGCTGAAGGCAACAGCTTAACCGACTGAGCCACCCAGGCGTCCCTCAAACAAATGTTTTTTAAGTCGAAAACCAGGTCTTTGAATATGCTCTCTTACCCTCTCCGGGCTTTAGTTCTTGCCCGGAGCTTTTGGGGAGTGATGTCCACTAGTAGAGAGAAGAAAAGAAGAATGTGGGAGCAGGATACATATTAAGGCCTTTTTCCTGGGCACTAGGCCTGGAGAGAGCAATTTTCTCTTTTATTAATAGTGTCTAAATGAGTTTTTGTATCACTTTGATGAAGCTGTTATGATTCCCATTTTGTAGATGAGGAAGGAGAGACTTGGGGAGGTAGACTGGGGTCAAGTGGCTAAGTTGGGGTCAATTGAGGTTTTTAAAAATACAAATATTACTAAGTGCTCCACCCAGACGTGCCTGGCAGTGAACAGCGAAATACAGCTGGGCCTCTGGGCATGTCAGGATTGAGGGAGACATTTAGGATGTTTGGAATCCTACGTAGAAATTTCACCAACTATTATTCACATCTTAGCATTTAGAGCAAATTGTAATACAGTAACATCCAAATCCCAAACTTCCCGAACCATGGGAGTATCTATTAAGTAGAAATGGAGAGAATATTGTAAACCCACATTCTAGAGATAACAATTTGGTTTAATTTTTTTTTTTAATTTTTAATTTTTACTTTTGTAAAGATTTTATTTATTTGAGAGAGAGAGAGAGAGAGAGAGATCACAAGTAGGCAGAGAGGCAGGCAGAGAGAGAGAGAGGGGAAGAAGCAGGCTCCCTGTGGAGCAGAGAACCCGATGCGGGGCTTGATCCCAGGATCCTGGGATCATAACCTGAGCCGAAGGCAGAGGCTTTAACCCACTGAGCCACCCAGGCGCCCCAACAGTTTAGTTTTTAGACCTCCTTTCTCTCTTGACTTATGAATCCCAACTAATCAACCCTGCCTATTAACATAGACCCTTATTAACATAGGCCCATAATTGAAAAGGCTTTGGGACAAATCTGTATCTACTTCAACTTAAGGTGGCTCCAGACCCTTCTAGAACTTGTGTGGAGGTCTTGGACTCAAGCCTGGTGTCTGTCCCCTTAGGGAAGCGTGCTCTCCTTGATTTCAGAGGTGTCAGAAGGAAGTTTGCCTTCTCAACACACTGTGCTCTCAGAAGTAGAAGACAAATGTCTTGCTGCTGGTTGTACTGAAGATCCCAAGACTTGATTCTTCATAGTTTTGTCCTTCCTTCCTTTTAGAGGAGAGGCAGAGCCATTGCTGTCTCCGCTCTCCCATGGGCTGTCTATTTTGTTTGTACACTGTTTTGTTTGCCACTGTCAGCACCCATGAAACACTTCTTAGCTGGGCTGGTTCCCATTTGCCACAGACTTTTCTTTCAAAACCTACCAAGGTTAAAGTAGCTGATCCCATGGATGAAAGAAAACTCTGGAAAACAAGGGAAAGAGGACCAGCTTCCTCCCTCATGGTAATGACTGTATTGCTGCCCTGTGTGCCCACGAGGTCCCTGGTCTATATTCATGGTGGTGTGCTCATCGTGAAGACTTAAGGGGTCATCTCCAGTTGAGACTGAAGGGTCACCTACCCGGGCATTGTGTTTGGCCCTGGGCAAGCACTCTAGGTAACCCATGCTCAGCATGGAAACATCCAGGGAAACCCTGACTAAAACAATGTCACAGGCAGCCTTGAAAGAGAGGAGGGTTGAGGAAAGGGCCGTAGGTGGCAGGGAGCAGCTCCGGGCCCCTCCTGCGGCCCTCCCGTGTCCCGTGTTTATTGTGTGGAAGCCTTGCTCCTTCCTTCTCCACCCTTATGGACCTCCCTCCTGCTAGCTGGCACATTCCAGGGCCAATCGTGGGCATTTGAGGACTGCTCAGGAACAGAAAATCCAGACTCACTAGTGGCCCAAGCGTAAGAGGGGGGGAAGTGGGGAGGAAGACTGGACCAGACAGTTTGGAATCATCCCTCTGAAGGTAAGGAGGGCTTCTGAGCTGGGGAGGAACACAAGGAAAGAGTACTTAAATAAGATGTGTCTGCGGACAGCCTGGCTGTGCGACCAGTTAGGCAAGGGGTGGCAGGAAAGTAGCTGGGCCTGATCCCAGTGGCTTGGAGCAAGGTTGGAGGTGAGAAGCGGGGCAGGGGTCCAGGGGGACCTGAGAGGGGCACCGCCCGCCTCCGAGTGCGAGGAAGTGCTGACTCCTGGATGTGGGGAAGGAGGTAGTGCTGGGAGACTGGGGACGCCCGGGGCCAGGTGCAGGCCATGTGGAGGCGTGGGGGAACGTGGTGTTTGGGGTTAGCCCACACCGAACATGAGGAACCAGCAGGAGACGCGGGTCTGGAACTTGTGAAGGGGAGAAAAGGGCAGCTGCAGCCCCCAAAGGGATTGTGAAAGCAAATGGGCCGGAGAGAGATGAAAAGTCTTCAGCAGCCTGCAGTTATGGACGTCTCGCTCACTGTCTTCAGGATACTGTCTCAGTAACTCCCCGGCAAGGCCACCTGGTGTCCTCATATACAAAGCAAGGGGTCTTCAGGCTGATCCCGTCCAAACCTCCTCTCATGGTTCCTGATGGTCGAATTCCACTTCTCTGCTCACTCTGATTCCACTTCCTGCTTTATGGATTCTCCTCATGTCGGACGGGGGAATGTCATGACTCATCAGGTACTAACAGCTAATATTTACATATCACTCACTACCAGCCAAATGCCGTGTGGTCTTGGCCACCTACATACCTGAACTCATTTACCCTTCACAGCGACCCAGTGAGACAGGTGCTGTCACTGTCCCCACCGCTTCGACCGTCATCATCTCCACTTTCCTCAGCATCATCACTATCAGCACTGTGTCTAGTTTATAGATGAGGAAACGGAGGCGAACAGAGGTTGGTTGTCTTGTCCTGGATCACTGCCGAGGAAACAGCAGAGCTAGGGTTCAAGAGCTTAGCTATGACCCCGCCGTGTGCCGCTAGTTCTACACCGTTCTAGCAGGTTCGCCACCAGACCACACAACCTCTTGAGGAGAAGGTTGTGAGGCTGGAGAGTGCTTGTGCTGAAGCAGACATGACTTAATTAACTTCTGCCGAGTCATCCTCAGCCAACTGTGCGGGCTCTGCCTTCTCATAGAACACACGCGGATTCTGTCACCAGGTCCTTGATCCACGTTCACACAGACCCTGGCTCTCTGTTGGAGGCTATCTGAGATACAGGTGATGCCTGGTTCATTGACTTCACTTCTGGTGGTCATGGCCATTGGTCCCACACACTTCATTCACCTTGACTCCTTAGAGAGGGAATTCCTGGGGGAATGACTGAAAAAGGAGAAAACACCCCTAAGTGGCAAGGTTCTTAGGGTTCCTACTGCCCGATGCCCAAAGGAGCTCTCCACACACCCTGCTGACCCCTGTCTCTAAGCGAGTCTGCACACTTCCCATCTCCAACCCCAGACCTGCCTGTACATATGCCCTTGGGATGCTGCCTGTGGATGTCTCCACCTGTCCAGATGGGAGCTGATAATCCCCTTTCCCTCATGTTTCTGAGCCTCTCTGTGTCTAAGCCAGACCCCTGGAGTCACCCAGTCCTGTGGATTCTGCTTCCTGCTGCCAGTTTGAGTTCATCTCCTCCTCAGCTCAGCCTCAACGTCTGGGGCTGCTGCCTTCTCCCCAGGTTCCTTCCTTCTGGTCTGCCTCCCTCAAACCCATTCTCCCTCCTTGCTGCCAAGCTATTTGCGAATTTGCGTGTCATCCTTGCGAAGGGGCCATGCTAATCTTCTCCGTATCTTTCCAGTTTTAGTGTCTGTGCTGCCGAGGCGAGCACTGCCAAGTTACTCAAGCAGGGAAAGTGGCCACGTGGCTTCCGTCATATTCAGGATAAAGTACAGGCACGAAAGGCTTTCCGTGACCTGAAACCTGCCTCCCTCGCTTGCCGTATTTCCCACGACTGCCCTTCCCGTCCTCCCACACCAAACTCCAGAGCTCCTATGGATTCGCCACTTTGTTTTACCTGTCATTCCGCCATTGAAGGAATGATGCTGTTGTAAAAAAAAAAAATTATTGGCATTTTTTCCCCCTCTTCTGTTCACATAGATAACAAATGGGTGACTGTAGTTGATTTTTTTTCTGTCTTCTCTGCTGAATGCTTTCTTTTCACCAGACTTCCCCCAAGGAGAGACAGCCAAAGAGAAAGCTGTTCTCTTTCATTTCTTTGACATGGTGGGGAATAGAAAGATAAATCAGGCACTGACTCTACCTTCACTGGCAGGTAAGACATAAAACTCCGGTAAAGGATAGATGCTGATAAATACCACAAGAAAGGGACAAAGAAGATGGCTTGGACCCCATGGTGGGGAGTCCTTTCAACGCAGGAACGTGCGAGAGAGGGAGCCTTCTGAGCCTCTCTCTACTATTCTCCGGCTTTTGCCATGCTGAAGGTGACTTAACCTTTCTAGCTCGTCACACTTCCAGGGGTGCCCTCTCCCCAGCAAAGAAAGGAGGAAATGTGTCTTTCTTTGGTTAAAAAGACTTCCAGAAGCCTGGATGTTTAAAAATGGTGGTCTCGGGGTGCCTGGGTGGCTCAGTGGGTTAAGCTTCTGCCTTCAGCTCAGGTCATGATCCCAGGGTCCTGGGATCGAGTCCCGTATCGGGCTTTCTGCTCAGCAGGGAGGCTACTTCCTCCCCCCCTCTCTGTCTGTCTTTCTGCCTACTTGTGATCTCTCTTTCTGTCATATAAATAAATAAACTCTTTTAAAAAAATGGCGGTCTCACGATCTGAGCTGTGATAAGTGTAAGGTAGGGCTGAAGCCTCATCTTTCAGAGATGACCCCCCGCTGTCAAGGACCCAGTCTCCACCAAGAGCATCTTAGCTTCATTCCATTAGCACTGAAGGGATAAAGGAGGCCAAGAGGTGTCTTGAAAGGGTTAAAATGGCCACAGAGCACATCTGTGACAGGGAAGGTCAAGGTTTTCCAGCAGCTGCTTGGCGGCAGGTGGTGTGGGCTGACTGGGGGCCTGTACCTTATATCTTAGCATCCGCTAGATCAACCCCTTTCTCCTTAAAAGCAGCTTCTGCAAGTCACTGTGCAGCAGCTTTTCCTATGAACGCATATGAGCTTCAACTCTTAAAGACGGGATGGAACAGGATGGGAACCCCATGCACAAACGCACATGGCTGTATCCTTATCAGATGTTTGTTCTACTCGTTGTGGGGTGTTTGTCCCCCAGGCGGGGCTCTGTAGCTGGCTGTAGGATGTCTGATTTCTTGTGTTGGATAACTTTAAGGGTTTAGGGTTTGCAAGTAGGTAGAGGTCCGAAAGGAACGGCATAATCCCTTTATCCCAAAGCACAATACTTGTAGCAAATGCTCAATAAAGATTGGTTACAAGAATGGACAGATTCTAAGATGAAAGATCGGATTGCAAAGAAATTCTCTGAAGTCTGAAGTTTGACATGATAGACTGTGCAGAGGCAGCCAGTAAATAACTCATCGAACAAACCACAGGTGACTGATATACGGGGCAGTAATTTTTGTAGGCTCAAGTGGTTTATGCAGTCCTCAGGATCTCTCGATGGAGTTATGGCCCCTTAATTCAAACAGCTCCCATTTCCTTGACACACACAGACCATGGATCTGAATCCCGAATCCCACCCATGGTTGGCACTGCGCTTTTCTCCACCCCCGAAGCCTTACGCTGCCCCACAAAACCCTGTGCTGCAGCCTCTAGTGCGAGGTACATTCACCTATGCTTGGTTTTAGACTGTTTCTATGTATTACAGTGTATTTAACTTATGAATGAGACTACAGTCACTAAAATTGTGCATGGCTTTCTTTGGGAGCCTCGGAGGTTTATTCCTTTGAGCTCTCAGTTTTTGCATCCTATAGAAAGCAGAGCGATGTTAGTGACACTTTCTTGGCTTGAGTGTTGGCACGTATGGACTTAGCCCGATCTCTGCACACAAAAATAGAGGGAGAAATCCCTCGTAGGAGGAGATTAGATTTCCTTTTTTACTTTTTCCTCCTCCTACTTCAACTCTTCCCCTATAGGAAGAATTTGAACTCGTGTTATTACTGTTAACTTTCTTTCCTACACAGTCTTACATACAGAACCAGTACTTTAACATTTATATGTGTGTGTGTGTGTGTATATATATATATAAATAAATTTTTATATAAAGTATTTTATATAAATATATAAAATATAAACATGTAATATGTAAATATATACACATACATTTACATAAACATTTATATAAATAAATAGAAAATATTTATATTTTCTATATATTTTTATATCTATTTTAAAGATTTATTTATTTGTTTGAGAGAGAGAGAGCAAGAGAGAGCCCAAGCAGGGAGGAGGGAGAGGGAGAAACAGACCCCTGCTGGGTAGGGATCCCAATATGGGATTTGATCTCAGGACTCCCGGATCATGACCTGAGCCAGGTCATGGCTTAACTAAGGCAGACAGTTAACCCACTGAGCCACCAAGGGGCCCCGCATCCAGTACTTTAAAAGCAGATATGTCAGATACGATTATAAAGCAACTTATTATTGTTTTTAATTTTTTTAATTTTTATTATTTTTTAAAGATTTTATTTATTTGTCAGAGAGAGAGAGAGAGAGAGAGAGAGCGCACAAGCAGGGAGAAACAGACTCCCTTTGAGCAGGAAGCCTGATGTGGGACTCAATCCCTGAACCCTGGGATCATGACGTGAGCTGAAGGCAGATGCTTAATGACTGAGCCACCCAGGCATCCTTATTATTGGTTTTTAAATTGCCCCTGCAAAGTCAGTCTCTGCAGGGCTAGTTTTACCCCTGATATTGGATGAAATTTTCTGTAAGCCTCATTGTTTATCAGCTTACTCTTGGAGAGTAAAAAGTTGGAGATCTCTTTAGTCTCTCAAAACAGGTGCTGTTCTGTCAGGCATACGTGCAGTCATGTAATCATTAAACTTCTGAGCTGCATTCAACAGGGAAGCTGCTCCCTTGCTTTGCTGGAGTGTCCATTAGAAGGGCATGGAACTTTATTTTATGTCTTCTGTCAACCTCTACCTCCTTCCCTCCTCCCCACTCCACACACGCATTGGCTAGCTGTAACTTCTGACCTTTCTCGGGATAGAGCCGAGGGATGCCGAGGGATGCTGAGGGAAGCATGTGCCATTACCTCTGTCTCTTTTGATGCTAAAATGCAGACCTTGCCACTAAAATGCTGAGCTCTCTATCAAACTCCGTTCACTAAGCTTGGCCTGATTGGAAACTCCCCTCACCCTTCCCCAACCTCTGCTAGACCAGCTTCAGTGGTTAGAGACCCCGCTGCAGAGTGGGGTTAGTCGGGGCCCATTGTCCTGGGGACTCAGTAGAAAGTGAGAGTGTGCTCCTAATTTTACCTCCTGTAAAATGCAGCATATGCTTGTGAGAGAGAACCAAATAATTTTTATGTGGGTTTGATACTCATAAATCTCTGGAGAGCCACTGATGTCCTTGCCTAAATGGGCAGGAATTTGGTGTCTTTTCTCAAGCTGGTTGTGGGCGGCCCTTACCACAGTGGCTCTGCTTCAAGCAACTGCACCTTTCGTGTTCTCTCTCATGGACTTTTATTTCTTCTTTTATCATTGCAAAATAAGAGAATGAAATATTCTGTTAGTCCAATGAACTGGTTGATCTTACCCTTGGACCCTGAGGTACTCTGAAGCTATCCCCTTGGCATGAGGAATGTTTCCAGATGTCCTTCTTTTTCAGTAGCCTAGAATGAAATGAACATCCATATATGAAAATCAAACATATAATCCATCAGTTACTGGATAATCATGGCTCACCTTGTGCTCTGTTCTGTGCTGGTGATTTGGGGAGGCTCCTAAGGTAATTTTTTATATGGGAATATAAAATATGACAAGATATCTAGCAGGTGGGTAAGGAGACAGCCAAGGGGCTTGGTTGAGAGATTGACTAGTAGGAGACCTTGGCCTTGTGGAAAGCTGGTGTAGTTTGATGGGACAGGTTAGTGGTTTTGTTTATTTTTGTTTTTGTTTTTGTTAGAGGGAGAGAGAAGGTGAGGAGGGGCAGAGGGAGAGAGAATCTTAAGCAGGTTCCATGCCCAGCACGGAGCCTGACATGGGGCTCAGTCTCATGTCCTTGAGATCATGATCTGAGCTGAAATCAAGAGTTGGATGGTTAACTGATTGAGCCACTCAGGTGCCCAGGGAAAGATTAGTTATTAAAATTTTTCATCTAAAGAAAAAAATGCAGGGTAAATTGTTCATAGAGGTTTACTTCTGAATTGTGATTCAGGGAAGTTATAATGATTTGTGTTTTAATTCTGCCCAGGTATAAGATTAGGGTTCATCTAAGACTTAGAACAATAGTAGAAATCTATGCTTTGACAGTCTGGCTGGTGTGTGCTGGGTGCATAGCTGTGCCCCCGATGGCTTGAATGCAGTGGAGGGGTTCTGGGACAGGGCAAGTGAGCCTGCAGCCAGGTCTGTGCAAGATACTGGAAGAACATGGTGGAGGCCAAAAGCAGGAGCTCAGATTTTGTGTGGGGTACAATGAGGACTTTTAAGGGGAAGACCGGCAAGATGATAAAGAAGATGAACCCAGCAGCAGTGGGATTTAGAAGGGAAGAGGAGAGTGTCTTCTACATTTGTTCCTTCCTTTCCATTCCCATCATTGTTCTCAGCTTGGGTCCTTGTTGCTTCTTGTCAGAACTTCTGGCCTTGGTGGTTCCTCTCCCCTTGCAGAGGAGTTTCACCTCCTCCACCTGCTGGTCAAGGCTTCTGATATCTGGTTCCCAAATTCTTATCTTTCTTATCTTTTTGCTCACCTCCAGCATCTTCATGTGAACTCTGTTCTCCACCCAGAAAGCCGAGTTTTTCAAAATGGTGTCATACCCTTGGCTACCTTCACAGGTTGGTTCATAGAGTTTCCATCCTGATGGCTTATCCGCTCCCGTTCCCTGCACGATGGCCATACAAAATTCACCCATCTCCAGGAAGTGCTCTTGCTCTGAGAAATGGTCTCTTCTTAATTTCTGCAGCACTCACGGCTTCATCTGTTCATGGAGCACCTAGCCTGTGCCTACATGCTTTCCTGTTCATCTCTTGTTGTATACCACATCCCACATTCTAGATTGTACACTTCCAGAAATAACACCTGAGTTTCTCTATTTTTTTTTAAAAATTTCCTCTGAGGCTTCAGTAAATGTATGTTGGGTAAAGACAGTGCAAAAGAGAGGACAAGGCAGAAAGACATGAATGACTTTGGAGGAAGAGTTCACAGAACTTTGTGATTACTGACTTACCGAGATGCTTCTTGGGGACTTATTTTTATTGGTATTCTGTTTAAACTCTTGAGATAATGGGTTCCATATACATCCATACTCCTGTGCAAAGATTCTTCCTTTTATTTGTCCTAAATTGCCCTTTATACTGATGATCCTATTTAAAGCATAAGGTCTATATGCCTTTTAAAGGTTAGGGCACTGTTTAGCCAGACGCCCAAATATTTATATACTGAGACCTACACGAGTGTTGTCTGATTAATACCTGTCTTCTTGGGAAAGCTGTGAATAATGTCAACATGAACTACATTATTCCTGCTAAAAATTCATCCATTTAGTTTAACTTGCATGTAATGACACCTGAAAGTCAGGAGCTGTTTGCTGAGCGCTGTTGCAATACTGTTGGAGCTCATTCATAACGAATGGCAATGAAGTACCTTCAGCATACCAAATGGGAGCATCAGCATAAATGGGAAATTTAGGGGCTCCTGGAAACCTTTAATAGGTGATGAATATAAAAGGAAAATGCAATGGGTCTCAGAGAAGCCCTTGTTTGGGGGAGGAAAAAAAAAAAGACACCTTCAGTAATAAAATTGAATTGGAAGTTAAAACTATGGTATTGAGCACATGCTCTACGTTAATGCCAGCTGAAATTTATCAAAATAGCTGAACAATAAAGAAGGTGGAGACGGAGCTATTAAGTAGGCCTGGGAGTTGCTGGGGGAAGGCAGAACCCTCCATTTTCTTTCCATCTTTCTCTTTTCTCCTTTTGATTCCTTCTCTTTCTTTCTCCCATTGCAAACATCAGCCTCCCCTCTTTCCTCCTTTCTCTCTCCCTCCTCTTTCCTACCCGTGAGCCTACCCTACCTCCTCTGCACTCCTCTTCCCTCTCCGTTGTGAGTTTTAGGGTTTTGCAATTTGAGGGACCATGAGGCCATCTAATTTAGTCTCCTGCTTCTTCTGGATGGGGCTGAAGAGCCCAGGAGGAATTAACATAGTCACTCAAATCCCTCGGATGGTGAGTGAGAGGACCTGCCCAGGAAGCACCACATCTTCGTCCTGAAAGTGACTGGCATGTCCTCTGTGCCACTCATCCATCCAACGTGGAAGCACTTTCTAAAATAGCCGGGGACGGTTAGCTTCTTTGAGAATATTTCCAGGGAGGGTAGCCTACTTCTGGGTTGGGTGTCATATTATATTGTTGGTGAGGCACCTTATTATATAAAATTGTGATAGCAAGCTATCCTTTCGGTTAAATTCTGCCTCTCTCTGGCTTTCTTCTACTGTTCCTACTTCCATCTCCTGAATTTCAATGAAGGTTTTCTTTCATGTCCTTGTTCTTTAAATATGTGATGAAGTAGCTGGACCTTCTTCAGCCTTTCCTTCTGTAAACCAAATATCTCTGATTCTGTGAACGGTTCCTCATGTCACATGGCTTATCCATCTCTTACCCCTTTGCAGCCCTCTCCTTGGTGATCTCTAATCAGTGTCAGCCTTACAGAATGACAACAGATGCAGACACCATACTTCAAATAATATTTAATCCACACAAGCTGCAGTGTCATTATTACCTATCAAGATCTGGAAATTTGATCGGTTTATTAGTGCTCATCATGTTAGCTTATAGGGAGATTAGACTCCGCAGAAACCCTCACGTCTCCTCCATTTACATTGCCAGCAAGCCAGATTTTCCCAGCTCCTCGTATCTGATCATGTAGATGATTATAACATTATGTCTTCATCGCTATCGCCATAAAATTTGATCGTTTTGGTTTTGTGCCCTATTCCCCAGCAACCTGGGTTCTTTCCGGGTTGGTAACTCTCATCCACATTCCTACATTTTACAGTGCACCAGCAGCTTCCTACTGGTGAGCAGCCAACTTCGATCAAGGTGTAAATTTATTTTAACTACAACTAAATGCCTGTACTGTCATAGTGATATCTGCCAGATAGGATGTTGTGAGAGAGTCACTTGCTTTGGAGTGGAATAGAGTACTCCTTTGCTTGTATCAGTTAAGGTACATTTGATAACAAGCAATAGAAATCAATTAGAAAAACACCTGGCGCACCTGGGTGACTCAGTCAGTTGAGCGTCCGACTCTTGGTTTCTGCGCAGGTCATGACCTCAGGGTCGTGAGATTGAGCCCCACGTCGGGCTCCACACGCAGCAGGGAGTCTGCTTGAAATTCTCTCTCCCTCCCCCTCTCGCCTCCTCTAAACTAAATAAATACATCTTTGGGAAAACCCTTATGTCTCACAGAGCTAAATGAAGAATGGGGAGAGCAAATCTCAGAATGCACAATTCTATAGGTAAGTATTCCATGGCTTCTAGAGATTGGTGAGCCCTAGTGTCTGGGATTTTCATTCTATTTTCAAGATCCTTGGTGGAAAAAAAAGGATCTGATTGATCCCATTTGGGTGCCACTGAGAACTGCGGAGCTATCTTAGTTCCTGCTTCCCTTACTCTTGGTTGTCTATCTTGGCTCTGAGTCATGTAGTCGGAGGTATAAAGTATTGCTGCATATACATAGAACCACTGGACTCCGTTCCTGGGCCCCTGATTTCCTAGCGAAGAAGAAATAGTATATGCTGGTAAAGCCCACGGCTGCCTACTAAGGGCATAGCGAAGTATAAAGTATAAAGAGAGTGCCAAAAGAAGAGAGTGTGTTCATTGAGACATAGGAGAATGGAGCCTCATTAGTATATAACACAGCAAGGTTGGATTTTTCACACACAGCTATACAATCTTGAAGGGCAAAGATGGGAGTAGTGGCAGGTTTTAAGACACAACCAAATGTCATTTTACCATAGGGGTGAGTCTGCCGTCCTTTTGCTGACCTCCTTTGGCCAGCAAATAGTCATCAAATACTTATTCTGTGTTTACCATGTGTGAGTCATTAACAGAGGGGTTCGGGCAACCATGGTGAATAAGGCAGATAGAGTCTTGCTCTGGTGGGGCTTAAAATTCAGTGTGTGTCTGGGCACGTAATAGATAAGGAAACGGGAGAGAGAGAGTTTCAGATAACAGTGTTATAAAGAACACAAAACGGGGGAGTGTGAAGGGGAACAACCGACCTGATGCTTGGGCAGGGAAAGCCATTCTGAGATGATGACAATTCAGTGGACGCCTGGACATCTCAGGAGACTGCCATGTACTGATTTGGGGGGCTAATGACATCTTCCTTGTTTCGTGGCATTTTGAGTCCTTTAGTACCTTTCCATATCCTCAATAATTCTGGTATTTGCAAATGAATCACAAACAGAGCAAGTCCGAGCCCTCGGTAGATTGCTGTCTGGTGATGACTCTTGACACGGCTCTGAGAATCTGGTGGCTCTTGGCCTGGAGGATGAGGCAGTGGTCCTTGGAGTTATCTAGCTTGGTATGGACGTGTGCAGCACATGCAGAGATTTAGATTTCATTTCCAAAAGCTTCGAGTGGGAGGTTCCGACTGCCCAGTTGCACTGCCCTGTGTTGTCCACTGTTTTCCCATTGGCTCCCTCCTTAGACACAGGTCCTGGAAGGACTTCGAGTTCTCAGAGATCAGCAGGCCCACATCTGCATTTGAAACTCGAGAAAACTGAGCGGTCGGGTGCCTTGTCTCAGATCACACAGGTAATTAGGGCTTCTCCTGAAGTTCTGACCCAGGTTTCTTGTATCTGGTTTGATCCTCATTCTTCCAGATCACCCTGGCCCTGAAGGCAGAGGAGGTGTTTTTTGAGAACTACATTTCAAACCAGGATGGGATCAAAGTTCACAACTAGTGTTAAAAGAATTATTTTATAAAACTTCTAAAGATACAATTATCAGTAGATAAGAAAATATTTTATAGCTAAATGTAGTATATATCAGTAAAATATATTATTAAGAACAATTAACAAGGGGCAAATATTTTATAAAAATAATCAGTGATGGAATTACTCACACTGTGTAGTTGTGGGGAGGGGGGAAGTGGGTCATGGGAAGCTGCAGGGAGGAGCTGATAATGAACCTGAGTCTTAAAAAGTAAGTAGTAATTTACTAGGGAGTGGAGGTGGGAAGTACAGGGGAGACATCCCAAGGAGATTAGCATAGGGGGTGGCTTAGGGGATCATGTAGTGAGTTTGGAGACAGAGGCCAGAGAGGAGAGAAGAAGGCAGATAGGACCAGGGTGCTAAGAGCCTTGCTTGCTTTGTGGAAGGTTTTTAGCCATCCTATAGAAAAACTCCATTCGGGAGCACTTTCTGCAATCTTGGACATCTTTGATATTTGTGCTGTTCTATATGGTAGCCATAGGTAGCTGCTGAGCACTTGAAACGGGACTAGTGCAATGGAGGGTCTTTAATTTTAAGGAACTAAAATACAAATTTAAATAGACACACACAGCTAGTGGCTACCGTGCGGACAGCTTTAGAGCCTCAGAACACTGGTGGAACCATGAGAGGTTCTAGAGAGGTGAGTGATGTCATTAGGTATATGTTTTCTGATTCCTCAAATGGAGGAGTCGTTAATGTGAAGCTGTGTTTATGCAATTCTAGGACAGTCAACCACATAAGAAAAAAATAAATTTCATTGATTTCTGCATGGACTAGCCTTAGAATGAAAACAATGGTGATTTGGGGATGGAGGATCCTCATAAAACAGTCTTTTCTAACGTGCATACCTCTGGGATCAGAAGGATTGCTCCAGTCCTAGTGTTAGGAGCCAACTGTATTGTGACACAGCAATAAAAAGATAGTAGTAAGTAAAGTACTATTTTATTAAGATTCCCCTCTTGTCCTTAGATTCCTAGACTATGCTGTTGTATTTCTGTAAGATTTCTGAAATTTTCTGTACATATCAAGTCTGTAATAATTTAAAAAACCCATTCTGGTTCATTTATCTGTCACTAGTTGAGTTGCAAATTACGTGGTGGCTAACAGGGAAATCTTAAATCTTTCATTAGCACGGGGTAGTCTCCAGAGAGGCTGTGACTTCCACACACATTTTGGATATATTCCAATCCAGGAAGGGTATCTTTCAATGTTCCTAAAGACAAACCAAAACAAAAATCCTTTTCTCTCCTGGAGGGCTGAAGTCTGGTTTGGCCCGCTAGGAATGGGGCTAAGGTTGCAGTGAAGGACAGAGCATCTGCTTCCTGCCCAGGTTACTCTGTGTCATTTCAGCTCCTCTCCTGCTCCCCGGGGCCAAGTTTGCTTGATGTGGTTTAGGATTTGATGACAGGCCTAAGCTCCTGATTTCAGCTACTCTAGAGGAGATGTAACTCTCAGAATTGGTTCTGGAATACTTCATCCGGGTATCTGTTCCCACCCCCATCCCCTTTGATTGATCCAGGGTTAAGCCAAGAGCCCGGATCCAGATTTGGACCATAGGAAAATGACAAATCATAACAAGTCAGATCTTTTACTGTTACTCCTCCTTCCCCTTCCCACTAAGGATGTACCCAGACTTCCTTTGAGTCCTCTGGGCCGTGGCCAGAACTAGACTGATTTTCTGGCACACAGGTTGGTTGGAACCAGGTAGATGTGTAGTTTTTCCAGATCCCCTCATAGAGGGGAGCAGGGCTTCTGGACATCATGTGTATTCGTCCCTCACCCCGGTTTTCACAGGTCTCTAAGTCCAGCCGACCAGAGGGGAAGGATACGGAGTCCCCCACAAGAGGGCAGCAAATGACTTCCATTCTAGTTTGGTTTCTGTTCTGCAGAGCTTCTATTTAGTCAGGAAATAAAAATTTGATGCTGATGGGAAGAATGGGACCCAGGCTTCATTTCTCTGTGCAGCTTCTGCACATTTCTCGTGTAGCCTTGTTAGTACAGCTTATTGCTGGAGTGTGGCGAGTCCTGAAGGGTGGTCTCCTAGCCCAGGCTGGCAGGACAGGGAGGCCCATGGGGACCAGGCCTTCCTCTCTGCTCAGCTTTCAAGGTTGGGATTTATTCCCGAGGAAAGGATCACCACAGACCTACATTCAGGGTTTATTTTCTTGTTTCACCCTCCTTGTTCTGGAGGATTCCTCAGACGATGCCTCTGCCCAAATTTTCAGATGCTGCTTAGTTGTCAGCTTGCCCACATGGAGACAGAACAGGTGGAGATGTCTCCTGGGCAGAGAACGTTTCCTCAATGGCCATGATGGGGTGTGCTGCCCTGTTGGAGAATAGAGCCCACAATTCGAGGTTAAGACAGGCTTAGGCTAAGTTGGGGGATGGCCCTCACCCGGCATCCATTGATCACCTCCTCCTCTCTGCCCTACTTTTCCACAAGAGGGGCTTTCTGTGGTCTCTGAATTCGAAGTAGCAAATAATTATTAAGCACCCCGCTGGATAGATGGTTAAATGACACTAATAACAACAGCTGACTTATTAAATGTGTGTGCTCTGCTGTCACCATGATATTTAATAACTCTCCTAAACAGTCCTATGAGGTAGGTATCCTTCCCAATTCCTAGATGAAGAGATTGACGCTGTGAGAAGTTAAGCAGTTTGTCACTTAGCCAGCGAAGGGGAGGAGCAGGAATTTGAATCCACATATGGCTGACTCCAGGACCCTAACTGTGGCGTTCCATTCGTCTTCTTCCTAGAGAGGCCATTAGTCTCAAAGACCTTGTAATTCAATGCAGTGGTTTTCCATTTGGGTGTACATCAGAATTACCTAGAGAGCTTTTAAAAAACCCCAATGCCAGTTAGAGTCTTATCCCAGGCCAGAGAAAGGTGTGTGTGTGTGTGTGTGTGTGTGTGTGTAGGCAGGTGATGTCAGAGACACTGGCATTTTAAAAAGCTCCCCAGGGGGTGCCTGGATGGTTCAGTTGATTAGGCATCCGATTCTTGGTTTGGGCTCAGGTCATGATCTCAGGGCCGTGAGGTCAAGCCCTGCATCAGGCTCCGTGCTCAGCTGTGGAGTCTGATTGAGAGTCTGTCTCTCCCTCTACTAACCCCCCCCCCCCCCCGATTTGTGCTCTCTCTCGGTCTCTAAAATAAATAAATTAAAAATAAAGCTCCCAGGCAATTCCTCAGTGCAAGCAGAGTTGAGGAGCCCTGCCCTTGTGGAGGGGTAGGATGGGTGTGAAGAAAGGAGTAGACTTGCTTTGGTTGGGATCGTGTGCCCGTGTTGCTCACCCCGCTTCAACAGCAGCTGACTGTTCCTGTCGAGGTGGGAACTCACCTGCAAAAAAGCTGCCATTTGGTAACCGTTAGGATAACTCACATTTTTTCCAGCACTTGCCCCCTGTCAGGCAGTTTTACATTTTGGCCAGTACTCATTCATTTAATCCTCTCGACAACCAAATGCCATAGGTCCTGCCTCTTCATCAAGTCCAAGATGCCTCAAGTTCGAAATGCACCACCATTTTATGTACATTGAGAAAGAAAGAGAAAACTCTACCAACAAATTTTAAGTCACTGTAAATGATGATTTTTTTTTTTCCTGAGATGTAAAAATGTGAGAAAACACGCCTCTTAGAACGAATGAAACATGGTGGTGGTGGTGTCTCGCTTAGCAGACGAGGAAGCAGAGGTGAAGGGGGAGAAGCAAAGCATCCAGGACCGCCCAGCTGGGCAGGCAGGTGACCGTTTACCAGCCCCTCAGTATTCCACCTCCGTGGAATTTGTAATGGCAACATTAAGTTTCATGCAAATATGACCTAATTACTTTAATTACTTCCCTAATTTTAGTTGATTATATCTCGATGTCGGTTTTCCTATGTGTCTCTTCCCAGGGCATTGCCAACCATACATTAGGCGCTGACTGTTCCACAACCAATAATTCAGTGAAACCATCCCCCACCCCCCGCCCCGATTCTCCACATGTCTCGTGTGAGATCGATGCTGGGACATCCCAGGCCTCTTCTAGAATTTTCTCTTTCACCACTTGCTTTTTCAGCACTGCTGAACTCCAGATGGCGTGATGCCCATGCACCGCCTTTGGCTGATTTCTTTGTGGAGCACCTCGAGACTGTCAGCCTCCCATTGTCATCCCCTCTGCACTCACCCCCCGGCTCTCCAAGACCTCCTGGCCAGTGGTTGTGCAGTGAGTCACGTCTTGGGAGCACTGCTTCCCACCAGCATCGATGATGACCAGCGGGCGTGAGCCCCGTTGAGGATCAGGAAAAAGTGGCTGGGGCTTTTTGATTCTGGGAGATCCAATCCTTTTCCCTGCAGACATCTGTAGACATTCCTCATGAGTGATTCCGGATAAGATACTGGCATTGCTACAAGAAGTCTGGCCAGCTCTTAGTGGAAGCCTCTTTCTCTTCAGCAGCGGGATGCCGTTGGGAGTTTAGACGTCAAGGAAATTGACAAAGTTTATAGTTTATGGGGGAAGGTGGCAGGTTATCTCAGCTGCTCTAGAGTTTGGTTGGTCATACCTGAAAACAGTCCTCGCCTCACTTTGAAGAAAGTATAACTGAGCCCTGACTTCCCTGCCTTTATGAATCCTCTTCTTTTAGGTGGATATTCATGTTTTTCCACATGCAGGGGGACCACCGCTGGAATGCCAGTTGACGGCTGGCCGGTCACAGGGCCATGTTGCTTATTTTCTCTCACATGAGGCAGTTTTCTAACAGGTAGCGCTAGCATCTTGGGGTTCCAAGACCATCCCTGATTTACCGGAGGTACGTTGTTTCAGTTATTTGTTGTTGCATAACAACCTTCTCCCCAAATTTAGTGGCTCAAAACAGAAGCCAATTTATTAGCGCTCCTTTGGTTCTGTAGGTTGATGGGATTCAGCTGAACAGTTCCGTTTGTGTCACTTGGAGTCTCTCATGTGACCGCACTCAGATGGCAAATGGAACTGGAGTCATCCGAGGCTAGACTGGGATTTTGGGAGGGCCAAGCCTGCCTCCTTCTCCATAGTTTCAGAACCTCCCCAGTTTGTGGAGTTTCGCCAACAGGATGGTCGGATTACCTACACAGTGACTCCGGGATCCCAAAAAAGCAACGATGGAGGTTCCCAGGCTTTCTCCAGGCTCAGAGCTGGAACTGGCATAGTGCCATGTCTCTTCATTAGGAAGGCACAGGGCCACAGGCTAAAGGCAGTGGAAGGTTAATAAATGACACCTTTGTGGAGGGAATCACAAAGAATTCGCAGCTATCTGTAGTCTCCCACATATGTTCACATTTAGGTAGGCCAAGGGAGAGATCTGATCCCAAGGACTTTAGGGTGTGCAATTTCTTCCCTACTGTTACTTTGATAAAGATGTCAGACGAGTCTGTGTGCACTGGCAAATGTTTTATGAGGAAGAAACAGGAGAGATGCGTGGGTAGCTCTGTTGGTTAAGTGTCAGGGTCCTGGGATTGAGCCCCACATTGGGCTTGTTCAGTAGGGAGCCTGTCTCTCCTTCTGCCCCTCCCCCCGACTCATGTTCTCTCTCTCTGACAAATAAATAAGGAAAATCTTTTTATCTTTCTTTTTTTTTCTTTTCTTTTTAAGATTTTACTTATTTATTTGACAAAGAGAGAGATCACAAGTAGGCAGAGAGGCAGACAGAGAGAGAGAGGTGGAAGCAGGCTCCCCGCTGAGCAGAGAGCCTGACTCAGGGCTCGATCCCAGGACTCTGAGATCATAACCTGAGCTGAAGGCAGAGGCTTAACCCACTGAGCCACCCAGGCGCCCCTCTTTTTTTTAAGGAAGAAACAGGAAGTGTAGTGGACGGAAAGGGTGTTTGGTGTCTTTGTGCTTTGGGCATTGACTGTCTAATCCAAGTACAGAAACGGAGATAGGTTCCTAATTAACAATGAGATCTGATTTGCCTTTAATGGCTATAATTTATTTATTGCCATCTTTGCTCCATTTGGGCTGGTGAAGCCCTTTTCTCAAGTGTTCGTGCTCTTGGAGAGCTCACAGCAGAGCCCATTGTTGGGGTGAATGAGAAGAGAGAGTCTAGCTCTCCTCATTTAGACTGCATCTCGTGGAGGACAGGGCCTGTCTCTCACCTACCTTTGCGACTGTAGCACCGACCACAGGAGCCAGCACAGAGAAGACAAGCAGTTAACTGGTTTTTGTCAAGCTACAAATATAAGGAACAAGACAGGGTAAACCTAGGTAGGCTTGGAGAATGAAAAGCACAAGAGCCAAAAGAAGAAAGTAATGTCTTCCTACACACCACTTCATATACCATGAGAGGGCAGAAAGGGAACTACTTGAGACTGTAATCAGAACAGGATCACCAAGAAAACCTTCACTGATGCTAGTAGAAAGAGAGAGAACTCAAGAAAGCCAAGTGGGTTTAGGAATAGGGAGAATGTAATGTAGCACAGGCTTCTCAAACTCTTATGTGCAGGGAAATCATGTGCAAGTCCTGATAAAAAGTGAATTCTTACTTAGGTTGGGGTGGTTTGGAGAGTCTGCATTTCTAACAAGCTCCCAGCTGTTGCTGATGCTGCCTGTCCAAGACGGATCCAGTGGAAAGAAGAAACATGAGAAGAATTCTCAGGATGGAGAAAAGTAGGCAAAGCTTAGAGGTGGTGTTAGAAGATACCGCTAACAGAATCTAAGTTTTCTCTGATAACTCTTACCATAGGAACATTTCTGTAGCAGGACTGTGAAAGATCAGGAGGCAATTCTTTCTAGAAGAAAGCTGTGTGGGAATGGATAGGAGAGAGGTTTTTGTCTATTTATTCTGTAGAACAGTAGCAGGTCGATTTCAGGTACTTTCTTCAACAATTCTCCTCTCAACATTCCCCTTTCCCCAGTATATTGGGATTTGGTTTTTCTAGCATCAGCTGTAAAATAGTCTCAGAAATTCACTCCCGGGGGAAAATAGGGAATTTGCTCATTTTGAATTTCTGGGAGATTATGGATAGATGCTGTGATGGCCCAAAATTCATTTGAAGATGAAAATGCTGTATAAAGTCCTCGGGTAACAAAAATAGATGAGGAATGCTTGAAAAACTGGACAAAGGTCTGTTTCCTACTTAAGTTTATTATTTATTTTCGTTTTACCTACATGGCAAGACTTTAACTTTTCCAGTTCAATATGGTAACCATTTGAAGTAATGTGGGGTTACTTTTACTTCTAAGAATATGCTTCTAGGCTCCCAATAAAATCCTGCTTATCCTAGGGCCACTAGACACTGATGGACTAAAAGGGATATTATACTTGAGAAACCACTGGCCTCCACCGTAGCTACACAGAGTTCTGTGTCTCCATTGTAACTGAGATGGATCGTGGAATGGGCACCATTACTTCCATGGTGAGGGCTGTTCTAGACTGTAATGGGAGGTTAACTCCTGTGCAGATTTATGACCCCCTAACCACCCCAAGGGAGTGCTCAGATAGACAACAGCTCCTCTTATCACATCTCTTCTGTCATAATGTTGGAGATAGTGACCAAGGTCCAGATAAATAATAACACTTGAGTTCAATTACTGATTTTTCTATCATAGTAGTTATTTCGGGCAGATTCTCCCAAACTCTGTGAAATGTGGTCTTGTGTCTTTCATGTAGAGACCTGCTGATTTGAACACTCGTTTTCCAGATAATTATTTTCCTTGGTCTTGGATGGCCCCAAACCACACCCTGGAAAGCTGATACTCTATCTTCTTCTTTTAAAGTGGTCCAGTTTAGATAAGGAAACATGATTTCAGATTCTTATCCAAAGCCTATGCAAACCACTTCTGTTGAGAAAACTGGTCCATAAATCTTACAGATCCAGGATCTTCTCAGGCACTTACATGGGTTCAGGTGCATCAGAAATATTGATACAGTCTGTCCTTCCAATTACAGCATTGCTCCTTGAAGTCAGCCTCTAACTGCGAATACTGGGCAGCAGTATGAAATAGAAAGGAGAAATCCCTGGGTGTTCTGAACTCTAAAAAGAACTGTTTAATTTCCATTTCAGTTCAACAGTTAGTCTTCTCCAAAGGCAAAGCTTAGTTTGTCCTCTGGGGCTCACCTGGTCTTGATAAGAAAGAGGGCCACAGCTCCAGGGGCCACAGCAGAAGGCAGTCTGGTTGAAGTCATGGTCCGTCTGCCTTGTCTGGCAAAGTTGGACTGCATGGGCTGCTTACGGGTGGCCAGTTACATGGACAGTGACAATGGTGTACAGGTGGCTGATGTGCGTGACTTGTCAGGGGAGGACATTGTGATAACTGCTCCCATTTATTGGATACCTCCTATACACCGGGCTGTGTGTACTCATCATATCACTTAATTCCCTCAGTAGCCCTACGAGATGGGCACTGTCTTTCCCGCTTACCAGTGGAGGAAGCCACAGACTGGGGAAGGGAGATCTTCAGCTCTCTGCTAGGATCAGAGATGGAAGGTCCTGGTAATACAGCCAGCTTTAACAGGGGTGAAATAGTAATTGGGTTGGTCTTTACCTCCAACCTCATCTATCGCTTTGGCTTCTTTGTCCTGCCCACACCTCCCCCACCCCCAACGCTGCTTTTCCCCTTTGGGAATCCAAAGACCAAAGAGGGCGAGAGGGGGAAAAAGAGGAAGGAGCAGAACATGGGGATGATATCAGTGCTTCCAATTAAGAAAAAAACAGCACAGACTGACAGTGGAGGTGAATGGAATAAACCTGCCCCATCTGAGTCCTCTAGGCATGGACACATGTGAATATTTTTTCACAGGAAAGAGACAGGAATCACCTTCTTTGACTTCTTTGCATTATTCTTTGGCTTGTTGAATAGGAAGAAGAGCAGGAATGGAGGAGAGGCTCCCTGAGGCCAGCTCACTTTGGCATTGTTGCCAGTGCTGAGGATGCTGTGGTGTGGAAGATACAGGAATCTTCCATTAGCCTAGTGGGCTCGCTCCTACTCTCTAACTCTGAGCCAGTGGCTTCGATCTTACTAATATTCAGAATTCAGATTTTTTTCCACACCCCCCCCCCCAATAGAGGGAACCAGACTTTGGGGGAAGTACTTCCTTTCCTTTGTCAGATCTCCAGTCTGCCCCAGAGGCAAGGATGCTGCTGTGTGGGGCTTCGCGGAGCTGTGGGATAAGGCATCACAGACCTGGTTCTAAAAAATCGCATCTTCCTTCTGGAATTCTCCATAGCAGCTCTGGGCTTGCCAGGCAGCTTTTCTCCCTTCTTTGAAACTGGGATTATTTGCTAAGCAAAGGCAGCCCCATCTTGCTGATGCTCCGAGCAAACATCAGTAGCAAATGATCCTCTTAAGCAACTGCAAGTGGCTGGAGGCAATGCTGGGGGCTAGAAATACGGAATGGACTCAAACCAAAACAACCCTCCGCCTCAATGCCACTGCATCAGAGGACCTCTTCAGAATACTGATGTGGGGAAGGAAGGTGCCTTGAAACTGCAGGCTGGTGGAATGGGAGAAGGGGCTTCTTTCCCCAGGAGCAGCACTGCTCGCATCCTGGGGCCCGGAGGCAGAGACTTTCAGCTCCTTTGCTTTGTCTTTCTGGCTGGAGAGAGGCCCGGGCTCCGAGACCAACTTGGATGAGGGTTTAAGAGGACTATCGAGTGGAAAGGCAAGTGCCTTCTGTACATTCTGGCTTCTTGATTTCAGGACGCAGAATTCCTGCAAGCCCAATGGACTGTTTCCCCGTCTCTTTCAGTAGATGGCAGAAATCCCTGCTACTTGAGTGGATGGTCTGTGTCTCGATTTTGGAAAATAAAACCTTTGGATATTTTTCACATATTCCTTGTTACGTTGTAGCATTCCTGTCTGCGGTTTCTAAACCACAGGAATTCTCTTTTCTGACAAAGGCCTGGGACCGAGCACTTTGCATGGAAGGGGTCAAGGAATGTCGATGGCTGGTGGCCCTTCTGTTATTAGGCTACTAGTACTAACACTGGATTATTGACATAAGGGGAGCACATAGAAGTGGGATCACACGAGGGTTCAAGATTCTCAATCGTAGAGCTATTTGTCTATGGGGTGGATATGTTTTCAGATGCTTGTTGGAATTGCCCATGATATTTGATGTTTGCATTTTTCTGGAACCCCATCTCGGTTCTCCTTAACTGGCATCATTAGGGTCCCATTTGCTCCAGCTGGTTTGATTTCCAGCCTCTGTTGTCTCCTCTCCCAAGGCTGGCTCTTCCTGAACACATCTAGCACTCATCCCATCTCCACAGAGGAGAGATTTAATGAGTTTTCAGGTTTCAGCATCAGTGTTCTTCGGTGCTAGTATAGCCTTGTCCTCATGCCCCAATTCTGATAAGGTGAAGCTGTGTGCTGTTTCTGAGACCACGTCTCGGCCCGTGCCTTAGGTCTGAGAATTGAGCTTTTGTCTGGTGCTCAAAACCCAATTGTTGTTGTTATTTTTCATCGGAGCGCTTATTTTTTGTGCTACTTGCCTCTTAAAAATTATTATGTTGACGATCTTCCATTTATTTTGATTTCTCAGAGAATGGAGGTTCTGCTCTTATTTGCTGCCTCCCTATTCTTTCTCCCTGAATAGCTTCCACCTGCCGAGTTCTGGTGTCGCCTGCCTGTCAGGGCTACAGAGTTTCTTTTGTGTCCCTCATTGGCAGTCTATTGCCTTAACCGCTAGACCACCTCTCACTCATGTCCCCTAATTGCGTGGCTTTAGAGGTAACATACGATCTCTTTATGGACTCTTGACTAAATGTCCATCTGTCCTTCCAGCCACCCACCCAACCACCCATGCACCCACTCATCCATCCAGCCACCTGTCCCTTCCTCCACCCCCCTAGGAGCTACTGAGTGCCCACTGGATGCCAGGCATCGCCTTCTGTGATGACATTCTTTAAAGACCGTGCTGTGCCTGGCAGGCCCGGTGTCCTTCCAGGGCATATAACCAGGTTAATCTTTCAACTGCATTGATCGGATCCAGTCACAGGACATTCTTCCCCGATGTCAGACCCTTCCAGCTGCTCTGTCTAGTTCTACTTTACTGAATTTTCTTTCTTGCCCATATACGACAGTTGTCAATCCAGCTTTTTCTTTCTTTCTTTGATGATTCTGATCGTCATATAAAAATACAGCTGGTAATTCAGCTAGTTTTAACAGGTTTAGTTAGTTAAACCTTTAACAGGTTTAGTTTAACATTTCAAATTCAATGATGATAAAGTCCATGGTATTTTCTGGAAGTTTGTTTATTAAGACTCAGGGTCTGGTCATGTAAACGTGCTGCTCTTGTTCTGGATACGTTCCGGTTCCTTCTAAGTTGTCCAATTAGTTCACTCATGCTTTCATCTTGATAAATTTTAATGTGTCCTTCTGAGAAATTTTGTACTGTTTTGTCAAAATCACTCATATTTTAAAGACCCTTCTGGAACAGTTGTGGAAAACACTTACAGAAAAAAACAAGGTGAAAAGGAGTAAGTGTATTGCTCCACTCAGGCAACCTCAGAGAGCGACGAGATCAGAGAAAGCCACTCAGCGCTCTCTCTTCAGACTCCTCAAAGGTAATTATTGTTCAGCTTTGCAAATCAATCGTTTAAAATTATTTCCTTTGAAGTGGTAGATTCGTTCTGCAAAACAGCAAAATGGTAGAAAAGAGTTAAGAAATTAGGAAGACCTAATAAAATTACTTGGTTTGAAGGAGTATGAAAAGACACTTAATGATCTGAAAATACGGTGCAAGGATTTTTTTTTTAAATTTAAAAATTAGTGGCATGTATAACAAATTAGTCCCGACCGCAAGTGTTAAAATGCAAATTAAGTGCTCAAGTCACCGAAGTGGTAGAATCCATAAATCTCTCGGAGGGAGGAGATTGGTCCTTTCGCAGGAAGACAAGTGGACTATGGGTGACGTTCTCTGGAAGGTCAGAGGTCCTGGTGATGAGGGCGGAGACATCTAAAGTGAGCAGATCCCACTGGAATCCTGGGCACTTTCATTTAAGCTTCCAGACTGTGTGTTCCGAACAAGCACTTGAATAGCTCCTCTGGGCAAAGTGCTTAGATGTGGTGGCTGAAAGCCAGTTCTATTATCTCCACAGTCCTCCTCCTCTCTGTTAACGTGATAACAACTCACTTGATTCCCCAATGAAATGTTTCTCACCCGTCGGAGTCTTTGATCTGGCATGTCCGCGTCACATCAGAATCCGTCACCTCTCTCTTCTCTCCTGGCTCTATCATCTGACTCTGTTTCTTCTCAACTGCATGTCCCTTCACATTTGGATGATTATGTTTGAAAACACTGCCTTGACATTTTCCCTGTTGTATCATGTGTCTCGTGCTCCCACTCTCTGCTGGAAATGAGAACGCACAGTTAAAAGAAACCCAAACATTTTAGTTAATAAGATAGGACAGAAATGTCCCTATTTGTGCCAGGCACTGGAACATATCTGAAGAGACACCCTACCCTTAAAAAACAAGCCTCTTCTCTAAAGCATTGCACCTAATTCATTAAAAGTAGCTAAATTTCAAGTCTAGAGGACTCTGAAGTCTGCAGAGACTCTGATTGGTTTATCCTCTTTGGCCCTTTTGCCAATTATTTAGCGAAGACCCACCTGCTAAGTTATATGGTTGTCTCTGCTCTTCCTTATAGCATCAAATGTATTATTTGTTATAGAAAAGTGCTGCAGCCTGTCCTATGTGATCACAAGCATCTGGAGCCTCATCAGACTTGTCATTACCGCAGGTCCTACTTAGTAAGCACATACGTGAAATAGTGGTTTTCAAATTGGGGACACCTCAGAATCACCGAGGGAGTTTTAAAAATCCCAGTGCCCAGGCCACACCCCAGGTCAATGAAGTGAAAATATCTGGGAGTGGGACCCAGTCCTTAGTATTTTTTTTTTAAAGGTTTTATTTATTTGACACAGAGATACAAGACTATCTCTTGTACAGAGTACAAGTAAGCAGAGCGGCAGGCAGAGGGAGAGGGAGAAGCAGGCTCTCCACTGAGCAGGGAGGGCTTTGTGGAGCTGGATCTCAGGACCCTGGGATCATGACCTGAGCCAAAGGCAGCCGCTTAACTGACTGAGCCACCCAGGTGCCCTATTATTTGAAGAGTATCTTGGCAAACTTCCAAAGTCAGGTTTGAGAACCACTGGTGTAAAATCTACTCAAGTTGTGCTGTGTACAAGCCGTGTAGGCATCACCTGGGAGCCAGGGGGAGCTCTTGAGCCCCATCCCAGGCTTACTGAATCACAATCTGCATTTTATCAAGATCCCAAGATGTTTCACATGTACTTTAAAATTTGGGAAGCACTGATGGGCCTGGAAGGGCTCTCTACTAAGCATTTTTTTATATATAAAGATTTTATTTATTTATTTGACAGAGATCAAAAGTAGGCAGAGAGGCAGGCAAAGAGAGGAGGAAGCCGGCTCTCCACTGAGCAGAGAGCCCGATGCGAGGCTCGATAACAGGACCCTGGGATCACGACCCAAGCTGTAGGCAGAGGCTTTAACCCATTGAGCCACCCAGGCACCCTTCTACTAACCATTTTTTAAAAAGATTTTATTTATTTATTTGAGAGGGAGAGAGAGAGAGCAAGCAGGGAGGGGAGAAGGACAAGCAGACTCTGAGCTGAGTGCGGAGTCCAATGTGGGGCTCTATCTCGTGACCCTGAGATTGTGACCTGAGCTGAAATCAAGAGTGGGATGCTTAACAGACTGAGCCACCCTGGTGCTCCATTTACTAAGCTTTTTCAGGTCGTTCATTTACAAATAATATATTATGTTTCCACAGTGTGCCAGGCACTACACAGGGCTCAAATTCATCATTACCCAGCCAAAGGGTATTTGAGCATTATTTTAGGAGAAAATTGAGGTGTGATCAGGCTAAATATCTCAAAAGAGGCTCAGCCAGGATCTGAGCTCTGGTTTCTGTTACTCCAAAATACAAGCTTTTCCCACAATGCCAAGCTGTTTTAAGTTTAACTCTTGGATATTTCCTACGGTAAGCCTAGTACACAGTATTTCCTAAATCTTGACCTTATTAATGACATCTTTAATCTATTTATCAAGAACAGAATTCAAGGTAAGATTGTCTGGTGAAACATGGAGCTCTTGGCAGAGAAACATAGGAAGGTGATGAGTTGTACGTCAGTCACTGATGCAGAAAGCAGGAAGCAGGATGAAATATTTCCCTTTGGTAACAAGTGAGTCCCAGGGGACCCACTGAATATTCATTTTAAAGAAGAAATATTCTCAGCGAGTTCTTTGGGGGCTCTTAGTGTTCCTGAATTTGGGTAACTGGTCTGGAAGAGACAAAATTGCTCTAAGTTCGCTTCACGTTATTTGGCAGACGTTCTTGTCATCTCCCTCACTTGTTTGCCTCAAGGGCATCATTCTAGGGTTACTTGTTCCAAGATTTTGTGTAAACAATTCACGGGGACTCTAGTAGCTAGGCTGTGAGGGATATTTGATATGACTGAAAATGTGTTCAACGATGTATATTGCATGTACTCATATTATTTCAACTACATAATGAGAATGATCTGCCACTGTAGTTGTCTTCCACAAATCTAACTCTTGGCTATCTCGTGTCAATTTCCTTCCCAAATTAGAGAGGAATTCAGTGGAATGCTTCTAAGATATATTAGATGGAATAACATGGAATAGGCAAAATAAACTGTACCTTTTCACTTAGTCTTAAGTATTTTTTCCTGTCATTAAAAAACCATAAACATGTGACAGTATTTTTAAAAATACTGTTCAATATTTCTCATAAATAATAATCTAGGGTAAGAGATGTGAAGTCCTCTTTCCCCAAGTCCATGCCAATGCCTGAAAATGATTCTAATTGACTGTTTGTGTCATATTTCCATCTCCGAGCCAAGCCCTATGTCCTGGGAGATGTATAATCTGATTGGCCAGTCGGAACCACGTACCCATTTCTGGGTTTGAACATGCCATCAGCTAGAAGGGAAGCGATGCAAAGAAAAAGTCGGACAGATGAGAAAGTAAATGGGGAAGACAGAAATCATTCATTGTTTGACAATCTGGGCTCCAGTTTTTTCAGTAATAAGATAATAGAAATTGGATGAGATAAATCTCTAAAAAACAAAACAAAACAAAACAACACTTCATTGACTTACCTGATTCTCAAAGTAATATACGTTGGTGTAAAAATTGAAGCATACAAATTTATAATGTAAAAGAGGAAACCACTTTATCTTCAATTTAGTAGATATTTTCTAGGCTTTCTCCCCCAGTATTTATTGATTTTTTAAAGATTTTATTTGTTTGTTTATTTGTTTGTTTGAGATACAGTGAGAGCTCAAGCATCAGGGTGGTGGGGGTGGGTAGAGGGAGAAGGAGAAGCAAGCTCTCCATTGAGCAGGGGAGCTTGATGCCGGGCTCAATCACAGGATCCCGGGATCATGACCTGAGCTGAAGGAAGATGCTTAACAAATTGAGCCACTCAAGCACCCCTCCCCCAATACTTATTTTATAAAAGTTCATCTACTATTGAGCTGCTATAGTGAAATACCACAGAATGGGTGGCATTAAAAAGAGCAGAAATCTATTGTTTATGGTTCTGGAGGCTGGAAGTTGAAGATCAGGGGGCCAGCATGGTCTGGAGAGGGACCTCTTTTGGGTTGCAGATTTTTTGTTGTATCCTCAGATGATGGAAGGGATCTAGGGATCTTTCTAGAACCTCTTTTATATAGAAAGCAGTAATCCCATTCATAAAGGCTGCATCCTTATGACCTAATCAGATCATCCAAAAGCCCCACTCTCTAATATCATCACATTGGGGGTTTAGGATTTCAAAAATGACTTCTGGGAGAACACAAGCATTCAGTCCATCACAAAGAGTATGTAAATTGGGAATATAAATAAATGACATCAAGTGACTCACCAAGAAGTTGTATGAATTTATGTTCCCTCTGGCTGTGACTGAAAGGGCTTGCTTCCCTGTGGCTTCATCAACATGAAGCACTCCCTGTTTTCTTAATCTCTGCCAATTCAATGGATAAAATACATCTTCATGTTCTAATCATAATTACCATTGACCTAGTTCTTCAATTTACCTTCAAGGCTTGCCATAAGGTGGTCCTGGTTTATAGAGCCAATGATCACTTCTATAATTTCATGTAAATTTTGGTGAAAATGGTACATTTGTAAGGATTTTGAAGGGTTGCACATGGGTCACAACAGAACAGTGCAAGACTGTACCGGACATTTCTGCATTTATGAATTCATTCACCAACAATTCATTGAGCACCTACCATGTGCAAGGCACTGTGTTTGGGAGTGAATATGAAGAAGTGATGAAGATAGATATGATTCCTGTCCTTTTCCTCTATGACGGGCAACGGATTTTGACAGTTGATTATCAAAAAACAAGTAGGATGCATTGGGATTTAAAATAGGGGGATCTTGTTTGGAGAATTACTTAAGCTTGTTCGAGAAAGTGTCATTGAAACCCAAAGGGTAAGTTGGCTATAGGACTAAGGGCAAAAAGTATTCCAGGCAGAGGAGATAGATTGTGGGAAACCTGGGGAGGACTGGAACTGAGAAAGATGGTAGCCCATTTTAAGAAATCCAATCTGAGACAGAGAAAACAAGAGTGGTCCAGGCTGTGGTTGGATAGGTGGGCAGGGGGCCGGATCATGTGGGTCTGGTAGGCCGCTGTAGAGTCTGGGTCTTTTTCTGAAGGCATGGGAATTACCTTAAGGATTTAAGCAGCAAATGACAGGATTTTATTTGCATTTGAGAAGACCTCTCTAGCTGAGGTGTAGAGACTGGGTAGGAAATGAGCAAGATTAAGAATGGAGAGTTCCGGAGGGCTGTTGCAGTGGTCCAGCAGGCAGGGTGAGGTCTGCACCCAAGGAGAGCGCTGGAGGTAGAGAAATGGTGAGAGATAAAGGAGAGGGGTGGGAGAGAGAATCAACAGCACTTGGAAGCCGGGGGTGGAAGAAGAGTAATGGGCGCATTTGAGAGAGGGTTGGCCTAGATGGCATTTGGAGTCCTTTGTTCCTCTGAGGTGATAACAGCCCATGAGGCTTGGGCTTGGGCACATACGAGATCACACAAACTTGAAAATCTTTTGTTCAAAAATGCGCTTGGCCTTCCAGAGAAGATGACAGTCCTTAAACCCTGGAGGAGTCTTCAAAGCCAGCATAAAAATAAGCATAACAATGATAATAATAACACTGGTATATTGCTTTTTCAATATTTAAAGCTTCTTTATTTCTACGCAGGTTTATTAATTTATGAATGGCATTCAGGGGTGCCTGGGTGGCTCAGGTGATGAAGTGTCCAATTCTTGATTTCGGTTCAGGTCCTACCTCAGGGTCATGAGATGGAGTGCCCCCCCCCCCCAGGTTTCCCCTCTCAGTGGGAAGTCTGCTTGAGGTTCTCTCTCTCCCTCTGCCCCCTCCCCTCTGCTGGCACTCTCTCTTTATCTCTCTAAAGAAAAGTAATAATGAAACAAAAAGAAAAAAATAATAAATGACATTTAATAAATTCATATATTTAAAGACTACATTTCCCAAGTTTGAACACACACATATACAACCACAATACCACAACAAGCAAGCTACTGAACATATCCATCACCCCAGAATTTCTCCTCATGCCTCTTGGTAGATCCTCCTGGCCACCCCATCCCAGGGCAAGCACTCATATACTTTTTGTTGCTATGGATTACTTTGCATTTTTTAGAATTTTATGTCAATGGAATCATACAGTAGTATACTCTTTCTGGGGGGAGAATTCTGGCTTCCTTCATTCATGAAGCTCTTTTATATACAATATCTTATCTAGTTACTGTATCAATAATCCTATTCTCATGAAACTGATGTTCAGAGAGGACAAGTGTCCAGGTGACCCAGCTAAACCGCAGCAGCATTGGCCTCGGAGCCCAGGCTCTCTCGGCTGGCATGCACAGCCTGCTGGGACACCCAGCAGAGTGTGCAGAGTCTCTGAAGTGCTACCTTGGTGTGGCTTGAGGCTAAGAGGAGAGGCCCAGCCCATGTCTCATGGGTTTGGAGGTTGGAATCATGACCTAAAGAGCTGAAGATGAGCCCCTTACCTCCCACAACAGTGCCTATGGGAAGGGTTCTAGGAGCAGAGCAAACAGACACGAGTGGCCCGAAGTTTTGTGAGATCTTCTTTTGTGAAGGCCACTGGAAACTGGGCTGGTGGAGACAGAAGGGATCAGAGGCAGAGGCAGAGGAGACTCTCATGGCCTTGAAAAAAAGCCAGGGTAAACCTGAGCTCAGGAGAAGGTGGGAGGGGGCTCTGGCCGCCCACCTCTGTGTCGACCCTACCACCTCTGTTCTTACCTATTTTAGTTACTGTGCTTTGGGGTAAGCATCCCTTGACAGAAGACCTTTGTCCTTAAACAAGTTTGAAAATCATTAACCTGGCTTAATGTTCCGTTTAGAGGGGGAAACTGAGGCCTTGGTAAGGGTGGCCAGCTAAAATGCAGGCTAGCCAATCAAATTTGAATTTCAAATGTACAAAGAATGATTTTTTTAGTGTATCTCAAATATTGCATGGCCCTTGTGTAGGTCGTAATTAAAAATTACCGGTTTTTACTGGAGCCAACAAACCTGAGCCTAGGGAGTGTGACTATCCTGCCAAAGAGGAGGTCAAACCACTGAGGCGTAGCAGGAGGTGTGTGACTGACTCCAATGAGTAGCCTCCTGCCCAGAAGTGGCCCTTGGCCAACTATGTTCTATAGAAGTACAAAGCCTCCCTTTGCTGGAAGTGTAAATGTTTTTGGCAGAGCCACACTTGTGTAGGTGCTGGAAGTGAGAGAGTCTAGTGGAGGGAGGCCTGGGTGAGGCCAGTGGCCCTGGGGCCGCCCACTGTGCCTGCCCCTTCTCTGTGAGTCCTCCTGTCCTCTCTTCCCAGCTGTGCCCTGGGGGATGGGGACCCAGCAGCCCAGGACACTTGGGGCGCTGAGCCTTATTATGGATGAGAGTCAGTGCCTTGTGAAGGGGGCCACTGAGTCCTCATCCTGAAAGCTCTCTGGAGCACAGGAGAGAGGACAGGCCTGAAAGTTAACAAGCAAAATCACTCAAATGATCTCCCGTCTTACTCTTCCTCGACTCGGCCTCATTAACACAAGGAGGCTAATATTTGGCTCTGGAGCGGAGGCAGGGCTGAAGCTCTCTCCAGGGGCTCTGTTAAATGTCATAAATTGCGGGAGTACAGCTTGAGGGGGTTGTGAATGGCATCTGAGCCTGAGGCCATCTAGTAATATTTATACTGTGGAAGTTCAGCCTTTTTCCCCCTTTAAAAAAAGTTTCTGATTTGTTTCAGAGGATGTCCATCTTAATCACTGTTTCTGGAGCTCTAATGGGCAAGATTCTCAGTTCCTGGGTGCCAGGGGAAGGCCATGAAGAAGCAAGGCTTTGTACTGGGGGAGGTGCTCACTGGAGCCTGGATTCTGGACCTTTTATTCCTCCCAGTCCTGTTTGGGGTACAGTTAGGAAACAGGTCTCTAGCTGTCCTGAGCAAAGGGAGTCATTCTTATTCTTAGTCTATAAAATCCAAAGAATGAATTAAATATGCCTGGTTAGCCATATCTAAAGGGCATGAAACTCCTCAGCACAGATGACAGAATATCTCCAAAAATAAGAAAATAATAATGTACACATACCTAGAATCTATTATTTACCAGGTTCTCTGTTTTATGAATATTTATTACATATACATATATGAGATATATATATCACATACATTTGAATGTGTGTGTGTGTATGAGATAATATACATGTCAGAGAGAGCTTATGTATATAACCATATATAAATATATACACACACATATATTCATTTCATTCTTGGAACAATACTGTGAGGTAGGTACTATTGTTATCCCCATTTTAAAGACTAAGAAACCAAGGCTGAGGTCTTGGTCACTAATCTCTGTTGCTGATCCAAGCAGAGGATTGTGCTAGCTGCTTATACCTAGATTGGCTCCTGAACCCCAAAGTCTAGTATCCCAGGCCCCTCATAATTGGCCCCCAACCTGCCTTTTCAATCCTATCTTGCATGACTCATCTTTGGGCACAATTTGGGTATGGCAGGTCTCACTGTCCCTGAGCTCATCAGACACATCCCTCCTCAGAGACTCTCGGTCTATTGAGTATATTGTGAATGTTGTCCGCCCATCGATTCATTAAAAAAAAATAAAATCCACCCACCCCTGGATCATGTTCTACCTTGCACTCATGCCTCCTCAGGGCCATTCCAGGCCATCGAGATTTCTCTCTTGCTCTGAATTATTCAAGAACTTCTCCTCAGTTGACTAAGCCTCTACAGCTTGAAGTTCCTTTGTATTCCTACTCAAGGCTGGAGCTCTGTCTTAATGACTCATCTCTCTGTCTTGTTCCCTAACTAGGTTGTAAGTTTCAGGAGGAAGGAGGGTTTATATGAACGGAACAGCCCCTCTGTCAGAGATACTAAAGGATAAAGGGGCTGAGAGGGGGTTTTGCACTTGACTTTTAAAAGAATCACAGAAGAGGCAAGTGGTTCTCTCCACATGCGCTTGGGTTGCTCATGGTGTCTCTTGGAATAAATAAGGTCTGAGACTTCAGACTAGGAGTAAGTGGACACTTACGTAATACTGGTCTTAATGCAAATTCTGTTTTCCTAAAATTATTCCATAAAACCTTTAACAAGACTTTAGAATTGCAGAAAGTTTGTGGTGTACAGAAACAAAGAGTCAGCTGTGCAGCAGCAGCCCCTGTGAGCAACCCCCTTTGTCTCTGACATGATTTTGGGCACCAGGGGACTCACCGTGTGTGGTATAACTCACGGCCTGTGGTACATCTCTGTTCTTCTGTCATTCTCCCACTAGAGGCCAGGAGATCCCACTCGTTGCCTTCTTGTTAACTGCAGAGTGGAGATTCTAGAGAGGCTGGAAGTCTGACTGAAGATGAAAGGGTTAAGTCCAGAGATGCTGACTTGGACTCTGTATCCAGCCATGGGTGGCTCAGTAGATTGAACTCATGCTTGTTCATGAGGTAAAAATGGGCTCTGATAGGGATTGAAAGGAAGAGAAAAAGATGCTGAGGTGATTTTGACTTTTGCAAAATTTGAGTCTTGCAAGACCTTTTTAGATGAACAGGTGGGTGTCTCAGAACACTTGTCACTTGTGAATCCAGAGAAGACAAACCAAAGGTGAAATATTTCTGGACACGTGTAAGCATTTTGTGTCTTTGCGCTTTGTGAGATCCCCAAGCTCATGCCTGTGGTACCTCTGGCCTCCAGGCCTGTCCTCAGCTTTCCTCTTTGCCCAGGGAAAGCTGTTTGTCCTCATGGCAAGAGGAAGGAGACCCTGTGGGGACAGAGATTCATTTATATTCATCATAAAGATTGATACTCTACGTACAATCTCCACATTGGGCCATAAGTGTGAGTAATTATGGAATAATTACATGGGCTAAGGGTGGCCAGGATGTGAAAAGAGCAATTATGTAGCTAACTCCTCTGGGCGGACTTCACTCTGAGTTGAAATGAGATAATTTGAAGTATAACATCAAGTTTCAGAAGGAAGATTTCAAAGTCCTCTTCTGTTACACACCATTTACCTGTAACACAACTTCTTTTTTCCTTCTCAAAATTAGTCAACAGATACCAGTTTTAGGACCTAAAACAAGGGCAGAGACAAAGTGAATTCAAGACGGTGCTAAGGGAGGGCTTCCCTCCCTGCCTATGTGCATGTTTCCACTAGAAGCTTGAGGATCTTTCAATGTCTAGTTCAAATGCTACTTTTTCTTCAAGAAATTCTGTGTGATCTGAGTTACCTTGGGCTCCTCCCTGACTCTATAGCTGAATCCCTTCTACTTCTATAGTAGAACTCTGTGAAATCTGTCCTATTTTATGGCTTTTGAGGATACAAGTAATAAAAACCTTTCCATAGTGCTTTGTGATTTATAGAGCATTTTCCACATATCTTCTCTCACAACAACCTGCTAGTGTGAATAGTACTGCAAATGTATAGACAAAGAAACAAAAGCTCAAATAACTTTAAACAGACTTCTAAACTAAATGCCCGCAGGGGCCAAGCAAATACTAGTACAAAGTAATGTGTTCAGTCAGGTATGTATGAGTCAGCACAAGCTCAAGTATTTGCAGTAATAAAGCAATCCCCAAACCTTGGTGGCTTGTATCAACAAAGGTTTGTTTTACAATCAAGTTTCATGTTCATTGCAGGTCGACTGAGGTCCTGCTCCACAGATTTTCCCCCTGGGATCCAGGCTCAGGGGCAGGCACACTGCTAGGAGTGAGACAAAAGAGAATATGATGCAATCATGTGATAGCTTCTAAAGATCCTACTTGGAAGTGGTGTGCATCTCTTCTGCTTCCAAATCAAAACATGTCCTTTTCCTCAGGCCTCTCTAGAAGATCTGTACGAACCAGATCTCCATCCTGCGTTATGGGTTGGCAAACTCATGCTCATGGGCCACGCCTTGTTTTTGTGTGGCTTGTGGTATTTAGATTTGCAAAAGGTTGAAAAACTTGAAAGAAAAATATTTTGTGATTCATGTAAGTTAGATTGTAGTGTTTTTGTAAATGAAGTTTCACATGGGCAAAGCCACTCATTTGTTTGTGTATTATCTATGGCTGCTTTCATTCTAGGATGACAGAAATGAATGGTGGTGACAGAGACTGTATGGCCTGCAAAGCCTTGAATAGTTACTGTCTGGCCCTTTATGGGAAAGGTTGGCTGCACCCTGTTCTGTATCTGTGGTCAGAAGTCAACTCAGTCAGGTAGGAGCTCAGGCTAAGTCTCAGCTGCTTTTCATTGTTTGCTTGCAAATCCCTATGGACATTGTATTTGGGATCCAGGACCACTGCACACCCCCGTGCATCCCAGGGGTGTTGTTCACGCAGGTCCCAGCATGGCTGAAGCCCCTGAACTTGGGTGGATGCATAAAATAGTAACTAAGGCAAACCAACCAACCAAACAAGCACAAAACCACAAAAAAATACCCCAAGTGATATTAAAAAGCAAAGGATAACCTGTAGAAATATTGGCAACAGTATGGTGGACCAAAAATAGATATTTATAATGTGTAAAGAGCTCTTCCAAAAAAAGATAAATACTACAAATAAACAAATAGATAAAAGTTATATTTAAGTAGCCGTCCAAATAGTCAATCTCACTAGTAAAGAAATGCCAGTTAAAACAGTGTGCTCTCAATTTCATCCATTAAATTGGCAAAAAGAGGGAAATGCCCACTATTGGTAAAGGTATAAAGAATAGAGCATATTGGAAAAAAAAGAAAGAGGGCAAATATTCTACAAATATGTATAATTTTGCATTGGCAACTTATTAATGTAAATCTAATGTTTAAAAACATTCATATTGGGGTACCTGGGTGACTCAGTTTTTAAGTAGGTGACTCAGTTGTTTGTCTCAGGTCATGACCTAGGGTTCTGGGATCAAGCCCTGCATCTGGCTCCCTGCTTGGTAGAGCGCCTGCTTCTCCCTCTCCCACCCCCCCTGACTTTGTTCTATCTCTCGCTGTGTTTCTCTCTGTCAAATATATAAATAAAATCTTTAAAAAAATTTAAAAAATTCCTATTTCCTGAATTTGTCTACTTCAAGCAATTTATCTTAAGGGAATTAATAAGTAGAGATGAACAAAGAGAATTATGCACAAGAACTTTTACTTCTGATGTTATTTCTAACAGAGAAAACTAGAAACAACAAATATATAACAGTAAATACTGTATGACCCTTAAAATTATTTTATAGAAGAAAATTGAGGGACCCCTGGGTGTTGCCGTCAGTTAAGCAGCTGACTCTTGGCTCAGTGCTCTCTCTTTCTAATCAATAAATCTTTAAAAAAAAAAAAAAGGAAAAATTGATGTCATAGGAAAACGTTTAAGATATGTCATTAAGGGTGGGTTGCCTGGGTGGCTCAGTGGGTTAAGCCTCTGCCTTCGGCTCAGGTCATGATCTCAGGTTCCTGGGATCGAGCCCCACATAGGGCTCTCTGCTCAGCAGGGAGCCTGCTTCCCCCTCTCTCTCTGCCTGCCTCTCTGCCTGCCTCTCTGCCTACTTGTGATCTCTCTCTCTCTATCAAATAAGTAAATAAAATCTTTAAAAAAAAAAAAAAAAGGTATGTCATTAAGGGAAATAAACTGGATACAAATAGTATACGCAGTATGTTCCCAGTTTTGTAAAGAATAAAACCAGAAAAAAAAAAGAGAATAAAACCAGAAGAGACAAATGTATGAGCCTGGATAAAAAACTGGAATGTAGGAGCACCTGGGTGGCTCAGTGGGTTAAGCCTCTGCCTTTGGCTTGGGTCATGATCTCAGGGTTCTGGGATTGAGCCCCGCATCGGGCTCTCTGCTCAGCAGGGATCCTGCCTCCCACCCGTCCCCCGCCTACTTGTGATCTCTGTCGGTCAAATGAATAAATAAAATCTTTAAAAAAAAAAGAAGATTGGAATGTATTCACTAAAATGCTAATAGCAATTATCTCCGAGTTACTGGCTAATGATTCATTTCAAGTTTTACCTTTGTGCTTTTCTAATTTTCTCCCATAAATATATATTACTCTGGTCATCAGAAAAGAAAATGAAACCTATTTGGATTGAGGACATGTTGTACTTACAGGATGCTCCTGAGTAACAGTAGGGACCATATCGTTGTCTTCATTATTTTCTTCAACTTGGAGAAACTCATTTTGAACCACTTTTTTGCATGAATCGTGGGCTCTGTTTTCCTAGAAAAAATTTACTAGAAAATGTGTGATTCCTGCTCATGCTGGAGAAGGAACATCCTGCTTTGGTCTTTCATACCTGGGTATTAAAGAGAATATTGTGGGATGCTCTGAGGTGTTTGGAGAATTGCCTCAGTTCAACACACCGCTTGATTACTCCAGCAATGGCTTAAGACAATCAGGGGCCTGAGTGCTTTCTGAGACGAAATGAGCCAGCTCGGAACAGAAACGTCTTCTAAATTGGGGTAGGGCCCTGCAGCATGTGGTTTTCATTAGGAGTCAGCACGCTCCTCCAGCCCCTGAGAGGAGCTGATGCCTCTTCATCCCGGCGCACGCGCGCCTGGGCATCAGTGGGGAGCAGCCCGGTGTGGGGCCTCCCTTGGCAAGGTTGCCGACTGCTACTCAAGGAAATTGCTTTCATTCTCTAGTTTTCGCTACTGCTCGTCTGGCTCTGGCTGTCTGTGTAAATGAAATTCTAAGGAAAGTTGGAAGGAAGTTGAATACTGAGTCTGAGGCTAGAGATCTAGAAAGTTCTGAGCAAAAGCCTCTTCATTGTTTTTGGAACTCTGCTTTAGCCTGGCCTCTTGGACATGGTGCTATCACAAGGAGGCTGCTACCAGACATCTCCGGTGTCCTGATATTTATTACCCGCCCCCCCTTTTTTTGAGACTCAAACTGTCCAGGAGTGTGATCAAGAGCTCACCTGCAGATGGGGGCCGACTGCAGGGAACTGGGAAGAAGCCAGGAATGGCTCCTGGTCAGCTGCAGGGACTGAGAGGGAATTGGTCTGGCCAGAGCAGCAGAGATTCCAAGGGGTAGAGAAACAGCCTAGCACAGCCCAGTCATGCCGTTCTTAGTGGGGATCCAAGACAAAGTGGTGGGGGCGGAAAGGGGGGGGTGGAGTTGGGGACGGGGGTGGGCAACAGAGAGGTGGGCCCCCAGCAGGGAGGCAGATCTCAGCAGGAGGAGTTACTCAGTGTTCTGAATACTCAGTGAGTAGCCAGTCAACAGGTAGCAGGGGGCTAGCCCCCAGGTGAGGGTCCGGAGATGTTGGATGCTTAGCAGATCCAGCATTGGGGCATGGACAGGGTCTAGCCCTGCCTGTGTGGTACAGCTGAAGGGCCATGGGCTTTGGAGCAGGACAGGCCTCAGCTCCATCCTGGCTTCTCCACTGACTAGCTGTGTGCTGTTAGTAAATGCCTTTGTGCTACCTGCACGTTGAGCTCACATCACCGAGCTCTGGGGGCTTTTGGGAGAATTCGGCGAGTTGAGGTAAATTGTATAATGCCTTCAGAACAGAGTAGACACAAAAGGGACCTTCTTAGCTCTCTTTTGCCCCAGTTTGGAATTAGAACTCGGAATGGGGCTGGGCTTACGAATGGAGAACCAGTGGCCCAGCCACGGTGGACGGTGGTGCTGAGGCTGAGAGCCAGCCTGGGGCTTAGGCTGTTGGAGGGACTTCAGCAAAGTGTTCCTGCTGGGTTTGCTACCGAATTTACCAATACTGAGAGCCACATCACTGAGCTATTTGAAACATCTTTTGTGAATCATGAAGGTAGCTGTCATTGATGAGCAGGAACATTTCACAGTCAATATGGCAAGTCATTCACAGACACAAAAGCAAAGTAGATTCCATTTGAGCTGGTCTCTTTGGTCAGGTCAAGTACTTTGTCCCTGAGATAGAATAAGGTTCTT